>NC_067139.1:77423578-77723578 GCF_903995435.1 Acomys russatus
GAGGGGCTTGAGAGACACCTCATTTAGAACTGAGTGCTCCAAAGCCTCTCACACTCTGCACACTGTTCACTTGTGTGTCTCTCTGAATTGGTCTCCATCTCCTGCAGGAGCAAGGTTCTTTGATGATGCCTGAGTGAGACACATCTAGGGGAATAGCAGAATATCTTTAGGAGCCATTTTATTGTTGTGTCCCTCGGCAGAGCACAGTATTTGGTGTTCCCCCAGGCCCTCAACCTTCAGGTTCTTGGCCACCTAAGCAGTGTCAGTCGTGGGTTCCAGCTCATAAAGTGGGACTTCAGTCTAATCAGAGAGTGGTTGGTTGCTCCCATAGTGTCTGTGCACAAAGGCATCACTCAGGCAGGTCACCATTGTAAACTGGATGGTGTGTAACTATGTTGGTGATTACCTTTCTCCTCTGGTGGTGTGCAAAGTACCTTCCAGTACCATGAACACTAGTCAGTACCAGTGAAAGCCCTAGTTAGGGACCTGCTCAACTTCTCTGTGTTCAATGAGATTTGCAAGGGGTTGCCTTCAGCAATAGGACCTTATCATCTGTTTGTAGAGAGCAACCAAGAACCTTGGCACTAGCCTGAGATATTTGAGGTTTTCCATAGGGGCCCTTAGGCCAGTAACTCAATTAGATGTAACCAATTTCTGGTACCGGAGGTGGCAAGAGATGTCTAGTTGTGTTGTCTCTCCATTATTCGATGTGTGTGTGTTTCTAGTGCTTTTTCTCTGTTTATAACCATTATTTCTATTATGCTTTTTGTTGTTTGTCTGTTTTTTTTACAGAGAAATAGAAAGAAAGCGTGGAGTTGGATGGGTGGGGAGCTGAGGAGGATCTAGGAAGAAATGGAGGGGAAACCATGATTAAAATATATGGTATGAAAGAAAATCTTCCCGACACATAATAATAAAAACAAAATATACAGAACAAAAAAAATTAAAAGCAGCAAGAGAAAAAGGCAAAGTAACATATAACGGCAAATCTATCAGAATTACACTCGACTTCTCAGCAGAGACCATAAAATGCCAGGCCAGATTATTGTACCCAGCAAATATATGATATGAATCTGTAGACCCAGGGCAGCTAGGTATAGAGGGAGGGGACTAGGAGGGACACATGGGTCTCTGAGGGAGGGGGAAATAGAATAAATTTTATGGGTGAACTGGACCTAGGGGGCCTCAGAACCAGGAGGATCAAGTGGGGCAAGGGAGAAGAGGTGGGGTTGAGGGAGGGAATTAGAGGGGAGAGACAGAATTGAGGGGTATTTGAGGGGTGATATGGAAAAAAAATTAGTACAGTAGAAACTTCCTAAAATATATTAAAGTAATATTAACGAAATCTCCAAACAGTGAAGGAGATGAAGTGTCAACTGGTCATCTCTTGTCACCAAACGAAGCTGCCAGTACTGAGACTGGGTTATATCCAATTAAGTTGTTGGCCAAAGCACTCACCTGAAAATTGTCAAGGCACCCAGGCTGTTTGCCAAGACAATATGTTGCTCTCCACAAACTGAGAGAAGCAAGGCCCCATTGTGAAGCCAACAGCCAAGCAACTCACTGAGCATACGTAGACCCTCCGTTCTCGGGTCCTCCTGTGTTTGCTACAGGAAGGCACTCCGTGGGCCACCAACAGGGAAGTGTAAATGCCAACGCAGCCACAAAACCTTTGATGTACAATCTGTCTTGCCTGAAAAATATGCTAGGTCAAAGGTGGCACAAAGCTTGTAGGAGTGACCGTGACTTGACTTAAGGCTACTCCAAAACTTAAGGTCCACTTCCCAAGGTGGAATCCATACCTGACACTGCTTGGGTGTAGGCTTTGAACTTCTTCAAATCTACTTTATTTGGAGTTCTTTAATGCTTGGACCTCCCTTCCAACCTGCCTACCCCAAATAGGAAAGAAAAGAGCTTAATGGAAACAAGAGAAGTAGACCCTTTTAGACTCAGTTACTTGGAGTGATTCCACCGGTGTAGTTGGCAGGATTCCAGCAGACGTTAAACAGCAAACCAACAATTCAGCAAAGGTGACGGCAACCACAGCTGCTGGAATCCTGGAGCAGCAGCCGGAGCCTGGAACCTTGAAGCGTTCTCTGGAGCGTTTCTTTCTAGGAGTGCCTGGAAGCTGAGCGATGAACAGACAAATAATAGGCAGCAACGCCAAAACCAAAAAGCCAAGCCTCTTGTTTTGAGTATATATATATACACACCCTCAGAATCCATATTAGAATGTTTATCAGTTGGCAAAAACCATGCCTCTGAAAAAGGCAGTTCCTCGTCTAGAAGACAAACACCACATGTCCCTTCACAAGTCTATTTTCAGGACAAACACTGCACACCCTCACACAAGTCTGTTTAATACCTCATACTTGGGATCAAAACAAAAACATGTTTACATCCACTACACTTGGGTGGCCAAGACCAAAGACTAGACAGCCTAGAGACTAGAGAAAAGCCAAACATTAATGATTTTTTAATTTAAAGTAAAAGTAACAATAAAATGACTTCTAATGACATTCTGCTATACTTGTAGATCAGTGCCTTACTCAGCCATCATCAGAGAGGCTTCCTCCTGCAGCAGATGGGAACAAATACAGAGAGAGACCCACAGCCAGACATTATGCAGAGAGAGAGACAGACAGACAGACAGACAGAGAGACAGAGAGACAGAGAGACAGAGAGAGACAGAGAGACAGAGAGAGAGACAGACAGAGAGACAGACAGAGAGAGAGACAGAGAGAGAGAGACAGAGAGAGAGACAGAGAGAGACAGAGAGACAGACAGAGAGACAGACAGAGAGAGAGAGACAGAGAGAGAGACAGAGAGAGAGAGAGAGAGAGAGCTCTACATGGGACGTCTCCATTAAATCCCTCCCCCTCAGAGCTCAGGGAAGCCCTTGGAAAAGAAGGTAGGAGGAGTGTGGGAGGCAACGGAGGACACGGGCCCCTAAACCAACTGAGAAAAGGTCATATGAGCTCACAGAGGCTGACACAGCAAGGACAGGGCCTACACAGGTCTGCCCCAGGTCTCTGCATATACACTATAGCTTTCAGCTTAGTGTTTTTATGGGACTCCTGAGTGTGTGAGTGTGTGTCTGTCTCTGACTCTTGTGCCTTTTCTTGGGGCTCTGTTCTCCTGCTGGTTGACCTTATCCACACTTCAGTGTGATGGTTTTTGGTTTATCTTATTATATTTTATTTTGTTAAAAAAGAATATGCTGTATAAAAATTTATTTTCAACTTTTAAAAAAGTTCAAGGTCACCCTCAGCTATATAATGAGTTCAAGGCCAGCCTGGACTGCATGAGATTCTGTACCAAAAGAAAAGAAAAGAAAAGAAACATTTAGATTTGAAAAGCACTGATTTTAATACATGGGGAAGAACAGAAAAGGCCAGGAAGGCTGTGGAACTGGAACTTGTGGGAATGTAAAATGATACAAGTACATTAGAACCACGTGACGGTTTCTAAAACCTTTAAGTACGCACATGCCTTACACCTGCATCCCCTTCCCAGGAGTCTCCGCTGTCCAGGAAAATGAACACACGCATCCGCAGAAAACTGTCCACCCCAATGTCTGTATCATAACAGCTTCTTTCATAAGGCCCCAAACTGAGTGAAAACAAGGCACAGGTAAACCCATGGTCAAACTGCAAGCAATGGTACACCTGCACAGTGAAATCCTATTCAGCAGTAGAAAGACTGCAAGCTACAGATACACAGAAGAGCACAGATAAATCTCAAAATGATTAACGTACGCAAAAGGCATTGGGGGGAAAAAAAGAACACAGCTGTGTGATTCCATTTCTGTGCAATTTCAGGACGTGTGTGCTCACTCAGTGACAATAAGCAAGATTAGTTTGGGGTTTTCAGGGAAACAGAGAAGAACCGTTTACAGAGAAGGGTGCATTTCCTATCCTGGATGTCACAGTTTCACGGTCTTTATAGAAGTCAAAATTCCCCAACTGGGTGTCCTAAATATGTGAGGTTTAACATCGATTGTATCTTAACAAAGTCGGGGGTGGGGTGCTAAGGGAGGAAAACCGGCTTTAACAAAGGTAGTCAGGAAAGGAAAACAGAACAGCTCAGCCCTGCAGGAGATGGGGTTAGGCAAGTCAACCAAACTCAACGCCCCCTTTTCCCTCTCCAGTCTCCATTTTTTGGAGGCTGAGGAAATGTGGTTTGGGCTGATGAGATACAAGTGGGGGGTATGGGAATGACTAGGAAGTGTTGGGGTAACTAGGAAAACCATGGGCTTCCAGTATGAAGAAGAAAGGGAGAAAGGGGAAAGGTCAAGTGCGAGGTGTGCTTCCTTCTTCCACTCATCCTGCCTGGAGCTGTGAGCAGGAGACCTGAGACGCGGGGGGGGGGGGGGGGGGGGGGGGAGGTTGTCAGAAGAACATCCACCCACTCACCTTCAGACGTCCCGTCCTGTGAGTGAAACAGCCGCTCTGTGGCAGCCACCGTACTCAGCTTTCTGCTTGCGTGAGGCTGAGCGCATTCCTGATTCACTGCCTAGATGCTGTCACCAGAACTACAAAGAGACAATCACCAAAGGCAACGTGTAGCCAGAGTGGGGGTTCCTGGGAGCGTTGGCTTTCGGCATAGATTATCCCCTCGCACATGGTAGATTCTAGCTGTAAGGCGGGTTCTAGCACTAAGAGCACTTATAATAATAAACACAATAGGGGCTTTATGTTGATTTTCCTTTCTTTTCTGGTGTGTGGGGTATGGGGGAGCTTGGTTTTTGGACACAGGGTTTTTCTGTGTAGCCCTGGCTGTCCTGGAACTCAGAGATGGACCTGCCTCTGCCTCCCAAATACTGGGACTAAAGGTGCCACCACCACCACCTGCCCAGCAATTGTTGATCTTTCTCAAGGTTTCCATACACTAGCTTGCTAGGTGCTCCACAGATATCGTCACTACCCTATTTGCTTTTGTTCCACTCACAAGTAAGGGAGCTGAGGCTCAGAGAGGTTAAGGAACTGGCCCAGGTCACACAGCTATGGCACAGCAGCTGGGAAGTAGAAGACAATGCCGGGGTCTTCTGTTCCTGGAGTCCCACGCCAGAGGGAGCTGGTTGATGGGGAGGTTCCTGGAATTCCCCCGGCCCGCTTTCCCACTCTGGCCTGTGTCATAAAAGCCACGGGCTGTGTTGTTCTTCTAAAAGGAAGTCCTGGGAGCACAGCAATGCCATTGTCCATCACATCCATCACGCCTTCCTGGCAAGGCAGAGAAGAAAGGTGCAGCCGTCCCAGGGGCAGGGAAACTAACCACCCGAGGCTGCTTCTGTCTGGGAACTCTGAAATTCATGGCAGCTGTCAGCATCGCTGTCAGCGGAATGATTAACATGCATCGAGCACGGCTTTATTAATGGGGTGATGAGTCTCCACACCATTTTCTATATGGATGCTATTATTATCCATATGGCCTACAGAGCTTAGATGGCCTGCTACAGCCCATGCAGCAAAGACAACAGCTACGCACACATGTCTGGAGACAGAAAACAAAGCCTTGAAGCCGCTGAGGTGGGGTGGGAGACAAGCCCCTGTGGTGGCGCCTACCGTGGTCCGAGACTCTGCCTGACGCAGCCAGCCCATCTGTGACTCCACAGTGTCCCACTGGGACTTGGGGTCTACACCCAGCTCCAGAACCTTGCCACTCCAGCCTGTGCTGTTTAGCTTTCGCTACATACCTACAATAAAACGTGCCCTCCCCCAATCCTGAGTAGCTGTCCCAATACCGAGAAACTTAAGCTCAACACAAACCAGTGGAAAACATCTTGCGAAAATCAATCTGATTATGAAAAATCACTATGAAAACTGCACAAGCCATTTCACTGTAATTAATAATATGTTAGCATACTGTAAATTAAACCAAATTCTTCCAAAGGATGGCTCCTCCACCCCCCACCCCATGGCAGGCAACTTCACGTGCTCTCTCTCCCCACCTCTCCTCTGACCACGACAAACTTTGCAGAGGAGGCCTGTGGTGCTTCCCTACTGAAGTGCTCCCATAGTCTCAGCCTTGAATTTCTAGAAAGCTTTACCTCAGAAGAATGTTGGGCTCGCCAACCTGAGTTTTCTCCTGTGGAAAATCTTCCTCCCCGGGGCATTGTGGTGTCTTGTAAGCCTTTTAAATCAATTTAATTCAGTTGGCTCTGGCCAAGGTACTTCCGAGTCAGAGGTCAAAATATGAATTCCTCAGTCTCTGGTCTCTCATAAGGATGAACAAGCAGGTTGGACTTCTCCTGCAGGCTGCCTCTCTGGGTTGTTTGTGCCTAGACCTGATTCTAAGAACTAGAAAGGGTACGTATAAGCATCTAGCTACACCCACCCCAACTCCAGGAAAGTTTCTCTCAGTCCCTGGAACTCTTTGGAAGCACCTACCACTTGGGGGTCATGAAGGAACTACCTAGGCATGCCTTTGTGGCAGCAGCTCCCCATTTCTACCCTGGCTAGGGAGAAGCCAGTAACCCTCAGGCTGTCTGGCCCTGGAGCTCTTTCTTGTTCAGCATCTCAGTCGTTGAAACTGGCTAAACACACCTGCCTCGTCTTCCCATAGCCAGATCCGTCCCGGCGTCTCTCAACTGTTATAAGTGACATTAAAGGCCGTTTTTACACAATATCATCAAAGATGCGCAGATCACCAACTTGCCTTCAAAGCTCAGCCCCAACAGCTGCTACTCCCAAAACAGTGAGTATGTGCACATCTAATTCAGGGCATAACCCTGCCCACGATGCTCACACCAAAGTCAGGCTTTCCCAATCTGCCCTCTCCCCTACAAAATGGCAGACCAGACACTCAGTAGTGTTTACACTCCTAAGCCAATTGTCCCCCAACGCCAGACTCACTAAAACCCCGTGAGAGCTGTGGCTATCTGGTTGTCTGCACGCATGATGGGGAGGAGGAACAAACAAAGGCTAGAGGTACAGGAAACCCACCCCTGAGGTGGCCAAGGCCATGCCTGCAGCCCAACCACCAAGCCTGTTTTTCCTGCCAGCTACAGGCATAGCCCAACAAGGCAGCCTCGGGCTAAAAGACCCCCTTATGGATGATTGAAAACAGATGCTCAGAAAGATGAGGCTGAGGCTCTGAAGACTAATAGTGACCACTGTAACAGCCCTCCACTGCCTGGCAGCACTCCCCAATTTCATCTTCCTAAGTGCTAACTAATAGCATTTAAACTCCAGCCACCGTCTGGAAACCAGGGATCCTGAAACAGCCGTGTCAGCCAATTACCCACAAGGAGCATGCTCAACCTCATGTAGTCCAGGGTATTAAGAATGAAATGCCCATTTTCACCTTTCAAACTGACAGACAAAATGGTTTGTTTATAACTAAAGGGAACCGCATACAGCTGGCTAGCAGCACACACAAGTCAGGAGCGATGGCCTGTGTCTCTGGCCCTGATGCTCTGACTGGGCCCTGGTGTTAGACATTAGCTGGGGCTGCACTGGTCAGACGCCAAGAAACAACACAAGATGAAAGAAATGCACACGGCCTTATCAACACCAAACAAAGCTTGGTTGGTTTTTAAGTCCTGGAGTTTGGGAAATGGTTCTGAGCAAGTGTGAAGACTGGACTTTGGGTCCCCAGCACCCACATAAATGCCAGGTGTGAATGGTGGTCCCCTCATAATGTCGGTTCTTCAAGGCAGCAGCAAGACCACTGGAGCAAGTTGGCCACCTAGACTAGACAATTGGCTTGCCCTGTGCTCAAGTGAGAGATCCTATGTCCATGTATAAAGTGGAAATCAATTTAGGAAGAAATCCAGTGTCAATTTCTACATATGTGTACACCCACATATACACATGTCCACACATGGGAACATGCACTCACACACAACATACATTTGAAAAAAAGTAAAGGATTCTAGGGTCAGCAAAAAAAATTGTTCAGCATGTAAAGGTGCTTGCTGCAAAGCTTGACAGCCTGCATTGGAACCCCTGATGCCACATAGCAGAAGAGGAGAATTGACACCTACAAAGTCCCCTGGCCCCTACATGCACCCCACAGCGCACACATGCCATACACACACAGATTAAATACATAAATACAGTCATTTATATATTCATCACATCAATTGCTTACAGATGACGTCACATAAAAGAGACTGACTGAATAGACTAGAACCTTCCATATCATGAGTGTCAGGCAGCCGAGATGATGGCATAGCATTGATGACATAGAAACTTTGCTTATAATGCAATACTAAATGGAAACACCAGTTTATAAAATAGGCTAGTCCCACTTTTAAGAAGATATGTGCATGCTCACATAAATATGTGCAAGAAAGAATCTGTACATTGGAAACAGATGTTCCAGAAAGCGACGACTATCAACCGGTTAGTAGTGGGGATGGAAGATGTGTAGTGTGTGTCTCTATGCATATGTATGTCTGTATGTGGTATGTGTGTATGCATGTATGTCTGCGTGTGTCTCTGTATGTATGTGGTATGTGTGTATGTCTGTGTGTGTCTGAATGTGGTGTATGGGTGTGTCTATATGTGTCTGTGTGTGTGTCTTGTATGTGTGTCCGTGTGCGTGTGTCTGTGTGTATGTGTATCTGTATGTGGTATAAGTGTCTATATGTGGTGTGTGTGTGTGTGTGTGTGTGCCTGTATGTATGTGTGTGTGTCTGTGTGTGTGTCTATCTCTGTGTGTGTGTCTGTATGTGGTATAAGTGTCTATATGTGGTGTGTGTGTGTGTGTGTGTGCGCGCCTGTGTGTGTGCATGTGTGTGTGTCTGTATGTGGTATAAGTGTCTATATGTGGTGTGTGTGTGTGTGTGTGTGCGCGCCTGTGTGTGTGTGTGTGTGTGTGCGTGCGTGCGTGTGTGTGTGTGTGTGTGTGTGTGTGTGTGTGTGTGTGACTGGTGACTGACAGGATGTTATATAATCTAGGCTTCAAATGTGTTATGTAGCTGACGCTGATTTTGAACTTGTGATCCTCTTGTTTCTGCCTCACACCTGCTGGCAGGTGTGTACTACCACACCCAACATTGTTTTGTTTTATTTATATGGCATCTTTTCTTTACTTTCAGCCTTTCCCACCTTGAACGTACAACAATTTCTGATCAGAATTTTACACTCTTGTTATATAGTGCCCTTCACAGTCAAACCTGCAGATCTGAGTTGCTCACCAGTCTTGATTTTGCAGGAAATAAAGGAGGATGTGTAGACATATCTGGGAGATTTCAAGTTAGCAGAGATGAAAGCAAGTCTCAGTGGTGTGGGGATGTGTCAAGAACACACGGCTACAAAGTGCCATGAGTCTAACCTGAGAGCTGCGCCTTCTGTGCCCCTCAAATAATCATAGTACCCTGAGCTTTACCTGCCAGGGCACACATCCTGTGCAGGCCATGGTAACCCTCTCCCTCAGACGACCAATACACGGTTGTTCCTACCCCAACCAAGATGTGCAGCCGGAGCTGACCACCTCAGAAGGAGGCAAGCACAGAGGCCTGACAGACACCCAGACTCTGAGTCACTGGGTGTGAGGCAAACTCACCCTTTGAAAGTCTTTTTAACAGTAAGATCATGGGTTGTAGCATCAATCCAAGGAAAGCACATATTCAATCAAGCAAGTGATGGCCTTCCAGAGAAAGAAAACGAGTGATGTTGTGTCATCAAAATTCCTTGCACGGCCTGGTGTGGTGGCACACACCTGTAATCCCAGCACTCAGGAGGCAGAGGCAGGTGGATCTCTGTGAGTTTGAGGCCAGCCTCGTCTACAATGTGAGTCCAGGACAGCCAGGGCTACACAGAGAAACCTTGTCTCAATAAAACAATAAAAAATAAAAAAATTAAATTTAAAAAAATCCTTGCATGGCAACAGTATTGGACACAAGTGGGACCCTGCAACTCTTCCTTGAAGAGTGAGACTCCTGTCAGAAACAGCCACGTGAAAAGTGACCACTAAGGGCCCAAGTGGCAAGGCACATGGGCACAAACCAAACCATGACTCACACCCATTCGACATGTGCAAAGTTCTACAAAGTGGGATGGATGCCTTGGTGGCCTAACAACTCATTATCAGTATTTAAACTTAATGAGTAGTTGATAAAAAAGAGACCATTGAAATCTGACCTTTGCTGGCTCTGCTTCATGGCATGTGTTGTCCCGGCCGTGAGAACACGGCTTGGAGACAGGGTTGGGGTGGGGGGGCCTCTCAGAATGAGTGGCCAGTGTGTGTGGCCCCACAGGTCAGATCAGCCCCAGCAGAGCACAGGAATCCTTAGAGAGATGCCCAGGCCTGCATCAGAGCCACACACTGCACAGCTTGCCTTTGATAAGAGGATTGATCTGGAAACGTTCTCCCTCTGAAAGGCCGTGTGTTCTCTGGGTGCCGCTGTGGCCCCCTTCACGCAAGTGTCACGGGCAGTTCTAGAAATCTCTTCTGCCTTCTATAGTAAAGATTGGGACTTATGGGCCAAATTACTGAGAACTACTAACTGATGGAGCTCAGATCTGGCCTGGTCTGGGCAGGACAAATACATCCCCTGTAAGATATATATATGTGTGTGTGTGTGTGTGTGTGTGTGTGTGTGTGTGTGTGTGTGTGTGTATGGCATGTTCCTATAAGCCCTATGGCACTCAACCTGCCTGACTCTTGAAAATTAATCCTCAGTATTGTAAACAAGATGCGATTAAAGACAGACGTAAAGTAGCTGGTAAAATCCTTGCCCAGTATATGCAAAGCCCCAGGTCCAATCTGAATAAAACACATGCGGCAGTTTACACCCGTAATTCCAACCCATCTTTAATCCTTGGCTACATGGAATTTCAGGAGTTAGAGAGATGGCTCAGAAGCGCACAGCCCCAAATGCAGGCACCCAGCACACAGAGAAGCCAGCACCAGAGCATCTGTGTCTCTTCCTGGTGCTGGATGCTGAGTCCCAATCCCCAGGCTCACTGGCCAGGCAAGCCGGCTCCAGCTTCTCGGAGAGAGCCTTTATCAAATAATAAGGTAAAAAGTATTGAGGAAGAAGACAGCTGACATTGACATCTGACCTACACACACACACACAGAGTAAAATTTAAAAGAGGTAGGATTTCGCTTTCCCAGGCTATCCCTGGAGCCCAGGTTAGATATATTAACTTGTCCTGATTTCTTGACTACCTGTGGAGTATAACTTCTGGGGCCACAGATTGTCACACACACTCACATTCTGTCCTACGTTCTGGAGATGAACCCTCAGGTTCTGAACGCTGTGCCCACGAGGAGTCAAGCCCTACAATGGACACAGAGGCCCTGACTAGAGAGGCGAGGGGAAAGAAAGCCACTCCCCAACCCAGCTCGGCTCTTCAAGTGTCTAGGGCCCCTGAAGAAGAGGGGCAAAAAAAAAAAATACACACACACACACACACACACACACACACACACACACACACACACACACACACACACACATATCCTGAGGCAGAAAGCGCCTAAAATGTCTTCATTCCCCAGTGTTGCATTTTCTTCAAAAGAATCTCAGGCTCAGGAGAGGCGGTAGTCACTCAACAAACAGCTCTGCGTGCCAGGTGAGGAACCCAGAGATAGACTAGACCCAGGCCTTCCCAGTTAAGAGCCCGGAGTACATGGATGGCAGGACAGGCATCTCTGATCTCCCATTTCTATTGACCGGGAAGATAGAGATGCCGGATACAAACCCATGCACGTGCACCTGCACACACACACACACACACACACACACACACACACACACACACACAGATCTAGGAAAAGAAACTCTGTTGCTTGTAACCAAATTATCCCATTTCCTGGCCTCAAAAAAGAACAGCAGGTTTCCTTAGATGATTTTGAACCTCATTAGCCACAGTGGGAAACGATGCCTTAATGGGGCTATGATGGTCTCAGCCTCGGGTGTCTGTGTATGCTGCCGTATGACTTAGCAACACCGTGGCCGTTTAGGTTTAATTTCCTAGCTTGCCTGATAAGAAGACTGCAAATGTAATTTGTGAGGCTGCAAGCTGGGCACACTCGCAGGGTTATTAGATGAGTCAGTGGGTGAGCCAGGCCACCGTGCCCGGCTCTGCGGAAGAAGAGATCTGAGCTCTGATCCGCCTGGGCTGATACCGCTGAGGCAGACACAATTTTCCAGGTGTCTGGGAGCTTGCTTCACGCCCCCCCCCCGCCCCCCCCCCCCCTGCCGCCTGCTTGCCTGGTTGTTGCCATCACTCATTAAGGGAAGCTTCGCTTAGCTCTCACACCCTGTTACAACCATCTTCTAGCTCTCTGGTCTCTGCCCGAAAGCTCAAAGCTCGGTGAGACCAAACAGCAAAGGTAATAGCGACAAGAGTGACAACACGGGAGTAGTAGCAGCAGCAGGAATATTTTCAGTACTTGGTAAACACTGTGCAGGTGCGGTATGTAAGGCATCTCTGCTGCTCTCCTCCAGGCACCGCCACACCCCCCTCGACCCTCCTCATCCGCCCGCCACCCCCCCCCCGCCCTCACCCTGCCCCCTGCCCCCCCCCCACCTGTAGGCATTCCTGTGACTCTGATTTTCCACTGAGGAAAGCAGGGCTCAGAGGTTGACAACCAGCTGTGAGACAATAGAGGGTAGGGGACACGGCGACCCGCTGAACAGAACATGGCCTGCCACTCAACACCTGCCAGCACAGCCATGACTTTCACTGTTCTCCAGAGATCAGGAAACCCAAGTTTTTGTACAAAATTATCTGAGCTGGATAATTCAGTTATTTAACAATACCTTCAGGACCAAACTCAACATGTCTGCCAGCCAGACAAACCCTCTCTCTCTCTCTCTCTCTCTCTCTCTCTCTCTCTGTCTCTCTGTCTCTCTGTCTCTCTCTCTCTCACACACACACACCTGTGTACAGTCTTCTCATTATAGCAAGCACATGTGCTCATCAAAAGACCCACTGCAAATTGAGATATTTTCCTTCCATAAGCGTCTGGTGCCCAGCCTTTGGGCACCCCCCTCCCTTCAGTGTAGCCCCATCCTCAGGGGCTTCAGCCAAGATCCTTTTTTTTTTTTTTTTTATTTTTTGTTGGTTCTTCATGAATGTCACATCATGCGTCCCAATCCCAGTCACCCTCCCCTCCACTCATACCTGCCTTCCACCCTTGTACCTGCCCCACAACAGAGGGAGAAAAAAAAATCTCATGTGGAAGCTGTAGCGCGTCACAGTGTGTCCCACGTTGTGCCCTTTTGTCCACACTTCTTTGCTTGCAAATGTTCATTGCAGTGAGTCGTTCGGCTGGCAGATGGCCTCCGGCTTCTGCTACTCTGTCAGTACTGGGACCTCACTGGGACTCCTCTTGGATGTCCTGCTGTTGCCCTGTGTCGTGGAGATTTTGTAGGTTTGGATCTGTAGGACCGGCCCCTGTAGGACTCCAGCAGTTCATCGGTGGGGTGGTTGTTGGGGTGGGCCAATTCAAAGCCCTAGATCTGGACCTGAAAGGTCTCTGAGTTGGTCAGCCCACCAGCTCTCTCACACACCACACCACCAGGGAAAGCTCTCCTGTGCTGTATCTAGCAAGGGGCAGACCACTCTGGTAACCTTGGGACCAGCTCTCCTGCCTGCCATAGGTGGTGGGGAATGAGAGGGAGAGGTCGCTCTCCCTTGCCCATGTCATCACAGGGCAGACAAGGGGCAGGGCCAGCTCACCCATGCCCCCACCACCAGGGTAAGCACTACTGTGCTGCCTAAGAGAGATGCAGGGCCTGCTCTCCCAAGAGCTATGCCCCATTTTCTCCCCTACTCTGGTCCCACCAGAACAGCCTGGATGTCCCTGTTGAACCTATCTGGTCCAGACTCTCTGCTCAGTGTTATCTACTGATCCTGTCCTGCTGAGGGAAAGCTAAATGGCCACAAGGCCCCTGATGACCCCATCCCACCTGCAGAGACTCATCTTTCCTGAACTCCAGATGTGGTACTTCCTCTTGGCTCTTGTCATTCACCCAGTGGCCTCGGGCCCTAGACACTCACTATTCCCCTGGGAACCTTCATCTGTGTACCCTCTGGGCTCTTGTCATTTCCTTGTTCTGTCCAGTCTTTACCAAGTTAGAAACAGTTACCTGGACAATTTAATGGCATAGCAATCTCGCCCTCAGTCTTCCCACAGTATCTCCTCACTTCTCACTGCTGCCTCGTCTCCTCGGTTCATATTATCTGCCTTCCAATGACAGCACAAAAGCAGGGAGTAAGATTTATTCTCTGCTATATCCCCAGTATCTACGAGCAGGCCTGGTGCCTACACACTGTTCCTCAGATATATTTGTTGAATAAATGAGAGAGAGAGCATTCCCACTGGATGCACTATTACACTCCCTGAGGATAACACATACACTGGCCTCACCCTGATCTCTTCACTCGTAGGTTCCTGAGACATGGGAGCGGGGTGGGGGAGGGGGAGGCTGGGGCAGGGTGGGGGAGGCTGTCCTCTGGCTATTATCACCACCACCTGCACCACAGTCACTAACTTAACAAAATGAGCTCAGTGTTCCATGCCCGACAGATCACCGATTGAAAAAGGACAAGGAACTGCTGAGTCACCCCGTAACTTGTGTGTGTGTGTGTGTGTGTGTGTGCGTGTGTGCGCGCCTTGCCCTGGATGAACCGCAAACTAGCTCAGTCACGATGTTGATTAATTTCATAATTAGCCGTGATGAGACATGGAGGTTTTGTGTGAGGGTAGAACATTTTCATCCTTGATTATGTAACTAGATAAAGGTGCTTTGTGTATGAACTTTGTTGGCCTTATCTTTGTACTTTTACTTGAACATGCATGTACTATGGGGGTTTGCATGGGAATTGACCCCATGGAATCATATGTATAAATACTTGGTCCTTGGTACATGGTCCCTTTGGGAAGGATTGAGAGGTATGGCCTTGTTGGAGGAGATGTGTCCCTGCCTTGAGGGTTCCAAAGACTCTCGCCATTCCTGGAGTGCCACTCTCTGCCTCCTGCTCATGGTTTGAGGTGTGAGTTCTCAGCTGCTCCTACCACTGTGTCTTTGCTCCGTTGTGGTGGACTCGAACCCTCTGGGACAGTAAGCCCAATTAAATACTTTCTTTTATAAGTCACGTTGATCCTGGTGTTTTATTACAAAAGAATGTAGCTAATGGGTAGACCACAGGAAGATAAGATGCAGCCCAACCTTAGTATTTCTTTCACATAAACAGAGACATATTTTAAAATGGGCTAAATGATCCTAATTCCATTCAGGTCCCCCAAAAAATGTCTAGCTGGAACCACAAGGGTTAAGCACAGGTTTCCTCCATGGATGTCATGTTTTCCTGCAGGTAGCATGGTGCGGTCAGCTCCACACAGTCCAGACGCCCCTCTGTGTAGATCAGGACTCACCTTGATAGCTGTATTCAATGATCACTCTTCTTGGCCACTAAGTCCTGCTTGACCAAGGTAAAGCAAAGTGTCAGGAGGGCCCTGCCCAGTGCTGAAGTTTCCTCACGAAGAGAGCCCATTAAGACATATGCTTGCAAGCCGGGCAGTGGTGGCGCACGCCTTTAATCCCAGCACTTGGGAGGCAGAGGCAGGTGGATCTCTGTGAGTTTGAGGCCAGCCTGGTCTACAGAGCTAGTTCCAGGACAGCCAGGGCAGAGAAACCCTGTCTCGGGGGCCGAGGTGGGGAGGGGGGAAGACATATGCTTGCAAGAGGAAGGAAGGGCTTCCATCCAATGCAGCCCTGAAGCTGAGAGAAAAGGCTGGGGGTATGACAGAGACACAGCCCATTTCTCAAAGGGACAGGGAGTGATAGATATGACTGGACCATGTGCTGTTTGCTGAGGAGCCCAGGGCGTGAAGAGGGTGCTTTCACTCAGCTCTTGCTCTCTCAGAATCCTGTCATTGTCACTAGCTCTCAGGTCAACATAGTCCTTCAAGGACGCTGATTTGGTTGTCCCCTTCACCAGAGTCCCCTTCATGGTCACCACTGCTTCTCGACCTCCACTTCTCTTCTGAAGATGTGACAGAGAGCCAGCATGGGAGTGTCCACTGACAGCCTAAGTCCCCAGCCTAAGAGGGAACAGTCTTTTTTCTCTCTTTCTTTTTTTCTTTCTTTTTTTCCTAAAGAGACACAAATCAAGGGACATAATGGAAGAATGCACGGGAGACAGGAGGCTGACAGAGAAAGGTGAGCTTGAATTATGAAGAGGGGTTGTTAGGGGACAGATGGGCACATGTTAGAAGCAAAAGGCAAAGGCATTTTTTGTGATTTATGGCCCGAGATACATGTCATAGACTTACGGACATCTAAGCAGTAAGGACAACAGCAAGGTGGCAGAATAAGAAGCAGTGGGCCTCTCTTTGTTTCACAAACACACCGGTTCAGCAACACTTCCCAGATAAATGGCCTCGGTGAGAACCGGAAGCCAATTGAGATGGTGCTGTACACTGGTGAAAGCGAAATTAGGTACACCACACGCTGCTGAGGGGATGCTCTGCGCCTAGCACAGAGCCACAGGGTTAGGAGAGCCCCTACCTCTCCGTTTCCCCAAGAGCAAGGAAGCAGTTTCTCCGGTGTTTCTTGAGCTCCAGTTTTTCTGAAGAGGCCAAAGATGTCTGAAAAAAGATCTGTCTCACAGGCTTCAGTTCTAACAGGTGTAAAACTATCTAGACTCTTTCTAGGCCCTGGAGTCCAGGGGGAAAGAGAGGCAGCAGGCTGGATTGGAAGAAGCCATGGATTTTCCTCCATGCTCAGCCCTGAGTGGGTGGACAAAAATAAATAAATTAAATTAAAAAAAAATTTTTTTTAAACAAAAAAACTCCCAGTTATCAGCTTCTCCCTAAGAAGGAAAATAATCAAGCCGTGCAGCCAGTGCCTCTGTTGACTCGGGGATCTCTCTTGCCAGTGCTGTGTTCTCCCGGGCCTCGCACACTCCAGGCACATGGAGGAAGCAAAGATGGTGGTTGGGAGCAGCGTCCTCTGCCACACCTACTCAGCACACAGCAGACAGAACTATGACTGCCTGCTGGGCCCTAGGAAGGGGACGTGGTGCAGAGCACCTGGGAGTCTCTGGTCAGGTTGACGTATGATGGGCAGAATGGTCCTGTTATTTCATATGCACAGTGGAAGCCGAGAAGACTTGGGCCAAGGAGAATTGCACAAACAGGTAGAATTTTCTTTCCTTTCTTTCTTTTTTTTTTTTTTAGAGGGGGGTGTGTTTGTTTGTTTGTGTTGGAGGTTGCTCTGATTGTTTGTTTGTTTGTTTGTTTTTCCGAGACAGGGTTTCTCTGTGTAGCCCTGGCTATCCTAGACTCACTTTGTAGAGCAGGCTGGCCTCAAACTCACAGTGATCCTCCAGCCTCTGCTTCCCAAGTACTGGGATTAAAGGCGTGCGCCACCACGCCTGGCTGGTCTGATGTAGTTTGATGCTAATTCCTGCTTGCTGTTTCTGAGACCCACCTTGCCTAAGAGCCTAACCTGTCTGACCAATAAAAGACCATCACACTTGAGCAGGGCAAATGGGACAGGCGTGTCTAAAGTTCCTGGGTTTGGGGAGACAGAGAAAATCTTGGGAAGAAGAGAGATGGGAGGAGAGAAGGGAGAAGAAGGAAGGCCGCCATGGGTGAGGTGGAGGAGAAGCACATGGCCGGTGTGGATGGAGATTTGACCCAGATGAAGAACATTAACAAATATATGGGATTATGGATGGGAGGTAGCTTGATAGAAGTTATAAGAAGCAGATGGCCTGGGATTGGGACAGGGATCCATACCTGCCCCACTATGGGAGGTAGTTTAGGGGATTAATATCTGCCCTGCCCCAGGCTAACCTAAGCTATTTTAAAATACAAGTGTCTGTGTCTTGATTGATTGCTGATAGACTAGAAAATGCTGCCATCATAATAATAAGTATAAGCCTAATAATAAACATTACTAGGCCATACTGGTAATTTAACCACAACATATTTGTTTGTTTGTTTGTTTGTTGAGACAGGGTCTCTACATAGCCCTGGCTGTCCTGAAACTAGACTAGACTGGCCTGGAATTCACAGAGATCCACCTATCTCTGCCTCCTGACTGCTGGGAGGCATGCGCCACCACACCCAGCAATAAGGTGAAATTTTCAACAAAGAAATGGATAATGTCAAATGTAACTGAAGCAAGACAAAATATTTGAATTGAAATTTTGACTAGAGATGCTCACTAGAGACCAGATCAAGCAGGGGGGAAAAAACTATAAATACAAGTGTACATCTGTGAGAGTGATTCAATCAGGAGAGAAAAAAGAGAAGAGTGGGAAGGCCTGGAGGAAGCAGAAGGTATTTAGGAGGTATTAGTACACAGACCAATGGACACATTGTCAGAGGATTTCAGGGACGTGTCCTGAGAGTTTACTCATAAAAATCTCCCTACAGCTGAGAAAAGAAAATGCCCATATCAAAGAAGACACAATGGTCCGACAGTAGATGAATACATTTTTTTTTTAATCTACTTTTCTTTGTGGAAACACGCTGTAATCAAACTGTCAAAATTTTTAAAGCAACAAGCTACAAATGCCTTGTCACCCTTAGATCCAATAACTGGTTGTTGGTGTGTTAATTTTTATGGGTCTTTAAATTATTCTATCTTCCTGTCTTATTCGCCAGTGTCGTCCCTTGGTGGTCAGAAAAGGCACTTGGTTTAACTTTAATCTTAGCTTGTGAGGACTTGTTTCGTGGCCTCAGTTAAGTTCTAGCCAGAGGCGCTTTCCTTCTTCTCACGGCAAGAAACCATGTTCTGTGAGACACCAGTCAATTTTTTAAATCAGAAACTTTATAAACAAGAAGGGAGTAAAACCATGATTTCAAAGTGATAGATAAACAACAACAAAACAAGAGAACCCTGTCTACATAAGAATGGTTAAATGCAGCAAAAAAAATCTTCAAAAAATGAGAGGGAGCCGTAAAGGCAGGGTGCCACGGTACACATCTGTTGCCCCAGCACCGGGGAGACAGGTGGATCACACAAGCTCACTGACCAGCCAGCCAGGCTAAGCTGGAGCTCCCCGATTCAGTGAGAAACCCTGTCTCAAAAAAAGGTGGCCAGGCAGAGGTGGTGCACACCTTTAATCCCAGCAGCCCTTGGGAGGCAGAGGCAGGCGGATCGCTGTGAGTTGGAGGCCAGCCTGGTCTACAAAGCTCGTCCAGAACAGCCAAGGCTACACAGAGAAACTCTGTCTCGAAAAACAAAAGCAAACAGAAAAAAAAAAAAAAAGGTGGAAAACAATCAAAGAAAATGTGGCTTCCAATATGTGCCTGTGCACAGACCCACAGGAACACACACGTGCAACAGCCTGTGCACAGACCCACAGGAACACACACATGCAACAGCCTGTGCACAGACCCACAGGAACACACACGTACAACAGCCTGTGCACAGACCCACAGGAACACACACGTACAACAGCCTGTGCACAGACCCACAGGAACACACACGTGCAACAGCCTGTGCACAGACCCACAGGAACACACACATGCAACAGCCTGTGCACAGACCCACAGGAAACACACACGTACAACAGCCTGTGCACAGACCCACAGGAACACACACGTGCAACAGCCTGTGCACAGACCCACAGGAACACACACGTGCAACAGCCTGTGCACAGACCCACAGGAACACACAGTACAACAGCCTGTGCACAGACCCACAGGAACACACACGTACAACAGCCTGTGCACAGACCCACAGGAACACACCGTGCAACAGCCTGTGCACAGACCCACAGGAACACACACATGCAACAGCCTGTGCACAGACCCACAGGAACACACACGTACAACAGCCTGTGCACAGACCCACAGGGACACACACGTACAACAGCCTGTGCACAGACCCACAGGAACACACACGTACAACAGCCTGTGCACAGACCACAGGAACACACACATGCACACAGCCTGTGCACAGACCCACAGGAACACACACGTGCAACAGCCTGTGCACAGACCCACAGGAACACACACGTACAACAGCCTGTGCACAGACCCACAGGAACACACACGTACAACAGCCTGTGCACAGACCACAGGAACACACACGTACAACAGCCTGTGCACAGACCCACAGGAACACACACGTACAACAGCCTGTGCACAGACCCGCAGGAACACACACGTGCAACAGCCTGTGCACAGACCCACAGGAACACACACGTACAACAGCCTGTGCACAGACCCACAGGAACACACACGTACAACAGCCTGTGCACAGACCCACAGGAACACACACGTACAACAGCCTGTGCACAGACCCACAGGAACACACACGTACAACAGCCTGTGCACAGACCCACAGGAACACACACATGCAACAGCCTGTGCACAGACCCACAGGAACACACACGTACAACAGCCTGTGCACAGACCCACAGGAACACACACGTACACATACACAAAAGATGGAGATACCTCAAGATAAAAAGAATCACAGACCTGTATCCCTGAAGAATATAGACCCAAAAACCTCAATTCTATTGTTCTCTACTGATTTTATATATATTAGCCAAAACCCAAACTCAGCCAGGTGGTGTTTGTCCTGGGGATGTACGGATGGTTCCGCATCTTGAAAACAATGAATCGCTCTGACTAACTGGCTGATGATGCCCACCTGACTAGCTCAAATCAGCCCACTTCTGACATCCCGCCTGATCAGATTTGCTCACCATAGGCTCCTCACATGTTGAAAACCTGGCTCCTGCCGGGCATGGTGGTGCATGCCTTTAATCCCAGCACTCGGGAGGCAGAGGCAGGCGGATCGCTGTGAGTTCGAGGCCAGCCCTGGTCTACAAAGTGAGTCCAGGATGGCCAAGGCTACACAGAGAAACCCTGTCTCGAAAAACCAAAAAAAAAAAAAAAGAAAGAAAGAAAACCTGGCTCCTGATACAGTTTAGAGATAGAGCATTGAAAGTGATGGACCATGAGTTCTCTGTGTTCCCTGAGGGGTTATCTACTGACAGGTTCAGAGGTGATGGAAACTGAGGAGGCAGAACCTAGTTTGAGAACTCAGGTCTGTGGGGGCATGCTCTTAGGGGCTATGTCTTTTTTTTTTTTTTAAATAATTTATTCAGATTACATCCCAATTGTTAGCCCCTCGCTTATATCTTCCCGTTCCCCCTTCCCTCCCTCCCTCTTTCACCATCTTCCCTTCCCCTAGACCTGTGACAGAAGGGCCCTCCTCCCCCACCATATGATCACAGGGCTCATCTGGATAGCCCTTCCTTTGAGTGCCACCAGGCCTCCCCACCAGCTCCAACACACACAAGGACACTTGCTCAACTATGCTCATAGCAGCTTTATTCATAATAGCCAGAATCTGGAAACAACCAAATATCCATTAGTCCAAGAATGGATAAAGAAACTACGGTACATTTACACTATGGAATACTACTCAGCTATTAAAAAACAAGGAAAACTTGAAATTTGCAGGCAAATGGATGGAACTAGAAATGATCATCCTGAGTGAGATAACCCAGACCCAGAAAGACACATAAGGTATATACTCACTTATAATTGGATACCAACCCAACATGGATGTCCTCTGAGAGTCTTCACTCAGTGGGGGATCGGGACAGATGCTGGGACTTGCTATTGGGACTCCAGGTGAGAGTGGTATGGACAAATCAGAAGAAAGAAGGACCCAGAGGGTCCCAGAACCCTACAAGAAGACCATCAAGGCTGGTAGATCGGATCCGGGAGGGGGGGTGTCCTGCACAAACTGCTGTACCAACCAAGGACAATACATGCAGTAAATTCAGACCCCCTATTCAGATCTAGCCAACGGACAGCACATTTTCCATGGTTGTGGGAAGAGTGAGGATTGCCTCTGACATGAACTCTGGTGGCCCCTGTTTGACCAGGAGCTATGTCTTTTGCAACTTAAAAAAAAATATTTATTTATTTATTATGTATACAGTTCACATTAAATTACATTATAGATGGTTGTGAGCCACCATGTGGTTGCTGGGAATTGAACCCAGGACCTCTGGAAAAGCAGTCTGTGTTCTTAACCGCTGAGTCACCTCTCCAGTCCCCAGGAGCTATGTTATTACCTAACTTTCTCCCCAGCTCTTCTCTCTGCCCTCTGCCACTGCCCCTCCTCCCTTCCTCCCACCCTCTTTCTTGCTAGCTGCCAAGGAGCAGCAGCCTCCTCTGCCACACATTACCACCGCTGCCATACCCTGCCTTGCCTCAGGCCCAAAACAGTGGAGCCAGCCAGCCAGGAACTTGAAACAAGACAAAATAAATCTCTTCTCCTTTAAGTGAATTTTCTCAGTTATTTTTTTCACAACAACAGAAAGCTAACACAGCAATACAAAATTATTGTACAGCTCTTGAGGAAAGAAAGAAAGGAAATAAGAAAAGTTAACTGACTAATAATTACTAGGCTATAAATGAACATTAAAGTAATATTTTCTATTACTTAGATATTTTGCAGAAAGCCAATTAATGTGGAATCTGACAAAAGTAATATAAATATTCTCTAAATTGTTTTGTGTGTGTGTGTTTTGGCTTTTGGGCTTTTTGAGATAAGGTTTCCCTGTGTAGCCTTGGCTGCCTTGGACTCACTTTGTAGACCACACTGGCCTTGCACTCACAGAGACTGACCTGTCTCGGCCTCCCCAAGTGCTGGGATTACAGGCATGCGCCACTGAGTGTTTTCATTTCCTCTTTTTTTTTTTTTTTAACATTTTGATGACTTGGTGCTATGAGAATTTGATTGTAGGCTATTTTTGTTATTTCAGGCTCTTAGTGTTACAAACTTCAACATGAACAGCATCATAGATGCACATGTGCACACATTCACACTTAGCTCTTTAGTCTCCCACAGTCTCTCTTCCCTGGAAGCCTACTCTTGATCTTAGAGGAGTCCATCTGCCACTGGTCCTGAGCCTTCACTGTGTATGATCTTTGAGGTGTTATCTTTTCTCCATTTTCCTTGCTCTTCATCCTCTCCCTGGCTGACTTGAACTCGGGCAAGCCCTGAGTTGGCCTGCAAATAGCCCCAGTATGTCCCACAGAGACCTCAATGAGCAGGTCTGAAGCTGACACCACCACCCACCGCTGTCCAGCAGCTCCTTGAGGCCCACTGAGATAGTTTCCATGGGAAATGCCTCTGAGAGGCTCGTGTGTTTGACTACTTGGTCCTCAGCTGTTGGCACTGTTTGGGGAGGTTGAGGAACTTTGGGGAAATGGGCGTTTTCTGAGTTACATGGGCGTTTAGGTTTATGGCCCAGACTCCCCTCCTGACCCAGTTCTGTTTTCTGTTTTTCCAAGACATCATGAACTGAGGAGTCCTACCCTCATGTTCCCTCTACCCCGGGGGCTGACGTTTGTGCTTAGCGGCCTAGCGGGAAGAAGTGGGTCTTTGGAGGCAGATGTTATAGGCTATACCTTGCCCAGATTCTAGCCTGCCCCCTCTAAGTTGCCTTGTTGTTGTTGTTGTTGTTTTGGGTTTTTTTAGTTTTTCCAGACAGAGTTTCTCTGTGTAATAGCCCTGGCTGTCCTGGACTTGCTTTGTAGACCACACTGGCCTCAAATTTACAGAGATCCACCTGCCTCTGCCTCCCGAGTGCTGGGATTAAAGGCATGCGCCACCACGCCCGGCATTCTAAATCGCAATCTGCAGAGATCTTAGCAAGTTGTTGCCCACTTCTGCTGCCACAGGTCCTCAAGAGCCTTCCCAGCCTCGGTGGGCTAGGATAAAGCTTTTCTCCCTTGGTTGCTTCTCCTGGAGTATTTGGTCCCAATAATGAGAACAGGGGCTTCTGCTGCTGTCGCTCCCTTTGTGGTCGTGGTCCGTGCTGTCGTGATCCCCAAATACGCAACGTCCCAAGCAGGAGGATTGTTCTGGGCGAGTCCTTGTGCAGGTGGCTCTACCTTTTAAACCTGTGGTCTGTCTCCTCTTCTCAGGCCCACGAACTGACCAACTCGTCCTGGGTTAGCGTAGTAGCCACTAAGATGCCCATCCTCCACCACGGAGCAAGCGCAGCTCTTCTCTCCCCGCTTGAAAGCCTCCTACTGACTTTTCATGGCTTTCCACTGCTTCTGTGAAAAGACCTTTGAGGTCTTCTGGGATCTGGCCCTCCATTCCAATTCTGTGTTCCACTGCTCAGGCCTTGCCTCAGTCCTAAAGACAGGACTGTCTTCCTCACCTGTGTGCTCCTACAAACAGCACAGTTAAGCCTAAGGGAGCAAAACCTTTACAAAACCACTTCTGGAAAGTGCTGTGCCCTTGCAGCAACGGTGACAAGAGGGAGATGACGGTGTTATTTCTCTGGGCGGGCAGCACCGCACTCTCAGCATTTACCTGGTGTTTCCACCCGTGAGCGGAAACAGGGCCTGACACTCAAGAAGCCTCTTTTAAAGCCTAAGGGTGTGGTGGCGCACGCCTTTAATCCCAGCACTCTGGAGGTAGAGGCAGGTAGATCTCTGTGAGGCCAGCCTGGTCTACAGAGTGAGTCCAGGACAGCCAAGGCTACACAGAGAAATTTTGTCTCGAAAAACCAAAAAAAAAAAAAAAAAAAAAAAAGAAAGAAATAAAGAAAAGAAAAAAACAATATTTCATGACACATAAAAAGTATATATAAAGGACAGGAAAGATGGTGTAGAGGTTAAGATCATTTACTGTTATTCCATAGCATGCAAATTCAGCTCACAGCACCATGTCAGGTGGCTCACGACCAGCTGTAACTGCAGCTCCATGGGACCTATGCTCTCCACTGGCCTCTTTGTGAACCTGAAAATATACGGTATACACAGACACACACATACAAATACACATATAAAAAGTAAATCTAAAAGTAACTATATGAAATTCAAATATCAATAATCATAAATAAAGTTACATCAAGACACAACCGCACGGATTCATTTGTAGATTTTCTGTGGTGGATTGAGTAAGAATGGCCCCATAGGCTCATATATCTGCTTAGTCACCAGGGAGTGGATCCCTTTGAAAAGATTACAAGCATTAAGATGTGTGGTTTTATTGGAGGAAGTGTGTCACTGCAGGTAGACTCTGAGGTCTCACAAGCCTATGCTGGGCCCAGCCTCCCTCTTTCTGCCTGTGTCTGAGGATATACCACAGCTACTGCTCCAGTGTCTGCCGGCATGCTGCCCTGCTCCCTACCATGGTGGTAGCTGACTAAGCTCTGAAGCCGTAGGCTAGCCCACAATTAAACGGTTTCCTTATAAGAGTTGCCTTGGTCGTGGTGTCTCTTCGTGGCAATGGAACAGTGACTAAGACTCTTATTTTGGGTTTGGTTGGTTTTGGTTTTGGTTTTTTGAGATGAGGTTTCTCTGTGTAGCCCTGCCTGTCCTGGAACTCACTCTCTAGACCAGGCTGGCCTCGAACTTACAGATTCACCCGCTTCTGCCTCCTGAGTGCTGGGATTAAAGGGACTAAGACATTCTCTATGGTGACTTTCACACTGTGATGACACAGAACGCAGAAAACATTTTACCTACAAAGTAAAAAATATTTACTACCAGACACATTGCAGAAAAAGGTTCTTAGTCTCTGATCTAGAGTACTCAAAGCCTGTGAGTCACAGGGAAACGAAGATGTAAACATTCAGGCCAGGTGAGATTCTCACTGCTAACTAAGTAAAGACACCCCATGTGTTGCTGCTGGTATGGGAGGTGGTATTTAATCACAGGTTATTTATGGGGGCA
This sequence comes from Acomys russatus, assembly GCF_903995435.1. Lineage (NCBI taxonomy): Eukaryota > Metazoa > Chordata > Mammalia > Rodentia > Muridae > Acomys > Acomys russatus. The sequence continues at coordinate 77,449,235 of NC_067139.1, forward strand.
ACACAGCAATGCAGATGCCCTTGGAGACCAGGCCAGGGCTCCTGGAGGTGGAATTACAGGTGGTTGTGAGCCCATTGCAGGTGGCTCACAGAGAGGGGGGCAGGGGAGATAGAGAGAGGGGGGGAGAGAGAGGGAGGGGGGAGAGGGAGAAAGAGATGGAGGGAGGGGGAGAGAGGGGGGAGGGAGGGAGAGAATTTTTTTAAATCTCCAAAAATAGAATTGTTGGAGCAAAGTATATATGGTTTTTGGTTTTTTGTGGGTTTTGTTGTTTTTGCTTTTCTTTTGTTTTGGGTTTTTGATTGTTGTTGTTGTTTTGGTTTTTTAGTTTTTTAAGACAGGGTTTCTCTGTGTAGCCTTGACTGTCCTGGACTCGCTTTGTAATCCATGCCAGCCTGGAACTCACAGAGATCCACCTTCCTCTGCCTCTCTGAATTGTGGGATTATAGGCATGTGCCACCATGCCCAAATATATATATGTGTATATATATATTTTTTAATGGAGTGTATACACAACTAGAGGTGACCCCCGCCACACTGTACTAAGGTGTCTGTGTGTCCATGGTTAATCGCTAAGCCATGAGCTAAATACTAACAGATTCTGGCATTGCTATTGAGGCGTCTCCTGCCCAATGTTGAATAAAAATTACTCCCGAGTTTTCTCTGGTTGGTTAATTAAGAGGCTGAAGAGCCTATGACTGGGCAGAAGAGACACAGTAGGCGGGACTTCCATTCCCAGTCTGGGCAGGAGGGGTCCCAGGGAGAGAGAAGAGGAGGAGGAAAACATCACCCCACCATGAGGAGGAGGTCACCATGGAGGTGGCGATGGGGACAAGAACGGAGCAGAGGCAGACAGGACGAGACCAGAGGACAGGTAACTGGGCACACGGCTGGGAAGCAGGCCAAGCTAACACACTGGAGTTAGAGTAGATTGGTATCTGCTCCGTTATAGTGCTTGAAGCTTATTGATAAATACAACAGGTCTCCACCTCATTATGTGGGAGCTAGAGCAGGCAAGGAAAAAAATTCCTCAGTTCCAACACACACACACACACACACACACACACACACACACACATACACACACACATACACACATACACACACATACACACATACACACACATACACACATACACACATACATACACACACATACACACACACATACACACATACACACACATACACACATACACACACACACATACACACATACACACACACATACACACACACATACACACACACATACACACATACACACACACATACACACACATACACACACATACACACATACACACACATACACACACACATACACACACATACACACACACATACACACATACACACACACATACACACACACATACACACACACATACACACACACATACACACACATACACACACATACACACACACACATACACACATACACACATACACACACATACACACACATACACACACATACACACATACACACATACATATACACACACATACACACATACACACACACATACACACATACACACATGTATGTATAAACATCCGTTTATGCCCTGATCTTTGTTCCTACTCCATCTATAATTTTATTATAAAAACGTGTGTGACTACACGGTTAAAAGTAAAGTGTATCTTCAATGCGATTTGTAAATCAATTCCTCCAGGTCAACTGGGGACTGACTCATCCTAACAGAAATATTGGACCAAAGTACTTCCCCACAAGGAGGTGGTACATACTACAATTCTAGCACTCAAGGGACGAAGGCTGGAGGATCAGAAGTTCAAGGTCATCCTCAGCTACGTAGTGAGTGAGGCCAGCCTGAGCTCCATGAGGCCTAAAGAAGAGAAAGAAAAGAATGAAGGGAGGAAGAGTTAATGGACCAGGAATGTCATTTAGTGGAACATGCTTAGCAAGAGTTTAACATGTGCTTAGTGTGTATGTAGCATGTGCTTAGTACATCCGTAGCATGTGCAATGCACTAGTTTTGATCCTCAGCACCAAAAAATGAAATACACACATATTGCCTCAACCTCCCAAGCAGTGTTTCTAATTGTACAGCAGCTTTGTTAAAGTAAAAGGCCACGTGCTATTGCATTTGGCAGCTTCGATAATTTGATTTTCACTGCTAGAGAGGTGAAGCATCTGTCCTTTTCCTCATGGGAGAACAGCTGCAACACACTCAGGAAGCAGATCTGATGGTCCGTGATCCAGAACCTTAACACGAAGTTCAAAGTTGTCATATATTCTGAGACAGGACAGAAAGGCGGAAATTTGTGAAGACGCAGGAAAGGAAGAAGCTGTCATCTACAAGTCTGGGGGAAGCTTCCTGCCTGCTGAGAATCAGGAGTTACAGGCCAAAACCAACATTTACTTACAGCCTTTCTTTTTCCTGTCAGAAAGCCTGTGGCCTTCTAGTAAAATCTCACCTGAACCTACTAGTGGTGAACTGACATGCCCTACACGCCTTCTGCAATCCTGGTGTCTCCTCCTCTGGCCTTATCTGATCCCATCCAAGGGACCTCCAGAGACACACTATAATCTCATTTCTCAGAAAGGGGATGGGCATGGACTTTCTTTCTTTCTTTCTTTCTTTTTTTGGTTTTTCGAGACAGGGTCTTTCTGTGTAGCCTTGGCTGTCCTGGACTCTATTTGTAGCCCAGGCTGGCCTCGAACTCACAGCGATCCACCTGCCTCTGCCTCCCGAGTGCTGGGATTAAAGGCGTGCACCACCAGGCCCGGACTTTCTTATCAACCCTTTGAGGTGTAACTTGAGAGCCGCCAAGATAGGTGCGTGGCTGATGCGTTTCTGAGAAGACTCATTCTCTCGCAAGCCTGGCTTTCTTCCTGAGCACCTTTCTATTAACCCTCATCCTTAAAACCCGGGTCAGAAATGCCCATTAATGACCTCCAACTCTATCTCATACTGGCTCATCCCAAAAAGTTTTTCTGCAGCGAAGCCACGAATTGTTTCACCTGAGTTCGAGGCCCCTAAAAGATTAAAGAGACTCCTCAACTTTGTATGCAGTGATAGGGAAGGGGGCTGGGGGTGTTGGGGGAGCTAGGGGGTCAGGGGGGTTAGGGGGTCAGAGGGGGATAGGGGGTCAGAGGGGGATGGGGGATCAGAGGAGAGCTGGGGGGTCAGAGGGGCTGGGGGGTCAGAGGGGGATAGGGGGTCAGAGGGGGTGACTGAGGGGGTTGGAGAGAGTGGGAAGGCAGTTCTCTCATCTTTTCTGTCGTTCAAAGCTTGTGCAAGTGTGTTTTAAGATCAAATAAAATGACCATGAATGAAAACCAAAATTTCAAGAGGCTGCACTTGGGACTCGGCTCCCCAGACTCTCTTTCCTTTTTAGCCAGGATGTTTGTTCAAAGCTACACAAAGTGACACCTTTTTTGTTTTGTTTTGTTTGTTTGTTTTGTTTTGTTTTTCGAGACAGAGTTTCTCTGTGTAGCCTTGGCTGTCCTGGACTCGCTTTGTAGATCAGGCTGTCCTCAAACTCACAGCGGATCTGCCTGCCTCTGCCTCCCTAGTGCTGCAATTAAAGGCGAGCGCCACCACACCGCCTGGCTGTGACACCTTTTTTATGTAGATATTTTTGCTTTTCCATTTTCCACGGTTAGCATCCACTAACTTTAAAAGAACTCCATAAAAGAATTCACATCTCAAGACTTCCTCTTCTGCCTGTGAAAGGCCCACGCCTGTCACAATAGGTTGGTAGAAAGCCTTGTTTCGGTTTGTTTTGTTGTTTTTTTGAGACAGGGCCCCACTGTGTAGCCCTGGACAGCCTCTGACTCAGAGACCCACCTGCCTTTGCCTCCTGAGCTCAGGAATTAAAGGCTCCCACCAACCCACAGACTGGGCTGAGCTGAGCAGCTGTTTTGACACCTGGAACTGTGGCTTGGGAGTTATCCTGTACCTGTGAGCATTCCTCAGAATGGCAGGATCCAGCGCTCAACATCTGCAGGGTATTGTGAGAGGCAGTGGCCCACTCCAATGCCCGGCACCTAGGTACACAGATGGCCAGTGAGGGCTGGAGACACTGTCCAGGGGAGAACAATGCGGAAGACCACAGGTAGGAAGGCACACTCTGGCACAGAGCAGAAAAAAAAGCCAGCGAAACCCTTTGCACCTCACTTCTGGTTTTGCTTAGGAAGAGCCCTCCTAAGGAGGAGAGCATCTGCCACTTCCTTCTCATCAGCTTCTAAAAGCAGTGCCTGTCCTAGGGCGCTGCAGCTACCCCAGCCCCCTTCCCATCGCCAGCAAGAGGCTGGATTAGTAACAGAAACTGCCAATGCCTCTGATAACACTGGTGAGCTATATGCTCTATCCCCCACTTTTAAAAAACTTACTGTATTTATTTATTTATTTATGTTTACAGTGTTCTGCCTGCATGTACACCTGCAGGCCAGAAGAGGAAACCAGATCTCATTTTAGATAGTTGTGAGCCACCATGTGGTTGCTGGGAACTGAACTCAGGACCTTTGGAAGAGCAGACAGCGCTCTTAACCTCTAAGCCATCTCCCCAGCCCACTCTATCCCTTTACTGGATGAAGAAAACCTTCATGACAGGCATTTTAGCTAAACAGAACTAAAATCATCAGATTAGTTGATATGGTGTATTCATACTGGTGACTGAAAAAAGAAGTGTTCACGAGAACAAAATTATAACACTTTAATCATTTAAATAGAACCAACTTTAGCAGCATACAGAAAATCCAAGTCGCATAATTGAACAGTATATTTAAATACATCAAATTCTTAAAAATCCCCCCGAATGGACTTGGTGTCACTGATGTGAAACAGTAATTTAGAAGCACTACACACCAGAGTGAGACAGACAAGGCTGGTACTTTCTGGACACTGGGGAGACCACAGCCTGTGGGCGTGTCAGGCATCTGTTAAGAACACTTGCAGAGAACAACCCACCAGTCATTCAGAAGGAACACAAATGACCACCCAAAGACGACAAAGGTAACCTAAAAATTTCTTTGGTCCTCTAAGTCAGGTCACACTGGTTTTTGTTTTACTTTGAAATACCAAACATGAGTTAAGTACTTAGCATCCTACCCAGAACCGTCTGAATAGCAATCGGACTAACATTGCTGTCAGGTTAGATTTCAGGGGAACTCAAAATCAGCCAGACTATACTTTAGAAACTCTAAATTCAGACAGTGCCATGGAAAGGTAGAGAATTTTTAAAAAGTAAAGAATAAAAAATAAAATAAAATCAAAGAACCTATTCTTGCTTCATCACAAGCTGACGAGTGTCTAAGTGGCAGTGACAGGACCACAGGACTCCTTTTAAAAGAGCACTGGTCAGCCGGTGAGAGAAACCTTCGTGGAACAGCTGTGTAGGAAGGCAAAAGTGCTGTGACAGCCTGGCCCTCACTGTCCCTGTGGAGAATATAGTAAGTGGTCATAAGCCAAGCATCCTGAACAGCTACATCTCTGAACACACTTGTACTGAAGACAAGACACACACGGACAAGAAGGGAACTTGTGCGTCTGCTCAGACACCAACAGCAATGGCGTGGCATGGGCAAAGCATTGGGCACAGCCCATGCAGGCCTCCCTCCCTCAGGCAGTTCTATCTCCTTCCGCTACAGAGGGGCTGGGAGTCTGCAGAGCTGACAAGACAGGCAGTTTCCAAAGATGCTGGAAATAAATTAGAAAAATGCTTCATAAGAGTTTTTGAGGATGCTTTGAAGCTTCTCTTTGGGATAGGCAGAGCCAAGAACTAACAGAAAATCAGCAACATGCAGGGCTGGCACTTAGGAACTTATGACGTAATGGGTTTCCTAAAAGATGGCAAGAGTACCAGCACTCCAGATGGTGCCATATCCATCAAGGCAGAATCCAACCCTCGAAATCCGTGCATGCTGACGTGAGAATAAAACTCCTAAGCAACCGCAGGAGGTAATTCCCTGTACTCAAATTGTGAAATATAGAGGTGGAAAATGTGCCTTTTTAACTCACAGAAAAATTAAAGACAGATATCCCACCTTCCCTCAGAGACTAGTGTTATGGCTGGACAGTTAATAAATATCAAAAATAAAAGCTGGGCGTGGTGGCACACACCTGTAACCCCAGTACTTGGGAGGCAGAAGCAGGTGGATCTCAGTAAGAGCCTTATCTACAGAGAGAGTGCAGGACAGCCAGGGCTACTGAAGCCATGTCTCGAAAAACAAAAAAAAGTCAAGAATAAAATGTCACTGGTCATTTCAAACACAATCAAAGCAGAGTAGTGGAGTCTGAGGGTCCCGGAATACAGAGAGCACTGCGCTCTGTCCATCCGTGTCTCCAGCACAGTGGCCACATCTCCTTGACTGTCCAGTGCCCTCTGCTAATGGGTCAAGTATGGGGAATCTGAATGGAAGCAAACCCATACTCTTGGCAGTTCACTTTAACGATGCCACGAGAAGAAAAGCTGAAGGCTCACCCCAAGTTGATTACTTTTATTTGACACATCTATAAATAATTATTAAATACAATTCATGGTGAGAAACAAAGTTCACATGTGTACCAACTGAAACTGGAATGCACGATTGAGACAGAAAACACCCGAGAGCAGCAAGGACTGCAAACCCAGTCTCCCTGCACGGTAGTTCAGCTCCGGATGAGCGTGAGGAACTCCTCCCGAGTCTTTGGGTCTTCCCGGAACACGCCCAGCATGGTGCTGGTGACAGTCTTGCTGTTCATTTTCTGCACACCTCGCATTACCATGCACATGTGTCTATAAAGCAGGACAAACAGAGCTGGTTTAAAGGCACAGACAGGGCTGCCTTGTTTTCAGTTAAGTAAAAAGCGGGGGTGGGGGGGTGAACTAATCCAAGTTCAGTTATCATGTGTGTCAAAGCATCCCTTCTTAGGAAAACACTAAGCTTTCTCTTAGATCATTTTATGTCATCCAATTTTTGTTTCTATTTGTGGTTGAGTTCTTGATACATCCAATCAGAAAGTAAAGGCAGAATTTTCTTCCTAGATAAAGAAGCAAGTAAGTTTTGTTTTGTTTTCCCCCTTATAAATTTGAAGCAAGACAGTTTGCACAGGACAGAGCTCGGGGACTGCCATCGCATGCACAGGAGAACTGCCTGCACAACGGTGCCACTCAAAGTCTGGACACAGAAAGGCAAGCACCACACGGGACAGAACAGCACCTCCCAGGGGCTGAAAGCATTGAGCAGGGCAGGTGGGTTTGAAGTTACAGCTAAGTCCAGTGAAAAACCCTGGCATGCTGTCAGAGAGTGGGGTGAACAGAGATGACAACACTGTTTGCATAATTTCTAAAGGCAGAAAGGAAACATTGACAGGGTTTCTCTGTGTAACCCTGGCTGTCCTGGAGCTCACTCTGTAGACCAGGCTGGCCTCAAACTCAGAGATCCACCTGCCTCTGCCTCCCAGAGTACTGGGGTTGCAGGCGTGCGCCACTGCACCCAGCACATTTGCGCTTTTTTACTCTTAGGGAAACGAGGAATATCTGAGAAATAGGGCACACTGAACCCCTATTTACACACTGCAGTCTACACAGCTGTCAAGACACTATGTTATACCTCATCAGCAGTGATTATTTTGTGTTTACTAAAACCTCAGTTAACAGTTAAATTGAAAAATAGAAAATACTTCGTTCTTTAAAAAAACAAAACAAGAAAGCCTTCACTTACCAGGAAACTGGGACAGAGGGGAGGGCATCCTATTGGGACTCTAAATGAGAGACGCATGGGAGAATAGCAAAATAAAAGGATACAGAGGGTCCTAGAAACCTACAAGTAGAACAATATGATAGGCAGATTTGGGCCCAGGGGTCCCGCTCAAACTAAGGCACCAGCCAAGGACAGTACAGGAGGTAAACTTTAAACCCCTTCCCAGATCTAGCCAATGGTCAGAATATTCTCCACAGTTGAGTGGAGAGTGTGATATGACTTTCTCATGTACTCTGGTGCCTCACATTTGACCATGTCCCCTGGAGGAGGAGACCTGGTGGCACTCAGAGGAAGAACAGCAAGTAGCCAAGAAGAGACTTGATACCCTATGAGAATATACAGGGGGAGGTAATCCCCCTCAGGAACAGTCATAGGGGAGGGGAATAATGGGAAAATGGGGGGGAGGGAGGAATGGGAGGATACAAGGGATGGGATAAACATTGAGATGTAACAAGAATAAATTAATAAAAAAAAGAAAAAGAAAAAAAACAAACAAACAAAACAAAAAACAAACAAACAGTGCCTTCAGTTTGTACTGTGTAGCAACTCCTACTTTTTTCTTTTTGGCAAACATACCCTCACAAAAAAGCTAAGGAAACAGACAAGACACAACACACTACTGACTGCACACGGTACAGTTGACTCAGTGGTTAGGAAACAGACGTGAATCTGGTCCCCAGGACCCACTTCAAGAGGCTCACAACTACCTGTTACCTACCTCTACCCTCCACCAGCATCACCAGTGCACACGTGCACAAACGCACAACACGGGACTCATGTAAGGTGAAAAACAAGACAAAAATCTTTTCTACGCCCTAGCTCCTCAGTCAGCTTGTGGGGAGCAGGGCATGTCACCAGCATTGGCAGGCTTGGTCCTAGAGGAGCTAAGAGGCTCTAAGGTGCAAGCCAGTGTGGCTGTGGAAGTCAAGTTTGGACTTACGTTGCCTCGATCACCACCCCAACGCCAGCAGGCTGCAAGGCTTCCGTGATGGCCACCGCAATTTGTTTGGTGAGGCGCTCTTGGACTGTGGATGTGACAAAGAGGTGGGTTTTAAAGCTTAGAAATAGGCAGCTGGGAGCTTTCTTTCTTTCTTTCTTTCTTTTCTTTCTTTCTTTCTTTCTTTCTTCCTTCCTTTCTCTTTTTTTGCCTCTAGAACAGCTGTGGTCTTATGAAGCCGACTTCACAAGCACTACAGGCCCTGAAGAAACCTTGGCCTCCAGCACCTCTGCAGGGAAGGGACCAGAACATCAAGATGCTCACCAGCATCCACGTGATACAAACTGGAGTGATAAATTAACTTGCAGCAGGGTCACTAGCATGGAAGCTAACTGCTGAACTGTGGAAAACCAACGCTGGAACCTACATCATTCACTTTCTTGTTTGTTTGTTTGTTTGTTTGTTTTGTTTTCTGAGGCAAGGTTTCTCTGTGTGGCCCTGGCTGTCCTAGAACTCACTCCATAGTAGACCAAGCTAGCCCTGAACTCAAAGATCCACCTACCTCTGCCTCCCAAGTGCTGGGATTAATGGAATACGTGGCCACTGCCTGGCTAATAACTGTTATGCTGACAAAACTTGTCTTTGAACACACACAAAGGTGTTCTCAGAATTCTGCCAATGTTGGAAAAATCCCAAATGTCAACCAGAACAGAGACTGGCTGACAGATTAACTCACACGCTGGAATTCGAAATAGCCACAGAAGTGAGGCAGATGGTCAGGGGTGTGAGGTGTGTGTGTGTGGAGGAACGTGAGGCCAATATATGAGCCACTTTTAAGTGTGAAAGATCTGATTTGAAAATGTTGACACACACACAGACACCGGCTTAAAACAGACGTGTCTCATATCTCCCTCAGAGGCTTCCATTTCTGCATCATATTTATTACATTTGTAACAGGATAAAACCATTATTTGTTCTGGGGGGGGGAAGTTTTCTGTAGATAAAGATTGTAAGTGTTTACCTTGTAGTCTTCTACTGTAGATTTCTACAATCCTAGAAGAGACGGAATGTTTTGGTTAGTCGCATGTTTGAAACGGATTCAGCAAAGCTTTCTCATGAGACAAGGACTCTGTGGCAGTGACGGTGGGATGTGGGCACAGAAGATGCACTCAAGCAGAGACCGCCAGTCACACCTCAGCTCAGCTCCCTAAGTCCCCAAAGAGGCACACGGAAGGAGACCTCATAAGGCCCCAAGTGTAGCATTCACTTAGGGAGAACATAATTATGGGGAGTAACAAATCTTGACGCTCCCCAGGCATCAACTTCAGGTTAACTCTCGGGTACTCTAATTAATCATATTGTTTTATCAGAGCTTAAAGTTCAAGTTAAAAATAAAAAGGCTATTTGTTAATTAATAGTAGGTCAGCTACTGAACCAGCTAAATCTATTAGAATAATCAGATTAGAGGAGATTAGAGTTCTCAGGGTTTTCCTTAGGAAAGGTTTGTGTAAGTATTTCACAGGATTGACACTCTCCCAAACAGGCGGCTCCTGGCTTTACAGTGAGACCTGCCAGCTCATGTGGACAGCCCACGTGAGGGTGGCAACTGGCGACACACAACTTTTCTTTAAAGCATTACTGCTTGTTCTTGGTTTAGACTCCGTTTAAGTGTCACTTCTATGAGACATTTTATGACACACACACCTGCACACCTCTCTGGCAAATCCCTCCTGTTTAGCTAACGTTTGCACTCATGGCCCGATCTGGGGGTCCCTCATGGCAGGACGATTCCTTGGGCCCAGTAGTTACAAAGTGTAGAAGAGATATGATGTTGTTTTGATTGATTAAGAAGAGTCGTTTGTTTGTTTGTTTGTTTTGGTTTTTCACGACAGGGCTTCCCTGTGTAGCCCTGGCTGTCCTGGACTCACTTTGTAGACCAGGCTGGCCTCGAACTCACAATGATCCGCCTGCCTCTGCCTCCTGAGTGCTGGGATTAAAGGTGTGCACCACCATGCCCAGCTCACCAAAGAATGGTTTCTTAAGACCCCAGATAAGAACTATTGAGCTAAATTTTTGTGTTTATTACTTTTGGCAGGTTTTTACGTGACTAGTTTGTTAAGTGTGTAGGAGACATCATTTATCTATAGTTTAAAACTCCATCTTATTTTTTTTTTCCTTAAGTAGAATTGGGAATGTAATCTTAGACAAATGGTGGTAACACTGGATGTCGTGTTTCTTTCATCCCCACTTTAATAGGAATGTCTCTCATACATGTTGCCTTCCTGTAGTGCGCGCTTGCCTAGCACACATAAGGCCTTGGGTTCCGTCCCCAGCCCTGGGAAGCAGGGGCTGGACCATTCATGCAGATGTTTATTGGGTATCTATGTGGTTGTGTGTCAAACATCTTCCCTGTGCTCAGAAAGCATTTGTTTGTTTGTGTGTGTGTTTGTTTTTCAGGTAAGGAACAATGTATACTGTTTGATTTTTGTCAACTTGACATAAACCTGGGTATATCTGGGAAGAGGAAAACATAATCAAGGAAATGTCGCCATAAGATTGGCCTGTAGGCAAGTCCACGGAGCATTTTCTTGGCTAATGGTTGTTGTCGTTGGGCACAGGGTCATCTTTAGGCAGGTGACCCCGAAGAGTAATAAGATGCACACTGAGCAGGTCATTAAGGCATTACAGTGTTGTGTAACTATGGCTGCCCTAGAACTCACCATGTCGACCAGGCTGGCCTTGGACTCACAGAGATCATCCAGCCTGAGTGCTGGGATTAAAGGCGTGCAAGTGCAACACTACGAATTTATCAATACATCAAAAATGACTGATTATATTGGTTAGTCAGTGAGGACGGGATATTCACAAAACTGACCACCTCGGACCCCTCCCACCTAAGCAGTGACCTGAATTCCTTTATGGCCACTTTCAGTACACTGCATTCTCATCTCGCCTCTGAAAACTGACTGCTAATGGTCACACGGCGGCTGACCCCTGCAACTCCAGCCCTCAAGAGGTTGATGTAAGAGGACCGCCATGATTTCCAAGCTAGCCGGAACTACAGAGTAAGTCCCTGCGTCAAAAGAAAAAAAAGGTGGGCTGCAGAGATGGCTCAGAGGTTAAGAGCACTGTCTGCTCTCCCAGAGGTCCTGAGTTCAATTCCCAGCAACCACATGGTGGCTCACAGCCATCTATAATGAGATCTGGCGCCCTCTCCTGGCGGGCAGGCACTCATGCAGGCAGAGCACTGTTTACATAATAAGTAAATCTTTAAAAAAATATATTTGAAGCTCTTAAGGGTCTCTTTTTGTTACATACTGTCAGGAGCCATAGGGCCTTGCCTGACCTGCCCCAGTGGCTGAGAGGCCCTGTTGGCTGAAAGCCACAGCTGTCTGCATACTTGAGATAATTATTCTGCCTGGCTACCACAAAGATCCAGCCTGACCTTGAGAAAGAGAACATTCGGTGTATCGAGACTTCTGTATAGTCGCCCCACTCCACACCTGCTGTCCTTGGGCCTGGCCCAGAAGATTTTGTAACTTTCCACTGCATTCCTTCTCACCCCCGCCCTTTCAGAAGCTTATTATAAATTTGGATACCCCCTTATAATAAACAGCCCTCAATAAGCAAGTTTTTCCTGGGCCCATGTCTCTGTTCTCGTCCATTCTTTATTCACAGGTCGTAACCCTCCTCGCCACTCCATGAATAACTGAACCCGCGGGTCGGAAACAACATACACTTCCATTCCTAAATATTACCATGGGCCCCTCAGTCAGTTAAACCTCCGGCAGTCTCTGGTTCACTTCTGTTCTCTGGGAGTTTGCTCAATTACTCCAAAGAACTTGAACTTTGCCTTAAAAGATATGGGTAGTCACAAAAAGGGACAGCATGATTAAATCTGCACTTGAGAAAGAACATTCCAGCAGCACTCGGGATTCAAGGATCCTCAGAGGAGGCACAAAAGAGTCGGGACCTTAATGCACAATCCAGGAGGAGGACGATGGAGGCTCAGCAGAGGACATAGCACGTGCCAACCGGAAGAGGAAAAGTGTAGGAGGCAGAGGGCATCCAGGACAGGGACGCTGGGCATGGTGGCACATGCCTTTAATCCCAGCACTCGGGAGGCAGAGGCAAGCGGATCGTTGTGAGTTCAAGGCCAACCTGGTCTACAAAGTGAGTCCAGGACAGCCAAGGATACACAGAGAAATCCTGCCTCAAAAAACAAAACAAAACAACAACAACAAAGAACTCCAATAAAATAGAGTGAAAACATATACACTGGAGGCGGGCTGCTATTTCTCTCTGACCATTGCAGTAGTGGGCCTAGAGAGCCCTTCCACACCAGGTAATCCCAGGATAGCCAAGTCTATCCTCAAGAACTACAATTCCAAATTCAAGGTTTAATTATATTCATTCCACTGTTCTAAGAAAACATTCAGCTTCTTAGCAACAGAGAGAATTTCCATTATTTGATGTGACTCCCACTAGAAACAAATCACCTCACTGGCGGTGTCTTCCTCTGACTAGAGGCTTTCCTGCTTGATATTTGACTTTCCTGGGATGGAAAGGTCATGCATTTAAAGGTGAGCCGACAACAGGCTTCACACACAGGATTAAAACGAACAGTAAGGTTCTGCTAAGACGCAGCTTCCCTCTTACTCTTCATTCTGCGAGCACCCTTGCTTCTCAAGAGAAACAGGCAGCCAGATAAAAACCTCAGTTGGCTTTTTTGTTTAACAAACTGTTTCATCACAACTTTTACAAAACATGAAAGGTAACACACACTCCAGGCCTTGGTTTGGTGCTCTTACATTTTAATCCTATTAGCAATGGCAAATCCTCATGCTAACTAACGAGTGGCTTCTTTGTGTGGTTTCACACAAGAAAGGACCCACTCAAGACTGCCCTCCTGTGCCTCTGAGTCACCCCACGGGGTCACTCTGAAACCCCTTTCTCATACTGTCATGGTCAGTCATGCCCAGCAGAGGGTGGACTTCGAGGTCTTCAGGGCTCTGCGCTATGGCTCAGTGGTAGAGCCGCTAACTTGCCTAGACTGTATGAAGACCTGGGCTTGAGTCTCAGCACCAATGAGAGGGAAGTAAGAAGACCACACCTGAGCTTACACTGCTCTGTGAAACTTCTTTCACCAACTCCCATCTTCCCTATATAGATAGTCCGTCATAGTCTCCACAGTGCCACAATTCCCATGATACAGGCACAGCTAGCCTTCTTGATGAAAGAGAACATGAGAAAACTGGGCCTACAATAAGCAGGTTGACGATGCTAGTATTCACAGTCGGTATAAATTGGTTTTTACTATTAGTGGGAGTGAGTAGCTGGGGGAAGGCTGCCTTTACTTTTCTGTTGCTGTGATAAAACACCATGACCATGACAACTTATAAAGGAAGATTGTGTCCGGGCTTTTGGGCCCTTCAGTCATGGTGGACAGGCACGGCAGCAGGCAGGCCGGAAGCTGGAAGTTCACATCTTGAGCCACAGCATGAAGCAGAAAAGAGCAAACCGGAAGTAGGCAGGGCTGTGAGCTCAAGGCCCACCCCCAATGACATACTTCCTCCAGCAAGGCCACGCCTCCTAGGTCCCCCAGACAGTGTTACCAACTGGGGACCAAGTGTCCAAACACGTAAGCCTATGAGAAACATTCTCACTCAAACCACCTCAGAGTATACAGATTCCAGGAAAGAAAGGGAAAAGGTGAGGGACTTCAGGACTGTGGTATATCTCACTCTAGCCCACCAAAGCCACACAACAGCTGGTTGGTCCGACTCATTTGTTCCCATGTGACTGAGGTCAAGTGATGTTTGTAGGTAGGTTTAAATGCAATCACTATTCATTGCCTACTCCGTCATTTGGACACACACATACACACACACATACACACACCTCCCAGTATTTCCCCTGATAACCCAGGATTCACTAACTCCATAAAAACAAACTAAAACACAAAAGACCACTTAGGGGCAATAGAACACTGAAGGCTGGAGCCTAACAGAGATACAGGAGCAGAAACCCTCACACTAACTTCCAGGGAGACACAAACTGCCATGCATGCACAACACATCACCTCCTCTTCCCCCCAGTGGCTCGGCTCCCATTACTGTGTGAGCTCCAGGAGTCCTAGTTAAGATACCAGAACACTCTAAAAGCTCGGAAGTAAAAAACAATAGAGCGGGGTATGGTGGCACAAGCCTTTAATCCCAGCACTTGGGAAGCAGAAGCAGGCGGATCTCTGTGAGTTCAAGACCAGCGTGGTCTACAGAGTGAGTCCAGGACAGCCAAGGCTAATACAGAGAAACCCTGTCTCGAAAAAACAAAACAACAAAACAACAACAACAACAACAACAACAAAAAAAAAAAAAAAAAAAAAAAAAAAAAAACCAGAAAACAACAGAAAGGCCAGAACACTAACTTATACAAACTCCAGAAGAAAGCTACAAAGACCAGGGCTGTTGAAAACAAGAAGGGGCTGGCGAGCTGGCTCAGCAGTTAAGAGCATAGTCTGCTTCTCCAGAGGTCCTGAGTTCAGTTCCCAGCAACCACATGGTGGCTCACAGCCATCTGTAATGTGATCTGATGCCCTCTTCTGCCATGCAGAGGTACATGAGAATAGAGCACTCAAATACATAAAACAAATAAATAAATCTTTAAAAAGAAAGAAAACAAGAAGGATCCACACTGGAGAAACTCCAATCAAGAACATATGAAGGCTGCAGCACCCCAAGCCCTTTCTAGCACCCATGAGAACATACAATGGCGAGAGCTCACTAAGAACAAGTATATAGTCTCTAGCTGTTTCTGTCCAGTTCGTGGGCATGAAAGAACACACCCTGTCAAAAAGAACCTTGGCTAGTGAGATAAGCAAAAGTGCGTTCGCTGGGAATCAGCACAGGCTTCGGAGGCACGTGACGTGTCTTCATAGGACGAGGCACTACCGTGCGAAGGAAATCTGTTTTTTGCCTACCTGACCTATATCAACACAAAGCATTTCCTACTGCTCTCCATATATGCGGGTGTTCCCTGCCCCCCAAAATAGAAAGACGGTGCAGTTAGACTCACCCACAGTTTCCTCCCCCACCCTCATTGTTAACCAGCCTCCCTTTAAGACACAGGACAAGGGGGTGCTGGGGGCTGGGGGGTGACCTTGGATCTCATGTCAGTGAGAGGTATCGGGAGGGAGAACCAGGCGGTAGAGAAGACAGAGACATATTGTTTCCAATCTCGACGTTAGGCCTGCCTACCCAAGTACAGATGTTTAGGTTATAACTTCTAAGCTAGATCCATACCCGTGGAAGTAAAACATTTTTACAATTTACTTATTTTTATTTTATGTGCATTGGGTTTTTATCTACGTGTGTTTAAGTGTGTATGTGTGTGTGTGAGAGAGAGAGAGAGAGAGAGAGAGAGAGAGAGAGAGAGAGAGAGAGAGAGAGAGAGAGCGCTCCTGCCATGTGGGTCCTCTGGAAGAACAGTTGGTGCTCTTAAGTGCTGAGCCATTTCTCCAGACCAGAAGTTAGAAATCTTGAGACAGGAATCTCAGCAGAGAGAACAGTTCTATAAACCTCATACCTACCTGGCAAGCTTGCTGAGACCAAGGACTTGCTTGTTAGGAAGATAACCGATATGGACCTTCAGGGAAGAGAGAGACTGTCAGATAAATAAAGACACAGATAGCACTTTGCAACAGCACAAATGGATAGAGGAAGACCATAGCGTACATACGTGTAAATTCATCACAGTGACAGTAGATCTTCAGGACCTATGAAGCAGCCAGGCAGTGGTGACCCGGGTTCAGTTCCCAGCACTCACGTGGCAGCTCACAACTGTCTGTAATTCCAGTTCCAATGGCTCTGACACCCTCACACCAATGCACATAAAATAAAATTAAATAAATTATTTTAAAAAAGAAAAGGGAAGGGGCTACAACTCGTATGTAAAGTAAATTAATTAATTTAGAAAATTCCTGAAACAAGTGGAAGAGCTTAGACTTGTGTTATTAATGCTACTTAGGATGTTCTATAATTTTGTGGTGGTTTATGAATAAGAAGCTATTTTAGAGATGCATATTAATTGTTAGTGTGACTTGTATATATTTCAGGAATGCTGGTTAGTAATCAGTGCTATGCATAATGCATGCCACATCCTTTAATATGTTGAAAGACTAATGGCTATCTTACCAAAGTGGTTCTTCTTCTTTTTTTAATCTTTATCTCTTACATATAATAGATGTTATAGAAGAAATAAAGTCTGGGATTTGCCTTAATGTAGCACCATAAGTGACTCCCTATAATCTGATCGCTCCTATATTGATAACTGCTGGTGCTGGCTGATGGGAACATGGAACTCCATAATGCTGGTCTCCTTGCTCTTGTATACGCTCAGTTTTTTCCTTTATAAAGTGTTCAGAGATGATAGATAAGACAGACAGACAGAGGACAGTGCCAAGTGCTGTTGTAATATTAAATATTTTTTGAAGGTAACTTTTTTGTTTTGTTTTGTTTTTGAGACAGGGTTTCTCTGTGTCACCCTGGCTGTCCTTAAACTCGCAGAGATCTGCCTGCCTCTCTCTGCCTCCCTGGGTGCTGGGATTACAGGCATGCGTCACCATGCCCAGCTACAATATTAAATATTGGTTAACTCCCACATGCTCCTGGGAGAGTAAATTGGTACCACTACTTTCCAGAACCCAAAGTCAGCAGGGAGTCAGGTAAATATGGGCATACCTTATGACCCTGCAATCCCACTCTTAGATACAGCCCCAACAGAAATGGATGCCTGTGCATGCCAAGAAGCTGGTGGCCATAGTGGGTTTGTGAAGGTGGGGGTCGTTTGCTTGTTGTTTGTTTGTTGGTTGGTTGGTTGGTTGGTTAGTTGTCTTTTCAAAACAGGTTTTCTCTGTATAATAGCCTTGGCTGTCCTGGAATTCAGCACATAGGCCAGGCCAAGATTAAAGGTGTGCACCGCTATGCCCAGCTCAACCATAATGGTTTTTTTTTTAATATTTATTGAATATTATGTATACAGTGTTTTGCCTGCATGTATACCTGCAGGCCAGAAGAGGACATCAGATCACATTACAGATGGTTGTGAGCCACCATGTGGTTGCTGGGAATTGAACTCAGGACCTCTGGAAGAGCAGTCAGTGCTCTTAACTTCTGAGCCACCTCTCCAGCCCCCATAATGTTTTTAGTAGCAAGAAAAGAAAATAATGCAAACATCTGAGATTGTAGTTTATACAATTCAAAAGTGTGTATCAATGAAAGCACACATATGGATTATTTCTATGCTTTAAACCGATAAGAAAAATAAAATCTTAACAAAAAAAGTGAAGCAAATTTAGCACTTATTGAATTTAGATAAGGTGTAGATTATTGATCCCCTACAGTTGATTTTCTGTTGGAAAGCTTTCTGACTTCCTGACAGAAAGTCAAAATAGAATTAACCGGTGAGAGTGGGCATAAGGACACCTATGTGTTGCAGACACACGTGCTCTCAAAGGTGTACGGAATGACAACTGCACGGCCTATTATTTAGTTTGCACTGGGTCCTCTTTTCCTAACATACATAAAAAGGGGCGGAATCCAATTAAATCCACTGATACCGTAACCTCTGGCTGCAGAGACTCTGCAGTCACCCTGCTCATGTCACCATGTCAAGCTCCGCATATGTGGACCTTGGCTCAAGCAGTTCACTCAAAACACAGGGCAGAGCGGCAGGAGCCACCGCGAAGGGACGCGATTTCAGCCTGGCTGTAGCGACCTATAAACAGGGTACCAAAGATGAAAGGCCCATCCTGGTCCATCTCTGGAGATTGTTCTATTTGTCTCCTACGTAGCACAGGCTGCCCCAAACTCCATTTCATGAGTGCTCGTATTAGAAGCCGCCACACCCGGCTGGTTTCCTTTTCCCATTTCCTCTTTTTGTTGTTGTTTTTTGAGACAGGGTCTCTCTGTGTAGCCCTGGGTGTCCTGGAGCTCACTCTATAGACCAGGTTGGCCTCAAACTCAAAGACCTTCCTGCCTCTGTCTCCCAAGTGCTGGGATTAAAAGCATGCACCACCACTGCCCAGCATAAATGTCCAACTATTAGGTTTAGCCAAAATTGGTAGAGTCAAAAATCACCTGTGTAAGCTGTACATATTGACAATATTGAGAATCGGTTGATAACCTGGGCTAATACGAGCTCACAGAGACTGAGCCGACAACCAAGGAGCCTGCATGGAACTGAGCTAGACCCACTGTGTGGCTTGGTCTCGTGTGGAACTCTGGATGGATGGATGGATGGACGGATGGATAGATAGATAGATAGACCAGACAGATAGAATGAATGAATCAGTCCACAGTTTGACATACGGTTATACTATAATTATCCTATTTGAGGTTTTCATTACACTTTCTTTTTTAAAAAAAATAATTTATTTACTTTTATTGTATGTGCATTGGTGTTTTGCCTGCATGTATGTCTGTGTGAGGGTGTCAGATCTTGGAGTCACAGATAGTTGTGAGCTGCCATGTGGGTGCTGGGAATCGAACCCGGGTCCTTCAGAAGAGCAGACAGTGCTCTTAACCGCTGAGCCATCTCTCCAGTCCCCACTTTCTTAAACTATTAGGCAACAAGGAGAACCTTACCCGTCCCACAAACGGAACCAGGTGATGTTCACACATGGAAAACATGTCTATGTCCTTCACAATCACCATCTCGTCATGGTCCTCATCAAATATGGCGTCATTCAGAACATCTGAAATCAGGGAAACACAAAGACAGAAAAGCCACTTGGGTTAAACACAAAAAGATGGTAAGTGGCTTTTTTTTTTTTTAAGCCCTTACCAAAACATTAAGAAAATAGAAATAAAAGTCAGTTAACTTTCCCTAAGTGAGCGGCCTTTTTCTTTAATTGATATGAACATCCCTTGGGACAATGTTTCATGAGAAATGCAGACGTCAAAATGGCTAACCAGAGGATGCCCAAGGGAGCACTGAGCTCACTTAACAGTTGGTGACACCAAGAGCTTCCTGTCCTGGTTGCAGAAAGATAAAGGGATAGAAGCCACTGCCATCGCTATGATATAGCCATGACGTTGGCAAACTGGTGGGTGCCCTAATATTGTACATAAGTGTCATGTGTCACTGACATAAACAGTGTTTTCTCACTTTTATAAAACAAACCATGCACAGGAAAATTCTGACCTCACAGCTCGGCAGACCAGATTACAACCAGGACGCTAATACGTGTGTGACTTCAAGGATTCCAGGAATACCCATTCCACACAGTAAATAAGACAAGTGTGGCCAGATGAGGCTGGCTTTGCAGCCAGCCCACAGCTATTTCCTCCTCAGAAAGGCAGGCCTTGAGTCACGGCGATGTGCAAATGCCCGCCCCCACTGCCTGACCTTCAGGAGCTCTGCCTCGAGCCATGCGTCATGCTAAGCCTCTACACCCATCAGGCCACGTGGATTATCTGGTAGGAGAGTCACTAGTGTGGCCAGCAAGAACGGACGTGTATAGGGTTTAAACACTCAGGCCAACAGGGATAAGATCGGGGCAGGGACAAGCCCTGCCACTCTCTGAGCAAACAACCCTTTTCTGGCACCAGTCTCCTACGATGAGTATCCTGCCCTAACCTTTGGTTGTATCTCTGAAAGCAGTTTAAATATAGCTCCTTGGCGTTCCCAGAAGCACCTTGAATCTCTAAGAATTAATATCATAAGGCCATGTACTGCTCATTAAAATCCTTAGTCACGTGAGAAATAAGGGTAAAAACCAAGCATCGTTTCTAAGCAAACTGAAGGGAATCATGGGGTATTAGACATTCATCTTCTCTGGCAAAGGACATCTTCAGAGTTCTCACAACTACACAGCACACACAGGAGAGCCAGCCTCGAGCCCAGCTAAGGAGGAACATGGTTCTTTCACCAGCTGGCTGTTGGACCTTAGGCAAGGCACACAGTGGGGGAAACAGCATCTCTACAGAAAAGAGATTGGCAGATCAGGGGAGATTCAGCCACTTCTATGACAATGGAGACCACCTGGGTGGTATTCCCAAAATGTGTAGTCTAATCTCCAGAAAATCTGAGGACTGTGCTACACTGTAAGATCACTTTCTGCCAGGCATGGTGGCAGAGGCAGGTGGATCTCTGAGTTCAAGACCAACCTAATCTATAGAGCAAGTTCTAGGACAGTCAAGGCTACACAGAGATGCCCTGTCTCAAAAAACAAAAAACACTTCAGTAGAGTTTTTTGGGGGTTTTGTTTGTTTTTATTTTTGTTTGTTGTTTTGGTTTGTTTGTTTGTTTTGCTAGAGATAACGTCTCCCTAGGTTATCTAGGCTAGTCTTGAACTCCTAATCCTCATAGCTCAGCTTCCCAAGTAAATGGAGTGGTTAGAGTGTGCTATCAGGCGTGGCTCAACAGCTATTCGTTTGAAAAATCATTAAGGTCATAAAAAAAAAAAAAAAAACATGAAAAAAAGGCTGGAGAGATGGCTCAGAGTTTAAGAATACTGAATGTGCCTCCAGAAGTCTTAAGTTCAATTCCCAGTACCACATGGTGGCTCACAACTATCTATACTGTGATCTGATGCCCTCTTCTGGACTGTGGGTGTATGTACAGCCAGAGCACTGTATACATAATAATGAATAAATCTTAAAAAAAAAAAAAACATGAAAAGGTTGTGAAATTGTGAGAGTAGAGGAGATTAGTGAAATATAATAGATAAGTGCAATTAAAACTAAAATCAAGCCGGACATAGTGGTGCATGCCTTTAATCCCAGCACTCGGGAGGCACAGGCAGGTGGGTTGCTATGAGTTAGTTCTACAGGCCAGCCTGGTCTACAAAGCAAATCTAGGACAGCCAAGGCTACACAGGGAAACCCTGTCTTCAAAAACCAAAAAAAAAAAAAAGAAAAAAAAAAGAAAAGAAAAGAAAAGAAAAAAGAAACCCTAAAATCAGAATCTGAGTAAAGTATGTGGTTTGCAGCATTGTGCAAATATTGACTTAAGTATTACCAACTGTACGATACGCATGAGACACTTTATTTTTTGGTAGAAGTTGATGAGATGGTATATGAAAACCATCTTTGTAATTTTGTCATAGGTTTAGAATTACTTCAAAACATAAAAATAATATCCAACAACTGCAATGTATAAACAACGGAGTAGGACTCTGAAAAACCGTAAAAGATACATTGAGTCCCCGAGCGACGCAAAGTCATGTGGAAACATGAAAGGCCCCTCTGCACGCTACACAGCAACATTCAGCCCACGACAGGCCACAAAAGCAGTGTCATACGTCATACGCAGTGGTGGTCTGAGAAAGCTGTACCTCCTGGCACAACAGTCCTCTCTGTTCAGTTATGTGCAGTCTGAAGAGACTGCCTAGTGCCACACGACTGCCATAGGTGTGAAATTCTAGGAAAGGTGAAATTACAGTAGAGGAAAATAGGAGGTTCATGGGGGACAGAGAAATGGGGAAGAATTTGATTGCAAAATATCAGGAAGAAACTTTTGTGGGGGTGACAGAAAAGGCCCATATTATCATCACCCTGATGGCTAGATGACGCATGTCTGTCTGTCTGTCTGTCTGTCTGTCTGTCTGTCTATCTCAACTCACATTGTAGAGTTAGGAGATGTTAGTTGTACCTTAATAAAGTTAAACTATTTTTTCATTGTAATACATTATGTGGCCTCATGTGAAACGTGAACATTTATACTCAAAAAAAAAAAAAAAATTGGAAGGCTAAATTTAAAAGCTAATAAAATAATTACTTATGAAAGGATTACAGGCAGGCAGTGGCTCACGCCTTTCATCCCAGCACTCAGGAGGCAGAGGCAGGAGGATCTCTGTGAGCTTGAGGCCAGCCTAGTTTATAGAATGTGTTCCAGGTCAGCCAGAGCTACACAGAGAAACCTTGTCTTAAAAACAACCAAACAGGCCAGGCAGTGGTGGTGCATGCCTTTAATCCCAGCACTCGGGAGGCAGAGGCAGGAGGATCTCTATGAGTTCTTTGAGGCCAGCCTGGTCTACAGAGTGAGCTCCAGGACAGCCAATGCTACACGGAGAAACTCTATCTCTAAAAACAAAAAACAAACAAAAGGATTATGAATTTCAAAAGAGAGACAGCTGGAAATGAACTGTTTTTAAATATGATTTGTCATAGTTTTAGATAGGTTTTTTTTTGCACCTTTAATTTTTTTTTCATTTCCTCATTTATTGATCAGATTGTTTTGGTGTTTTGTTTTTGTTTTTAGATAGTTTTTTTCTTTAAATTAATTAAAAGTATGGGGACTGGGTATGTACACATGTGAATGCAGATGCCTGTGGCATCCCCACGGCAACCAAATATCCTGGAGCTGGGGCGCAATTGAACCCAGGTCCTCTGAAGAGCAGCAAATGCTCTTGACCACTGAGCCATCTCTCCAGCCCATGTCACGGAGTTTGGACTTCGAGTTGATATAAATGTTTATATACTCAAAATCAAACCAAGAAGAAACTGAATTGTCCTCACAAGGTTTAATGCTTGGTATGGAACGGAAGACACCAGCCATGTTGCCTAAACCGCATTTCATAAAAATGAACCCAGACTACAAACTTGACCCCACCGAGTCATTTTTCTTCTATAATGAAGTTTCCTGGCTATATTTACTTATGCTTTGCTCCCTCGTATCTCAAAGCTGCCATCTGTGGATAATAAGAACAAAGCTCTATCACAGATTGTTTTAATTTCCTGCCTGTTATCAGCAGCAAGAAGGTAACCCTGGAAACGGGGCTCACGGTGCTCTCCTCCCTACTGTCTGTTAGTCACAGCCACAAAGGAAACCAGAGCAGACTCCTGAAGGTTTGTCCACACCACCGCTGCGCTTGTCAGTGTTTAAGCACTGAAGGGCACAGCTGAGCAGCCATCCCTCCGGCTTTCTGCCTGCTAGGACTCCAACCTGAAAACACAACATGGCCCATGACGCAATGCTGCGGTCCCAGACACCTCGGGAACGGCCCCATCCACACCCAGAGAGCTCCTGGTCTGAGGCACCTGCGCTGACACACAGAACCTTCTTATCTCCCGAGCCCGTGCCCATTTAGGACAAACACTGGCCTGTTTCTGCCAGGGGGCAGGACTCTGCCCCCACAGGAAACTTCTACCAGAGAGGGCTTGTTTTTACTGTTTTCACTGTTCTGGGACAGGAACGGTACGCAAACCTGGTGAAAGATGGTGTCAGAACCTGGCCCATCCTAACGGCAGGATGGATATAACCGCATCAGCCTACAGCTTTTACGAGAGAAAGAGAAGAGGGAGGAACAACGTGAATCCAGGGAGAGGGGCAATACAACCCAGGGCACGGGGACTCTGCTCTTGCCCAGAATTAAACCATCTAAAGGTGCCAATGGTTAAGCCTGTCCCTGTTTGAGGGAAAATGTTTGTATCACAGGTCCACACCCTCCCAGGTTACTTGTACTCAGAGCTTGAGGTCACTAACAGGCTACCAGAGTAAAAGCTGCATCTCCGGGCCTTGGCGTGTCCACAGTGCCCTTGTAACCCATGCACCAAGACAAAGCTAAACACAAGGCTCCTTCAGAATTGAGCTCGGATGCCGGGTGTGGTGGTGCACTTGGGAGGCAGAGGCAGGCAGATCGATGTGAGTTCGAGGTCAGCCTGGTCTACAAAGTGAGTGCAGGACAGCCAAGGCTACACAGAGAAACCCTGTCTTGATTTAAAAAAAAAAAAAAAAAAAAAAGAATTGAGCTTGGGAGTGCTCTCACACCTCCTGGTACCAATGCACTCATCTGAAATTTCCTCCCCTCTCCTCCTTCAGGGCACTCAGGCCTGCTTTTGAGGGGTAGCCTTCCACTGGCAGTTCACAAAGCTAAGTCTGTAGCCTACATATCCCAGGCTCTCTCTTTATTCTATCCAAATGCAAAGTCTACTTACCCTCGGCTCAGAATCTGGCCCAGTTGCTTCTGCCGCATAACCAAGTGAGTGCCCTACAGCACGGCTCACGGGCCCACAGATTCTGTGGACCAGAATGAGACAGGACCCAGAGCAGGTGTCTGGCCACTATTCTTCTCCACCTGGGGCTAGAGCCAACTAGGGGCTTTTTACCATGTGTCTAGTGTTTCAGCAAGTGGTCTCTCCACATGGTCAAGATGTCTCCACTGAGAAAAGGCCTCAAGGTTGTTGGGCTTTTTATATGGTGGCTCAAGGCCTCTAAGTGTCTCACTCTCTTAAGACACTTTCCAATTAAGCCAATCCCATGGTTCTCCCTTCACATGAAGTGGGGACTATGTTAAACATCTAGTACTTTTTGCAGGAGGTCAGGTAAGGCAGTATTGCCATCATATGTAAAAAGCAGCCCTGTGTAATATGTATGCGTATGTAAATGTGCGGTTCTGTGCTTCCTAATGCTTCAGTCAGGATCATTTGTATATACGTGTGTATATACTCCTATATGCCCCATCATACTGTAATGGGGCAAAAGTTTATCAGCATGCCATTAAGCATTCAGCTAACTGAGGAACCAGGCCATGTGTAAGGACTCGGGGAGGCAGAGGCAGGCGGATCTCTGTGAGTTCGAGGCCAGCCTGGTCTACAAAGGGAGTTCAGGACAGCCAGGGTTACACAGAGAAACCCTGTTGTGAAACACCAAAAGAAACAAAGTCAAACTTGCACTGATTAATGATGGGCATATGCTTTTGTTTTTTGAAACAGAATCTCGTATAGGCCAGGGCTTGCCTCCCAAATGTTGGGCTGACAAGGGCATGCCACTGTGCCTAGTTATGATGGGGCTTTGCTCTGAGAAACAAATCACTAAGCAGTCTGTTACGGAACACGCTCACACAACCCACTATCCATGGTGTGTGTCTGTGTGTGTGTGTTTGTGTATCTGTGTGTGTGTGTGTGTGTCTATGTACTTACGCATGTAGTCTACTGTTTTTAAAGCCATGACAAACAACAGAAGGTAAAAGCAAGCATAGAGAAAACAGCACAATAGAGTGGCACGGTGCACATGGGCAGAGAGGCTCTGCGGGGAGGACGGACACAGGCTTCCATAGCGTTTCAAAGAAGTAGAAGCACATCCTGGATTAACAAAGCTCATCGTAGCAGGTGCACCGTCCCAGAACATGGCGGTTCACTACTAGTCAAGCGTCAGTGCTGTACAATTAGCTGTGTTGCTCTTAACCTAGTGGCAGCACCGGAACTTGACACATGTCACTTATGGGTTGTCCTGATCAGCAGGGGGAGGGGGGTTCGTGCCAATGGCCAACTGGCTATAGGTGAAACCTCAATGCATTTGTTTTAAAAGAGCAACTGACTCAAAACCTTAGAGTCAGCCTGTCAAGCCCCTTCCAGGTTACCCACCCAGCCACTGCGCGCGGCCCCAAGCTGTCCTCTCTCCCAGCATCCAATGCCTGAGTCTGGGCAGCACCACAAGTCTCCTTTTATCATTACCCACCTCTGCTCCCCTCGCGCTTTTATCATCCTCCCAATTTCATCAGGGACCCTAAGGGGAAGTTGTCCCCCTCAGGCTCCTATAATCCAAACTGCATGTCCTTACTATCACCTCTGTTACTTGAAACAGATGGCTGCCAGATGTGGTGGCACTCACCTTTAGTCCCAGCTCTCAGGAGGCACAGGCAAGTAGGTCTGAGTTTAAGGCCAGGCTGATCTACATTTTTTTTGAGACTCCATCTCAGAAAAGAAAACAAAAACAAACAAAAAACAACGAAAAGAAAAAGAGCTGGGCTTAGCGACACAGGCCTTTGATCTCAGAACCTTAAGAGCCAGAGGTAAGCGAACTCTATGAGTTCTAGGCCAACCTGACCCTTTCTGGAAAAATAAAATAAAAAAACAAACAGGGAGAGGAAAAGAAATGCCATACTAAGTTATTCTATAGTAAATAGATAAAAAGTTGAATAAAGGAATGCTTTAAAACTTTGTATTTTGATGAAAATGCTTTTCTCAGAGTATATAATTTTTTATATTTTTAATTGCTTTTAAGTCAAGTAACCTGGGACTGGAGATGTTTGCCAGACCTGGCATTTGCTTGGGATGTTAACAGTCAAAATTTCTTTTCTTTTTTTCTTTTATACTTTGCAAAGCCTTCCTAATAATTAAATGTTGGTGTTTAGCTGTTTCTTTGGTGAAGTGTACATCTCTGCTAACTGTCTCCTGGGCAGCCGCCTCGGCTTGAAGGGCCTGCGGTGTAGCCATCCGCCTCAGGCTGGAGACTCTGGAGACAGGAGCATATGAGACAGTTCTGAGTCATCAGCCTCCAACAACACGCCAGTGACCTTACCAGCAGGGGGTGGGGCGTGTGGCTTTAATTAGAGAAACAACAGTTCACCCAATTTTTGCTTTGGCTTTCCATGGAGTGCAGACACCAACATGGAAGCAGTCCTAGGTTCTTGGCCTTGGACATGAACAGCAGGCGGTTGCACGCTAACTGTGTATTGAGATACTGCTGTGGCCCACGGACCTCTCAAGCATCTTTTTACTGGGAGACCGTGCACAGCAGGCATTGCCACAGCACCAGCTGCTCCATGACTGGACCCAATGTCTGTGTTGTGTTAGCAACATGTGTTGCATGGCTCGTGCAACCTGTGAGGAAGCTGGGCAGACAGCCCTGACCAGTCCAGTGAGGAGCTGGTCTTGGTTGAACAGCCTTGGTCAGGGCTGTGTGGAACGGGAGTCCGTCGGAGGCTCTGGGACAGCTGCCATGGAGTGACTTGAGGAAGGGCTAGCTGTCAGAGCTGGGAATAGTTCATACACTGAGCTAAAGCTAGACACAGTGGCTGTGGTTATAGTCTTAACTTATTTGAAAATCCAAACACATACTTAGGAAACTAAAAAGAGTGAAGTACAGCTAACTCACGAAGTTAAACTATGTTCATTAGTTTATATATGGGTGGCTTGGGATAGGTGTGACAATTTGGGGGAGGGGATATCGAAATCAGGCAGATTAGCAATGTTTATAGAAATTAAGGTATATATAAAACATACACTGACAGTCTCTCTAATCGTTTCCTACCTTGAATAGATACACAAATCCATTTTTAAAGCACTTTGGGTTAGGAAGACAGTGCAGTTGGTAAATTGCTGGCTGTACAAGGAAGAGGACCCAAATCTGGATCCCTTAGAACCAACATTAAAAACAAACAAACAAACAAAAACAACAACAAAGAACCCCTGGGTATTGTGGTCATGATCCCAGCACTGGGAAGGCAGAGGCAGGAGGAGTCCCAGGGGCTTGCTGGTCATCTAGCCAACCAGTCAGCTGCAAGTTCAGGGAGAGACACAGTCCCAGATACCAGGGGAAGAGCAGACTGACAAAGACACTCAGTGCTGCCCTCTGGCCTCTACACACATGCATGTACATGCCCACACATTCGCAAAGTGAAACTCCCTCGAGCCTTGTGTAAGTACAGCCCACACTTTGCCATCTGTAGTCAAATGGCAACATTTCAGTACTAAGTCACAGTTGGAAAAGCATTAGCTGCTGGTGGGGCCCTCGCCAGGCATGCACACAGCCCATCCAGACACCCCACTGCTGCTGCGACGACTGCGTGCTCACTTATGCGCCAGTCTTTTCTTGAGCAGTTCCACTTTCTAATAAGTTGTATAACCTAGTAAAGATGATCTCTCAGTTCATAAATGTTTTTACTATATAGAACATATAACCATGACCTGTGCGTCAGCCTGTTTCCTGCTAGTAAGGCCTCCCAGATTATTGGCGATGTGCTAGTTCTTCAGGGGTTGGTGCCCGACACTGGAGCTGCCCCGCCGACAACTGTGGAGTTCTGCTGAGCATTTTTGTTCTTGCTACATCCCTTACTAATAGGTAACTGCTGTGTGTTCATCCAACTTAACACAACATTCTGTTTTTTATAATATGCAATTTTTATTTTTCTAATTTTATGTACATTGGTGTTTTACCTGCATGTATGTCTGCGTGAGGGTGTCAGGTCTTGGACTTAGAGACAGTTGTGAGCTGCTGTGTGGGAATTGAATGTGGGTCCTCTGAGAGAGCAGTGCTCTTAACCGGTAAACCATCTCTCCACCCCCGCAACATTCTGTTTCTATACGCACCATTTTCACACAAAATTCAACCTCTGCAATATGTAGCCACTGTAAGACAACAGGTGTGTAAGAAGTCATTTCCACAGAGTACCTAACCTTGAGTAGGCATCATGTTTTCTTTTTTTTTTTTTTTTTTATAATTTATTTAATTTTATGTGCATTGGTGTGAAGGTGTCGGGTCACCTGGAACTGGAGTTAAGACAGTTGTAAGCTGCCATGTAGGTGCTGGGAATTGAACCCAGGTCCTTTGGAAGAGCAGATAGTGCTCTTAACCAACGAGCCATCCCTCCAGCCCATGTTTTCTTATTTCAATAACATAGTATCAAATCTCTGCATGTTTGTCAATCCAACAAAGACTGTGTCTCTATCTAGGACCTGTGTGCTTCTCTTGTAGAGAGTGAGGTCAATAGTATTCCCTGGTGTTTGAGGAGCCCTTGGATTTCCCTGACTAAAAACCTCTCTTCAGATGCTCTGTAATCTCCCATCACTTCCCAGCGTTTCTATGTTAGTAAACCCACTGTCCAGGATGAACGGTAAATGTCCCTTCCCAGCTTGTCACGTGACTCCATTTGTGTTGGTATTCAACAGATTAAAAACTCTTTATGATGTTAGTCATATTTTATGGCTTCTATATTGATCCATACATAACTAAGTAGTTTTCTATTACAGAATTAAATGCATTGAAAATTAGAACTTCTGCGGCCAGGCGCAATGGTATATGCCTGTAATCCCAGCACTAGGGAGGCAGAGGCAGGCAGATCTCTGTGAGTTCAAGTCCAGCCTGATCTGTCCAGGATAGGCAAGGCTACACAGAAATCCTGTCTCAAAGCAAAATAAATTACAATGTCTTCGTTTTTAAGCTTCATATACTTTATATGAGCCGGTTTGGTTTGGTTTGGTTTGGTTTGGGGAGGGTTGCTTATGTTGTTTGTTTGTTTGATTTTGGTTACACAGGGTTTCTTTGTGTAACAGAGCCTCTGCCTCCCTAGTGCTGGGATTACAGGCGTGTACCACCACACCTGGCTCCAACTAATAAATTTTAAATTAATTAAAGAAGGACCAAAAATCACTAGTCTGTCACTTCTAGTAACTACTGATCTAGGCAGTCGCCAACAGCTCCAAAATCAGAAGGTGAAAGGCTAGTGGAAAACTCTGTGATTGACATGTTAGGCTGAGACCCTTAAGGCTGACTGAGCTTAAGGCCAGAAAAAGAAGACATTTAGCTCCCCTGACAGGATCAGAGGCCTCCTTCTATGAATCAGTCTTGCCTACACTTAAAAGGTTTTGTTTATCTGGTAACTAGTGCGTTCAAAATATATGAGAAATAAAGGTTTACGTCAGACTAACTCTTGGAAATAAAATAAACAAAGCCTAGAATGTGAGAAACTCTGCACAGCACATGGCCCAGTTCTTCAGCAACATATTAGAATCTAAAAAGTGAAAGTGAGCGGCTTATAAGATCCTTAAGGAGGGTTTCCTAGTGTGACGTGGGAACTTTGTTTAAATCAAGATCAGCTAATGCAAAGACACCTGTGAGAGAACCTAACCGCAAACACTTAATACTAAGAGGCAGCTGAGCATGCATGGCCTGTTCTTCTCAAATCCTTGTATTTTAAAGGTCAGTAGAATGTTCACCAATGTCATGACATCTCAGGGACTTACTGCAAGATGATCCAGCGAAGAAGTGGGGGAGGGGCAGAGCAGGACAGACCTGTATGTATGTCCACAGTCACAGAGGCCACAGGATAGGGAACAGCTGATTCTCACACACACTGGAACTCTTCTTTCTACAAGGACTTAAAATCCGCAGCTCTGGGATGGGAGGGTGGCTCAGCAGAGCACCAGCTGCTCGTTCAGAGGACTGGGGTTAGGTTCCCAGCACCCACATGGTGGCTCACAACCACCCAATGTTACCCAGTTCCGGGTCATCCAGTGTCCTACACAGTGCACAGACACACAAGCAGGCAAAACACCCACACACTAAATAATAAAAGTAAATCTGAGCCAGGCATGGTGGTACACACCTTTAATCCCACTCGGGATGCAGAGGCAGGCAGATCATTGTGAGTTTGAAGCCAATCTGGTCTACAAAGTGAGTCCAGGACAGCCAGGACTACACAGAGAGACCCTGTCTCAAAACAAAAACAAAAACAAAAAACAACCAAAAAGTAAATCTTCAAAAATAATTTTTTTTTGTCTCTCAAGAGACAGGATTTCTCTGTGTAGCCTTGGATATCTTGGATTCAATTTGTAAACCAGGTTAGCCTTAAACTCAAAGATCTGGCCACCACACCCAGCTCTAAAACGCCTTTTAAATTCAGTCGTAACAAGACAAAGCACCAAATGCTCGTTGTCCTTCTGAAACAAATCCATGTATCCCCTACGTCCATCCCCTGCGTGGGGCAAGTTGCTAAGAATTCAGAGAAGAGTTCTACTGTAAAATAAAAGTCTAGAAAATCTGTATCCACAGCCTTAGCAGAACAGAATTACAGGATAGTTCACTCACTCACTCACTCACTCACTCACAGTAGCCCGAGTATAATACAAGTGCCACAGGACTCTGAAGAGAACCTACAGATATCAGAAACAGCTCCCTTCACTAATATGGAATTAGGATTCCATAAATGCAAGATTTCTGATCTAGAAACCAGGAATTAGACTTCAGCCCTCTCCTGGTCAGTTTTGGTACTGCAGTCTTATTCCCCCCAAACCCTGAATTCAAATGACCAAAGGGTACTGGGAATACAAACCCGGGGAGATGCCAGGGAGTGGAGGAGCTTCTAGAGCCAGGCAAAGCAAACGGCAGAATATAACACAAGAAATAAGAAGAGCGCCAAGAAAACCAGTAAGACCCTGTCGTTGACCAAAAGCTGTGTCACATGACTTTGTGTCACATGACCTTGGCTACCCTCTCAGCTCTGGTGCTTTTCAGGCACCATTGGGGAGCATGCCAGACCTGTGCCTCAGTTTTCTTATCTACAACAGGGGCACATTCCATGCTCTACAGGGCTCTTAGGAAGAGAGAGCAAGGTGGCACCTGCCAGGGGCTCAGGGAGGGCTCAAAGTCAGTGAACAGGGACATCATGGAGCCCGCAGCCTCTGCTGTAGCATTTCCTGCTGCCATCGCCCAGCACTAATCAAGTGCCCACTAAGTGCTCTCTGGGCCTCGTGGTTCTCACCACACTCCTCTTCCCCGTGGCTGGTTCGTGTCTCTGTTCCTTCTGTTCCCAGCACTCAGCACAATGACTGGAAAACAATAATTAAAAAAAAAAAAAAATCACACCTGCCTCCAAGGGTGGTGGTGAAAGCCCTTAATCTCAGCATTCAAGAGGCAGAGGCCGGTGGATCTCTGTGAGTTCAAGGCCAGCCTGAACTAAAGAGGGAGTTCCAAGACAGCCAGGGTTGCATAGAGAGACCTTGTCTCAAGATAGGTAGGTAAATAGGTAGAGATAGATAGATAGATAGATAGATAGATAGATAGATAGATAGACAGACAGACAGACAGACAGACAGACAGACAGATACTTGTAAAACCCCAGTTAATCTTTTTTTTTCCCTAGTTAATCTTAGGAATAAATATTTAGTGCTGCTTTGGGTTGAATCATATCCTACCAAGAAAATCATGCAGAAGCTCCCAGCACCTGTGAACATGGTTTTATTGGACATGCTGCAGGTGGAACTCAGTAAATTCAGAGACATACTAGAACATGAATCTTCCATCACCAATATCCTCAGAAGACAAAAATTGCAGACACTGGAAGAGGCAGAGATTGAAGTTGAGTGGTGGCTGCAAATCAAGGACTGTGCATTGAGTTCCACTACCAGAAACCGGCATGAGGTGTGGACTTCAGAGGGGCCTGGGGCTTGCTGGTTCCCCCAAGTCCAGACTTGGCCTCCAGAGCTGTAAAATCACTGATTTCTGCTGCTTAAATCCTCAGCTGTGGTATTTTTTCTATGCAGCCTAGGGAACCAATGTTATGGTGGTGGTTTGAATGGGAGCACCCCCCCACCCCCCTGCCAGTGGAACTGTTTGAGAAGGATTAGGAGGTGTAGCCATGCCGGAGAAGATGTGAGGCTGGGGGTGAGCTTTGATATTCCGAGGGCCCATGTCAGGACCAGACTCTTTCTCAGAGTGTCTGTCTGCCTCTCTCCCCAATCTTTCTCTATCCAACCTGAGGATAAGATGAAAGCTACTGCTGCAGCCCCACACCTGCGCACTGCTGCTACACGCACACTCCTGCGATGGGATGGATTCACCCTCTGAAGCCATAAACCCACCACTTAATTATTTCTTTTGTAAGTTGCCTTCGTCGTGGTTTCTTCACAGCAATAGAAAAGCACTTAAGACAAGCGCCGCCATGCTTCTCTGTCTTTCCAAAATTAAGTGTGGCTCCCTTACCTCCCTAGTTCTCGCTCCCCCCCCCCCCCTTTCAAGACAGAGTTTCTCTGTGTAGCTTGGCTGCGCTGGACTCGCTTTGTAGACCAGGTTGGCCTCGAACTCACAGCGATCCACCTGCCTCTGCCTCCCGAGTGCTGGGATTGAAGGCGTGTGCCACCACACCTGGCCCTATTCTCAACTGTTCTGGATGACAAACTACTGTATCGTCAGCTTTCTCATTTCCTGCTTTATTCACAGTGCTCTTTCTGGCAACAAATAAGCTCTATTTAATAATTCACTAACAAAATTAACAGAAATCGTTAGTGAGTCAAGATTTAATTGAAGGCGGCTGGGCATGGTGGTGCACACCCCTAATCCCTGCACACGGGAGGCAGAGCAGGCAGATTGCTATGAGTTCAAGGCCAGTCTGGTCTACAAAGCAAGTCCAGGACAGCCAAGGCTACACAGAGAAACCCTGTCTCAAAAAAAAAAAAAGAAAAGGATTTAGGTGAGCTACCATTTGACATTTCAGCCCTTACTAGGATGAACTGGGGAGGAGGTGTTTCCCTCAATTTCTCATCTCTTAAGACAGTCTCTCCATAAACCTGGAGCTTGCCAGTTTGGCTAGACTAGTTAGCCAGAGACTCTCCTGTCTCTACCTCCTCAGTGCTAAGACAAGTACCACTGTACCTTACTTTCTTTCTTTTTTTTTTTTTAAGATTTTTATTTACTATGTATACAGTGTTCTGCCTGCATGTATGCCTGTGTACCAGAAGAGAGCATTAGAACTCATTAAAGATGGTTGTAAGCCACCATGTGGTTGCTGGGAATTGAACTCAGGACCTTTGGATGAGCAGCCAGTGCTCTTAACCTCTGAGCCATCTCTCCAGGCCCCTTACTTTCTTATGTTGGTGCTGGGAATCACAGCTGGGTCTGATGGTTTTTCAGTAAGCACTTACTTTCTCAACTGAGTCATCTCCCTCAGCTGTATTTTAAAACTGAGGGCAGGAACGTAACTCTGAGGCTGGAGAGAGAGCTGAGGGCAAGAGCATATTCTATTCTTCTAGGACCCAAGTTCAGTTCCCAGCACTCACAACCCCATCACTACAGCTACAAGGAATGAGATGCCCTCCTCTGATCTGGTGTGCGCATGCGCTCTCCCTCTCTCTTACATATAATTAAAAAGTAAAATAAGTGCGTGGGGAAGGGGGGTGCGCATGCCCAGTACTCAGGAGGCAGAAGCAGGTGGATCTCTGTGAGTTCAAGGCCAGCCTGGTCTACAAGGCAAATCCAGGACAGTCAAGGTTACACAGAGAATCCCTGTCTCAAAAACCCAAAAAATAAAAAAAAATTTAAATCAATAATTTTATTTGTCTTTCTTGACATTTTAGCTGTCAGTTTTTAGTTCACCAATGCAATCCAATTTAATCAATCAGAATCATTGTGATTTCAGAAGAAAAATCTTTCACTTACTCAACTTTCTCATGAGGTAGTGAAGACTAATTTTTTGTTGGTTTTTGGTTTGGTTTGGTTTTTGTTTGTTTTTCGAAACAGGGTTTCTCTGTGTAGCTTTGGCTATCCTGGACTCATTTTGTAGACCAGGCTGGCCTCGAACTCAGTGATCCGCCTGCCTCTGCTGACTCCCGAGTGCTGGGATTAAAGGCGTGCACCACCACCTGGCTGTGAAGACTATTTTTATAAAAACAAAGTATTCCAAAACAAAGTGTGTGTGTGTGTGTGTGTGTGTGTGTGTGTGTGTGTGTGTGTGTGTGGTAGTGAACAGGAGCAATCAACTGCAGTGGGAATGGTTGAGACACAGACAGCCATGGCTCTCTGCCCCTGCCAGTACCGCCAGCTCGGCCTGGATTATACCCATGCTTCCCAACTCTTGGCAGTGCAGGTAGGAAAAGTGAAAACACGGTCCTGAAGAAATGTGCAAGAAGAAATACCCCCATAAACTAGGAGAAGACACAGTTGATGATGATGGGACAGAATCCAGCATGGATCCTTCGGTGGCTAAGGCTGTCCACGAGGGTTGCTGCTGTTCACACCTGGGAGAAGACGGGGGATGGACAGAGTTGATCAAAAGGGCCTCAGGAGATGGGTAAGTGGACCTCACAACTTAATTGAGGGTTCTGAATGGAAGAAAGGTAGACAGAGTATGCGTGGTGCGCTCCCTCAACCCCAGCACTCAGGGAGGGAAGGCACCTTGCGTAGGTCTGGAAGAGGAATGTGGCTAAACTGAAAGGACA
Source organism: Acomys russatus (assembly GCF_903995435.1). NCBI lineage: Eukaryota > Metazoa > Chordata > Mammalia > Rodentia > Muridae > Acomys > Acomys russatus. The sequence continues at coordinate 77,484,600 of NC_067139.1, forward strand.
CAGAAATGGAGGAAGAGGACTTGGTCTGAGTGTGACCAAGGGTCAGCCAAAGCATGGACACCCCTGGGAGGGGTGCAGGGCATCTCCTCCGTCCCACCTCCTAGCCCACAAGTTACAGCCCATTAGTGACAGCCACAGGGAGACTTGGCACACACACAGCCCTGTCACAGATGACTACAACCACTCCCATGGAAAGGCAGGTACTGGGAAGAGGAGAAAGGTGTAACAGGGAAGGGTGATGGAAAATGACAAACTCCCCAGAGCCAAGAATGGAGCCAGAGAAGAAACTGGAAGATAAAGGAAAATATGGAGATTATGAAATACCACATAATTTCTGACGAGAAATTAATAGAGCATCAGGCATACAAAAAGCTATAAATCAATATATTTGTCCACAAATTTTAAAAGTTAAAAAATAACATTTCAGGGTCTCAAAGGATGGCTCAGCATAAAGAGCACTTGCTAATCTTGCAAAGGACCAGGGCTAGGGTACCAGCACCCACATGTTGGTTCACAATTGTCTATACCTCCAGTTCCAAAGGATCTGATGCCTTCTTCTGGCCACTAAGGGCTCCTGCATACATGTGGTGTGCTTACATCCAGGCAGGCAATACACTGACACATTTGAAATAAATTAAATCAGGCCAGACATGGTGGCCTTTAAAACCAGCACTCAGGAGGCAGAGAGATCTCTCTGAGTTTGAGGCCAGCCTGATCTACAAAGAGAGTCCAGGACAGCAAAAAAAAAAAAAAAAAAACCTTACACAGAAAGACCCTTTCTAGAAAAAAACAAAAAGTAAATAAAAATCTTATTTTGGAAATAAAATTATTTTTGGTTATTTGTCAACAATTCAGCCTGACTTGGCCTGGATAGAAGCTCACACACCCACTCCTAAGGGAGAAAGTTCTGACAGTTGATGACTCCTGGGGACATGGAGTCAGTTTTTTGTTTTTTTTGGGGGGGGTTGTTTTGTTTTTCAAGACAGGGTTTCTCTGTGCAGCCTTGGCTGTCCTGGACTCACTTTGTAGACCAGGCTGGCCTCGAACTCTGTGATCAAACACAGCTCAATGGATGACCATATAACCATAAGTATATGCGCAGCACAAATTGGATACCATAGGTTATAAAATAAAAATAATTTATTGTTGTTGTTGAGACTGGGTGTCTCTGGGTAGCCTTGGCTGTCCTAGAACTCACTCTGTAGATCTTTGTAGACCAGGCTGGCCTCGAACTCAGTGATCTGCCTGCCTCTGCCTCCCTGAGTGCTAGGATCAAGGGTGTGCGCCACCACACCCAGCTTATAAAAAAATGTTTTTAATTAAAAAGACAGGAAGGTAGGGTGGGGGAAGAGTGAGGGGGAAGGAGCGTCTAGGAGTCATTAGGAGGAGGAGTGAATATGATCAGAATGCTTTATATACATGAATGGAATTCCTTTTGTTTTGGGCTTGCTTGCTTGCTTGCTTGCTTGTTTGAGACAGGTTTTCTCTGTGTGACCCTGGCCGTCCTAGAACTTGTTCTGTAGACCACAGTGGCCTCAAACTCTGAGATCTACCTGCCTCTGCCTCCCAAATACTGAGATTAAAGGTGTGTGCCACCGCCACTAAGCTATGGATAGAATTCTTAAAGAAATAATAAAATCATTATATTTAAAATTAAACACTCATCTTCACTATACTTTATTACATGTGACAAGCTGATCTTACCCCAGCCCACGCCTTTCTCTGCGCACGTGTTTGAAGCACCTGACAGAAAAGTGCCCTGACTCATCTTGCTGTATTACAACATAAGGAAGTGCCTGCAACCTACCAGTGGCCAGACTACCTGGCCCCCACCACCTATCAGCTGCTGCTCAGTTTCCTCATTGTAGGGATAAAAGAATATACTTAATTGCAAAGTTCAGGTTTAGCCAAGACCATTCAACTGAGGTGGGCATGGTCACCCACACCCTTAATCCCCGCATGCCTGAGGCAGAGACAGGCAGATCTCTGTGAGTTCTAGACCAGCCTGGTCTTCATATACAGTTTCAGGACAGCCAAGGCTACATAATAAAAAGAAAAGCAATTAATCAATAATCTTAAATAGTTCATGATTTTGTTGTGATAAAATACCTACTAAAGAGCCAGGCATGGTGACGCACGCCTTTAATCCCAGCACTCAGGAGGAGGCAGAGGCAGGTGGATCTCTGTGAGTTCGAGGCCAGCCTGGTCTACAGAGTAAGTCCAGGACAGTCAGGACTAAAAGAGAAAGCCTGTCTCAAAAAAAAAAAAAAAAAAAAAAAGATGCTATTAAAGGGCTGGAGAGATGATGGGTCAGTGGTTATGGGCACAGACTGATCTTTCAGTGGACCTGGGTTCAAATCCCAACAGCCACATGGCAGCTCACAACTATAACTCCAAGATTTGACACTCACATAGCCATACATGTAGGCAAAGCACCAACGCACATAAAATTAAGGTAAATACATTTTAAAATGTTTTTTAATACCTATAAAAATCTTCGTTTTAGCCATTTGTAAACTGTATAGTTCGGTGGTATTCACAGATGTTGTGCAACCATCACCTCTGACTAGTTCCAGAACATTTCTGTCACTGGAAAAGGAAACCCCACACCCATTAAGCTGTCCCTCCCTCCGTCTTCCTCAGCGATCTGAGCAGTCATCTGTCTACAAGCCAAGGGACTTTTCATTAATAACCCGGAAGGGAGGTGCTTTGGAGTCCTTAGGCCTCCTGAGCTGAATCTCAGCTTATGAGCAAGCCTGTGGCAATCAGTTCTCAAGTAACAGGCAAGTCTCTTTGGAGACCTATGTGAGGATGGGGCTAGACCCTCCTCTCCCCTTGGAGTAATGAGATGTGCAGAAGGGAGGGACTCCAGCCACCGATCCCAGATACTGAACTCCCGGCAAACCCAGGGATTGGTCTTCAATTTCGGCGTTTTCAAACTGCTTTTGAGACCCAAACTTTCACCACCAAAATGTGAAACAGTGAAAGCCAGACTCAGAACTCGTTCTAGATCCTCTTCTAGCATTATCAGGAAGTCGTTTTATTTCCTTTGGGGCCCCGCCCTTCTCAGGCGCTGATTTCCCACCCTTCCTTTAAGATCTGCGAAGATTTGGCAGAAGCCATTGTTCTCTAGGACTGGCTCTCAGTCTCTCAAAGCCTTCAGGAAAATGACAAGGACAGACAGGGTGACTACCTTTCAAAGCAGCACTGTATTTTTTTTCCCCAGGAAACACGTCGTAGAGACGCACAGATGCAAACCAAAAATAAGACCTTTGAACTCAGCAGAAAGAACCAGAAGCTTCTTGTAGAATAAAGACCAATGCTGCTTACCAAATAGGCAGCAAGGTCCTCGTCATTTTTAACTTCCTTTTCACCCTGCCTCCCCCCACAGCAACTGCCTCCCCGTCGCTGGGTGCCTGCAAGCGCAGACCGACGATGACGATGGTAGCGGATTTAGAGCAGGGGGGCACACAAGCATGAAGCCCCGGGTCCATCAAACCTCAAATCTCAGAGCAGCAGCAAGGCGTCCCTTTTATTTCTTTTGAGGGAGCTAGCGAAGGAAGCCTTCAGCAACATTACCAGCCCAAGAAAATCCACACCTCAAATCTGCGTAACTCCGAACCCAGAATTGTGTCAAATGTTGGCAAAGTCCTAACCTGGAGTAAAAACTTGAGGTGGTCGGATGCGAATTACAACACTCTGAAGAAGATCCCCAACTCCAACACTCTACAAGTGCCTAAGTTTACTAGGCTCACTGGATGTACAGGAAATCTGGCTTCACCGAAAAGCGCTTGTATCTCAGACTGATCCAAGAAGCGTCGCTTCAACAAGTGTCCAGGGAATCCCTGTGTGGGGAAGGTAGGTGTGTGCTTCAAGTGCGCCATCAAGCTGTGGGCGCTCAGGTGAGAGGGTCGCACATGTCTTCCCGCCCCAGAGCTCAGTGTCAGTGGCTAAGCCTACGCAAGCCCCGACCTCCGACCCTTGGGTGCCCCCGACCCTTGGGTGCCAGCCACGCGACCCAGGAGGGGCCCTCGCCTCAACCAGGTGGAGTCTCCGGGGCCACAGCTGGGGCTGGAACCTGACAGCTTGTTGGCTCCCTGTGCCAAAAGTGAAGCAATTCGGGAAAGTTCCCGGAGCTACCCCGCTTCCCGAACCCGCCTCCGCGCGCCCCGCACACCCCTGGGCACTAACGGACCTGAGATGGTCTCCTGGTATCCCTTGGTGAAGAACTGCATGGCGGTAGCCGCCCTCCAGGGCGTCTTGAGCAGCCCCTGCCGCTGGGGGTCCTCGCCCAGAGAGCGCAGAATGGAGGAGTAGGCGGCCGCCAGGTTAGGGAGGTTCAGCTCGTTGTCCTCCTCGCTGCGGGGCCGCCCTGCCTTCCAGCCGTCGGCCGGCTGTGCGCCCTTGGCCTCGGGTGGCCGGGACTTCTCGGCAGCCCGGCTCGCCCCGGGTCGCGGCAGCTCCCGCTCGGGGAACCCATTGGTGCACCTGGCTCCCCGCGGCTTCTCCGCCGGTACCGGGCTCTTCTCCATGGACCCGGCGCGACTGCTATCGAGACTCACTGCGGTGCCGCAAGTACAGCGGCTCGGCTTCGCCGGCGGCAGTGACCTGTGTGGCCGTCACCGGGACAGGAGTTCAGCCAGGAGAGACACTACTCTTCTAAGTCCAGGGCAGCAACCAACTGGAGAGCCCAGCCGGGCCTCTGTTTTTATAGCTGGGCCACTCTGCCGGCGCCGCGTAGTGTTCTGGTTGGCCCGAGCCTCTTGCGTCACGGTGCTCGCCCCGCCTCTCCGCCCCACCCTCCTGGATGGTCCCTAAACCTCGAGGTTGCACAAGGCAAGCTTCAGGTTGGAACCCCCCCTCCCCGCCCCACCTCTGCTTACGAAGGGAAGAACTGAGTCTACAAAGAGACAGGAATCCTGAGAACCGGAACCTCCGAGAATAGAGATACCGGGTACCCCTCACTTTCGACGTGCAAAGGGGGCGTGGTCGCAAAAAAGGCTGTGTTCTGGTTGCCCTGTGAAAGATGAGCTAACAGGTGACCTTGCTGGGGCAGGCGGGGTGGAGCAAAAAAGCTAGTGATAAGCAACTCTTGGGTTCTTTTTTGTTGTTGTTGTGTTGTTTTGTTTTGTTTGTTTTTGTTTTGTTTTGTTTTGTTTTTCCAGACTGGGTTTCTCTGTGTAGCCCTGATTGTGCCAGACTAGCATTGTAGACCAGGCGCTTCTGCCTCCTGAGTGCTGGGATTAAAGGCGTGCACCACCAGCACCCAGCTACGTCCTCTTTTTTTTTTTTTTTTTTTTTTTTTAACGCCTTTAATCCCAGCACTTGGGAGGCAGAGGCAGGTGTGAATTCAAGACCAGCCTGGTCTACAAAGCAAGTCCAGGATAGCCAAGGTTACACAGAGAAACCCTGTATCGAAAAACCAAAAATAAATAAATAAATAAAATAGACCAAAAATAAAAAAAAGAAATTTGTCGATGGATTAAAATGTGTACAACACACCTGACACTCTGAAAACCCTCTGGCCTGCCTCCTGGGAGTCCCTATGATGCCTAGGGAGATAATAGTACTCGTAAGTTGCCAGGTCTCTGCTCCACTGTTTTAACCTCACCTGACCTTGTCTTTCACAATGACTAGGGGAGGGTTGTGTTCTTTCATTAGCCTGACTTTGGTGACCAACAAGAGGACTGGAGCGGCTAGCTACACCCTCTAGCTGGACAGAATGTAATAAGCCAACAACCTCTGCAAACTAATCACCGACCCGAGAAGACAATAGGAGCTAGAGAGATGACTCAGCAGTTAAGAGTGCTCGCTGCTCTACCAGAGGACCTGGGTTCTGGTCCCAGCATCGCCTCAGGCAGCTCAGAGCCATGTGCAACTCCTGCTACAGGATGTCCACTCCTTATGGCATCTATCTATTCACACATAATTAAAAAGAATGATAAACAAATCTTTGAACTGGGCAATGATGGCTCACACCTTTAATCCCAGCACTGGGAGGCAGAGGCAGGTGGATCTCTGAGTTCAAGGCCAACCTGATCTACAGAGTGAGTTCCAGGACAGTCAGCGCTACATAGAGAAACCCTATTTTGAGAAACCATAAATTAAAACAAACAAACAAACAAATAAATCATTTAAAAAAGAATAGATGAGCCAGACATAGTGGCACACGCCTTTAATCCCAGCACTCAGGGAGGCAGAGGCAGGTGGATCTCTGTGAGTTCGAGGCCAGCCTAGTCTACAACCCTGTCTTGGCGGGTTGGAGGGGGGTGGGAAATGATGAAGAAATAAGCATCTGTGTTCTTAAGATCTGCATCACTGAAAATCATCCTCTGACCGATGAGGGTTAGTTTTGAGTCATTTGGCCACAAACCTGCAGACCTGAGAAGGTGCTCACCCATCAGCAATCACCCATCTCTCCCATAAGCTTCCCCCTAACTTGGCTTTCCTAAGGATGTTTCTTTTTCTTTTCTTCGGTTTGTTTGCTTTTCAAGACAAGGTCTCTATGTAGCCCTGGCTTTTCTGGAACTGGATCTGTAAACCAGGCTGACCTTGAGCTGCTCACATAGATCCCCCTGCTTCTGCCTCCTGAATGCTGGGATTACAGGCATGTGCCACCACACCTGGCCTAAAACTGTTTTGTGTTGTTGTTTTTAGTTTTTCAAGATGGGCTTTCTCTGTGTGGCCCTGGCTGTCCCGGGACTCACTCTGTAGACCAGGCTGGCCTAGAACTCACAGAGCTCCACCTGCCTCTGCCTCCTGAGTGCTGGGATTACAGGTTCGCCCCACCACCACTGAACTCTAAAACTGTTTCTTTACAGCAAGAATCCCTTCCTCTTCCCATCCTAAATTTGCCACTGCCTTGCTTGCTTTTCTACTGATTAGCTTCCTGCCTGCAGTCAGCCTCCTGCTGGCTAACGTTTGTGGTGACCAGAACTTTGACCCTGGAAAAATTGATTAGCAAGTGAAAAAGCATTTTCACTTAAAACTCATTTGTGTTTGTGGGGAAATAGGGGGTTGATCCAGTTTTAAGTACAAAGATCCATTCCCCAGATGATGGGGTAAACTAAAATGTTATTGATCGACTGGGTTTTTTTGGTGTTTTGTTTTGTTTTGTTTTTGAGACAGGGTTTCTCTGTGTAGCCCTGGAACTCACTCTGTAGAACAGGCTGGCCTCAAACTCACAGAGATCCACCTGCCTCTAGAACTTCCCATGTGCTGGGATTAAAGATGTGCTGGCTGGGCTGGGCTCTTAAGCAGTAACATATGCTTTTGATTTTATTATTTTCTTTGAGATCGGAGGTGGGCGGGTGTGGGGGGAGACCATTCTTCCCAGGGAAGGGATTATGTTGTAATTCCAAAGATGGATTTTATCAAACAATCAGATTAGTACCATCTTTCTTCCAGAGAATATTGTATGCTGATTCTCTGACCTATAAACAGGTGTTAGTAAGCCCGAGATCGGATGAGGCAGAAGATAAACTTGTGCTTGTTTGTACAGAAGAAATGTCCTGTGCTAAATCAAATAACGTCTATTACTGTAAACTGTGGGTCATATTTATTGGACATATATTCCAAATAAACATTCAGGAAAGAAGCAGGAACACTGCCTAATCTCAGAGTCATCTTCAGTCTAAAATAGGAGAAATGAGGCCAGGTGTGGTGGCGCACGCCTTTAATCCCAGCACTCGGGAGGCAGAGGCAGGTAGATTGCTGTGAGTTCAAGGCCAGCCTGGTCTACAGAGTGAGTCCAGGACAGCCAAGGCTACACAGAGAAATCCTGTCTCAAAAAACCAAAATAAACAAACAAAAACAAAAAACACTGAGAAAATATTATAGAGCACTTGCCTACCACCCTTCAGCCCTGGGCTCCACTCAGAATATGGCCGAAAAATGTGTGTGAGTGTCTGTAAATAAAGCATAAGAAATATGCATGTCAGAGGGTTTTTAAAAGGCTAATTATTGAATTTATATATATATATGATAGCTAATTACATATATCAAGAAATGACATCAAAAATTGTGTGTGCATGTGTGGAAATAAAGTATAAGAAATATACATGTGGGCTTTTTAAAAGGTAATTATTGAATTGTTTTTTAAAGATTTATTTATTTATCATATACTCAGTGTTTTGCCTACATGTACACCAGAAGAGGGCCTCAGATCTTATTATAGATGGTTGTGAGCCACCATGTGGTTGCTGGGAATTGAACTCAGGAGCTTTGGAGGAGCAGGCAGTGCTCTTAACCTCTGAGCCATCTCTCCAGCCCAGTGTGTAGCCCAGGCTGGCCTCAAACTCGTGATCCTCCTGCCTCCGCCTCCTTCAGCAAATCCTACCGGTGTGAGCCACCACAACCGGCTGAATTCTTAACCTATAGATCCAATAGCAAATTACATAAATCAAGAAATAACCGTCAAACTGTTACAAGCATAGCTGGAGGCAACATCCCAAGACTATCTCATATGTTTAACAAACACAAAGTTTTTGGAAACTGAGTCCCTTACTGAACCAAGACCTCACCACTTTGACTAGTCTGGCTGACCAGTGAATTCCAGAACTCCCCCTGTCTCCACCCCTCTAGTCCGGGGTTACAGACATGCACTCCCACACCTGCCTTTTTGTCCGGCACAGGAGGCCTGACTCAGGTTCTTGTTGTTATACAGCAATCACTTTACCAAAAACGGAGACTTCTCCTCAGCCCTGGGGAGATATAGATATAGATAAAGATGCTTGTAATTAAAAAATAATTTACAAGTAGTAATTTTGTGCCTTCTTTTAAAAATAATTGTAAACATTAACTAATAACTTATTTCCTAAAGAGAATTCTTATGAAATTTCTTTTTTGTTGTTGATGATTTTTGGAGAAGGTGGGAGTTTCAAGACAGGGTTTCTCTGTGTTGTCCTGGCTGTCCTGGACTCACTTTGTAGACCAGGCTGGCCTCAAACTCACAGAGATCTGCCTGCCTCTGCCTCCCGAGTGCTGGGATTGAAAGCTTGTGCCACCACTGCCCAGCTAAGTTAACCCATTTTTAAAAATACTTCCAGGGGTGCATTGAATAGGCAGATTTTAGTAAAGTGGGGAAACTCGCCTATACCCTTCACATACTGTCTGGCTTCGTTCTTATTACTTGGTTGGTGGGAAAGTAGTGAAGATGTTGAACATTCCAAAGGCTGTTAGACCACTTAGAAGGGCAAGGAATGTCTACTAAGAAGGATAATGAACAGCTAGGCATGGTGGCGCACGCCTGTAGTGCCAGCACTCGGGAAGCAGAGGCAGGCAGATCGCTGTGAGTTTGAGGCCAGCCTGGTTTACAAAGTGAGTCCAGGACAGCAAGGCTACACAGAGAAACCCTGTCTTGAAATACAAAGAGAGAACAGAGACAGAGACAGAGAGTGAGAACAACGGCCCACGACAATTAGGCTCTGGGCTTGGACCATCTCAGACTTCCCACAACCCTGAAGTTCCCCTGAGTCAGCCTTGCAGGAGGCTCAGCATAAGGGGCAGTTCTTTCCAGGAACTTTCATTCATAGACTGAACCTCCTAAAGTCATGAACACAATCAACCTTTCCCCCTTCACCTGTTTCCTCAGGTATTTTCCTCGGAGCAGTGCATAGTCTGATTTAGGAAACTGGGGGGTAGGGGACAGCTTGCAATAACAGTACCGGGGTAGAGCTTTTCAGGGTCTCAGATGGAGTTCAAAGTGCCTAAAACCGCCAACACGTGTCACCTGCTCTTGGAGCTGATGTCATTATCTCTGAGAAGGAATCCTAGGAAGAAGGACTGTGCCGTTTGGTTGTGTGTGTGTAGCGTCAGTTATAACCTCTGATGCCCATCCCCACGACTCAGCCCAATAGACACCCCTGTCCTCAGAGAGGTGGATTTGAGACTCGAGGCTCCCTCCCGTCACGTACAGTGCCTCACGTATAAACTCTCCTGTTGTACAACTGGTCTTTTCTGTGCTTGGGCGTACTGTTAGATTTCTGAAGTGACTTAAAGAGACAGAAGGCAGAACAGAGACTGGAGACTGACCTCAACAGACTGGACTATTTTTTACCGTGAAGGACAGACACTCCCACGGCAAAGAGGTGTCTGTGAAAGGGGCGTGGGGTTTTTTACAGGAGGTTTGGGGAGTACCAACTGCTACGTGCAAGCCTGAGGTTTCTTCCTCTTTGTACCGGCTGACTCATCAAGACAGGCTACCTTGGGAGTCAGGCTGTTTGAGCACGGCCAGCTATAACCTCATTAGAATTCTGCTTCTGCAACCAAGGCATCATCATATGCAATGGAGCAGGCAAAGCACCATTTGGTAACAACAGTGCCTTTCTGCCAGCGCCGGAAGGCTATACAAAGAAGGAAGCTTGGAAACCCCCAATATTTTAGTATCAAAATGTAAATAATTTTGGGTGGTTTTAAGTAGTGATGGGAGAAAAAGGGGAGGCATAGACTAAGAGAAAGGTGTGTCCCACAGAATTTATTAGCACAAGATAGATCTGTACCCGCCTGGTGGTGGTGGTGCATGCCTTTAATCCCAGCACTCGGGAGGCAGAGGCAGGCAGATCGCTGTGAGTTCGAGGCCAGCCTGGTCTACAAAGTGAGTCCAGGACAGCCAGGCTACACAGAGAAACCCTGTCTCAAAAAACAAAAAACACAACAAACAAACATAAAAACAAATCATTTTCTTAAGCAACTTAGAGAAGAACTAGTTTATTTCGTCTTAAAGCTCTCGGGTCATACTCCATCATGGAGGGAAGTCAGAACAGGAATTTCAAGGCAGGAATCTGGAAGCAGAAACCAAAAAAGGGCCATGGAAGAATGCTGCTTCCTGGCTCGCTCCTAATGGCTTACTCAGCCTGTTTTCTTATAAAAGTCAGAACCACTTGGCCAGGGCTGGAACCACCCACTTGGGTCCTCTCCCATCAAATATAAACCAATGAAATGCCCAGCAGGCCTACCCACAGGCCAATCTTACAGAGGCCTTTTCTTCACTTGAACCTCAATTCCCAAATGACTCTAGCTTGTGTCAAACTGACATAAAACTAAACAACAGATCTGACCCCTTGTCAACTTGTCACACAAACCTATCATATTTATGCCATCAACTCTCCTTCCTTGTTTATCCCCCAAATCTCACATTAATACTATTAACATGCCAAGCACAGTCAGACCTTCCTCCCAACCGTGGGTTCCTGTAAGATCAGGAACATGTTAAATACTTTCTTTAAGTATTTATTTATTTATTATGTATTCAGTGCTGTTCCTGCATGTATGCCTGCAGGCCAGAGGAGGGCATCAGATTATTTTATTTATTTATCAGATTATAGATGGTTGTGAGCCACCATGTGGTTGCTGGGAATTGAACTCAGGACCTCTGGAAGAACAGTCAGTGCTCTTAACCTGTGAACCATCTCTTCAGCCCTAAATACTTTCTTACTCCAAGAGGGAAACACCCAGGGCACAGTCACAAGCAAAGCAGAGGCAAGCCAAACCTCAGAAGCTCAGCAGTGTAAGAAGGTCAGCGTCCGGCTCCTGGGCCCCACTCACGACCACCTGGGCTCACAAGGTCTGGGCAGCTTCTTGTACACAGCCTCGCTCAGAGGTTCAGAGATAGGACATGCTCCACAGCTGCTTCTGACCTTGGTGGTCACTGTATGGTGCTATTATCTCCAAAATGGTGGGGCGTCACCCTCACCAATAGCCTCTTTCTGCCTCTCTTCAGAGACTCTGATCCTGCCATGTCATGCCAAGTCTCAATTTCTCTTCATGACCCTTTTAATCCTAAAGCTTCTGATAACTGAGGCTGCACCTTCACCTATGGCCTTCCCTTGGCTCTCACGGTGTCACACCTCAACTAGTCTCTGTGACCCCTTCCCACCTTCAAAACCAGTGCCACGTGGGAAATATTTAGACATTATTAAATACAGACGCCAGCATGCAATGCAACCTTGGGCCTCTCTGGATGATAGCTTCTGTGTGCTGACCCCAAGGAAACACTTCCCAGAAGATTTCACCTCAGTAAAGATGTCCATTTCTTAATCACAGCTGATTAAGCCCCAATGACCCATATGGATTGTCTCAGCAAAGGGAAGCTTTCACTTCAGTAGTGTAGGTCTCTGTTAATCACAGCTGGTCTTCTTCAGATGACCAGAAACCACAGATTTGTTTGATTGGTTGGTTGGTTGGTTGGTTGTTGGTTGGTTGGTTGGTTTTTTTGAGACAGGGTTTCTCTGTGTCACAGAATCCCCTGTCTGTCCTGGACTCACTTTGTAGACCAGACTAGGCACAAACTCACAGATATCCACCTGCCTCTGCCTCCTGAGTGCTGAGATTAGAGGCATGTGCCACCATGCCAGCTGCTGCTGCTGCTGCTGCTGCTTCTTCTTCTTCTTCTTCTTCTTCTTCTTCTTCTTCTTCTTCTTCTTCTTCTTCTTCTTCCTCTTCTTCTTCTTTTTTGGTATTTGAAGGCAGGGTTTCTTTGTGCGGCAGCCTTAGGTGATCTGCCTGCCTCTCTCCAGTGCTGAGATTAAAGGTGTGCACCACCACGCCCAGCTAGAGGCTAATCTTATGGAGGTGTTTTCTCAGTTGAGTCTCTTCTCCCATATATCCTAGCTTGTGTCAATAAAATTAGCCAACACACATTGAGTATCCCTCATCTTTAATAGTTAGGGCCAGAGGTGTTTTCATATTTCATAGTTTTGGAAATAGTGTGAAAATAGCTACATGAGCTTTTCCCCATGGATATCCCTAATGTAAAAATCTGAAATCTGAACAGCTGTGAAACCATAAGCCAGTGCTCAAAAAGTCTCAGAGCTCCTTGGACTTCAGAAAAATGAAACAGGACTCTGAGTACCATGAATGTGGTTCTGTTTGATTTTTGTTTGGTTGGTTTTTGTTTTGTTTTGTTTTTCGAGACAGGGTTTCTCTATGATATCTTGGCTGTCCTGGACTCGCCTTGTAGAGGAGGCTGGCCTCAAACTAACAGCGATACACCTGCCTCTGCCTCCCAAGAGCTGGGATTAAAGGCTTGGGCCACCATGCCCAGCTCGGTTCTGTTTGATTTTTTTTTTTTTTTTTTAATGCACTTAGTAAGACACCTGAGTGTGGAAATGGGGAACTGTGTGCTGAATAACACCCATTATTAACTGTCACTTTGCTACATTCCCAGGCATTGTACAATGTAACAATTCAACAAAAAGTTTGTCTAACTTACGTTTGATTAGAACAACCGGCAGTCCTGCCCCTAGAACACAATGAGGAAGTCATCGGTGGACACCTATCTTCACAAAGAGATGTCTCCAGCCGACCACCGTCAGCTAGTGAGGTCACACACGGTCAACCTTTCTACTTCCTCTCCTTTCTCCCTGGCCTGTCAGTTAGACAGTGGCTGTCTGTAGAGAACCTCTGGTTTACCCAGAAAGGAGGGCTTGTTTTCTAGTCAACAAACACTTTCAGGTGGTAATTTAACTGTCAATGAAAATTAAATAGCAAGGTGCTGCAGGATTTTTAGCGGTTCTTGACAGCTCACTTGCTACTGAATGAATCTTCCCCCAGTTGCCTGGGGAACCACATGTTAATGTCACACACCAGACAGCTCTGAGTATAATTGTAGTTTATCTGATGCCTTGTTTAAAGCTGTTCAAATGTTTGGCTTCTGATAAGTATTTTTTGGCATCACTCACGACAGTTGATGGATCTGAAATAATTTTAATAATTTTTTTTTCAAAATCACACTAACTTGTTAAATCACCGGAGAAGAAACTTATGTAAATTGAAAATATCTTTACTGCCAGATGAACCAAGAAAGATCCATTTGATCTATGATAATCCAATAAATTATTATTATTATTATTATTATTATTATTATTATTATTATTATTATTATTATTATTATTATTATTATTATGTTTTTCAAGACAGGGTTTCTCTGTGTAGCCTTGGCTGTCCTGGACTCGCTTTGAAGACCAGGCTGACCTCAGACTCAGAGAGATCCACCTGTCTTTGCCCTGAGTGCTGGGATTATAGGCGTGAGCCACCATGCCTGGCTAATCCAATAATTTCTGCAGAGAAGCAACTCAGCAGCCACCTCGGTTTTTGCTAAGAAAACAAGCAATGCCATCACCAGCGAGTCACACATATTTCAAGTCCCTTACAGCCACAGTGGCCATGTGCAGAGTTTGTTATTACCGTTGCCAGATGGTACTTCTGGGTAAGGTCTCTAAAGGAAACAGATGCTCTGAGTTCAAGGCCAGCCAAGGCTACACAAAGAAATCCTGTCTCAGAAAAACGAAACAAAGCAAAAGCTGGGCGTGGTGGCGCACGCCTTTAATCCCAGCACTCAGGAGGCAGAGGCAGGTCGATCTCTGTAAATTCGAGGCCAGCCTGGTCTACAAAGTGAGTCCACAACAGTCAAGGCTACACAGAGAAATCTTGTCTCAACAAACAAGCAAACAAAAACCAAAAAAACAAAACAAAACAAAACAAAAAACAGCAGCAGCAGCAACAACCTTTGAGGTTGTTCCATAAGGTGCACTCAGGAGGAACAGGCAAGTGGATCGACGTGAGTTCAAGGCCAGCCTGGTCCAGGACAGCCAAGGCTAACACAGAGAAACCCTGTCTAGAAAAAGAAAAGAAAAAAGAAAAAGAAAACTCATACCAGAGGAAAGTCCTACAAATGTAAGCAATGTGGGAAAGCCTTTAGCTATCTCCGACGTGCTGAGAGACATCTACTGATACACATGGTAGAGGCAAACCGTATGGAACCTTTGAAATCGTGCCACATTCGGATCCGGAGAGAAGCAGATAGGAATGTAAGCAGACTGGCCGTGGGCTCGTGCCCCGCCACTGGGCTCCACAGCGCATAGAGGCTGGCGGGTTCTTTCCTAACTCCTTTCATGTCATGAAGCAGCTCGCATGGCAGAGGGACACTGTAAGTGCAGCACTATGCTAAAGTGTGTAAGCGCTCGGTTTCGGTTTAAAATCAAGAAGCCACTCACTCTGCAGAGAAGTCTCCCGAGTATCAGCAAACACAGCACTAAGGTGCGAGCCCTGCTCAGCCCTGAGGATCGTAGAGTTTTTATCTCATGCTTGCCAAAGACATGTCTCTCCTCGAGGAAGAATGCTATGTTAGCTCAAATGAACATGTCCTCTCTGCTGTGTTACTTGAAAACCTCAGAGCTTCTTCAGCTATCTCTCGGCCGTTTGACACTTTAGTGCGTTAGTACCTGTGGAAAGGTTTGACCTACAGAGGGAACTCCTGACCAAGAACGCACAGATTGAGCTGTCCCAAAGCCCTAACAGTTTCTCTGTGCTCTAACGCATACTGTTTCTCTAAGTCTAAGGAATATGCTAATTGAATGCCCATGTGACGAGCTATGTATTTGTTTGCAGTCATCTTGTTCCTGGAACGTGCAGGACTGCTCAAATACCTAATTCAATTTTTTTTTAAAAAAAGACAAAGTGTTTGATTTCTGAGATGATAGTCATTTCTGACTCTCTGCAGGGACTCTTGGGAAGAACACTGAACCCTGTGTCTCAAAATCAGGCTCTCGAGCACCTAGCGAGGTGTTGACCAAGCTGTGGAGAAAGTGGCCTGGCATGCTGCAGACACTGCGTGGAGCAACGGGCTCCGGATTGGCCCCCTACACCATGTCGCTGCTGTTTCTGTATCGCCACACCCCACCACCGTGCCTTGTGCCTCTGAGGTTGCAGGTGACCTACCAAGCCCCAACTGCTACTGCAGCTGTTGCAAGGCCAGCCTGGAAAAGCGGTGGACCTAAGTTCAGGTGACGTCAAGAGTGAACGTGCCGGCAGTGACCCACCATCGTGGTCTCTGTCAGCTGTGTTTGGGTGAAGACTGGAGCCCATGGGTTGTGGGCCTTGCCCAGGTACATGCCTGGAGGCCTGGTTCCAGGAGCGTCTGCTACCATTGCAAAGATCTCTGGAAGGTGAGCCTCGGGGACTGTACAACGTGTCTGTGTCCATGTTTGCTGTCCAGCTGGTGGGTCAGGATCACACACTTGCTTTGTTGGCTGTCCTGAGGCCTGGAATAGGTGTTGGGTCTAGTCAGGCTGGGTGGTGGGCAGCCTTGTCCTACCTGCTCTGGGGCCCTCTTCTCACTGTTGGAGGACAAGCTACAAGTATGTGTTTTTCCTTCTTCTTCTTCTTTTTTTTTTTTTTTTTAGTTTTTTGAGACAGAGTTTCTCTGTAGCCCCTGGCTGTCCTGGACTTGCTTTGTAGACCAGGCTGGCCTCAAACTCACAGAGATATTACTCAGAAGTTAAGAGTGAGTACTCCAAAGGGGGGAGAAAAAAAAAAGAGTGAGTACTCATTTTACAGAGGAACAAATTTCAACTCCCAAACCCATAGTAGCCAGTTGGAAATCACCTGTTACTTTAGCTCCATAGGGCATAGTTTATGCCTCTGCCCTCCATGGGTACAAGCACCCACATGCGCATATCTAACACAGACACACTCTTATACACATAATCCAAAATTCTTTTTTGTTTTTGTTTTTTGTTCTGTTTTGTTATTCAAGACACGGTTTCTCTTTGTAGCCTTGGCTGTCCTGGACTCCCTTTGTAAAATAGGCTGGCCTCGAACTCACAGAGAGCTGCCTGTCTCTGCCTCCCAAGTGCTGAGATTAAAGGCGTGCATTGCTGCTGCCGCCGCCACTGCCACCACCTGGCTTCAAAATTCCTTTTTAAAGAAGACGTGCTTTGCAAGTGAAGATTTAAGGACAAACAGTATGGGATATACTGTGGGATCCACTATGGCACACTATAGCTTCCATGATGAGGTCTTTTCTTTTCTTTTCTTTCTTTCTTTCTTTCTTTTTTTTTTTTTTTTTTTTTTTGGTTTTTTGAGACAGGGTTTCTTTGTGTAGCCTTGGCTGTCCTGGACTCGCCTTGTAGACCAGGCTGGCCTCGAACTCACAGTGATCCGCCTGCCTCTGCCTCCAGAGTGCTGGGATTAAAGGCGTGCGCCACCACGGCCCGGCTGATGAGGTGTTTTCTATGCTTTGTTTTGTTTGTTTTCTGTTTGGTTAGTTGGTTTTGTTTTTATTTTTATTTTCTTTTGAGGGGGATGTTGCAAGGGCAGAGGGTGGATTTGAGAGATGGGGAGATGAGTGGGACCGGGGTTCACGATGTGACACTCACACAGAGTCAATAAAACATTGAAAAAAATCTACCAATAAATCAATATACTAAAGAAGAAGAAGAACAAGAACAGGTGATGTAAACTTAGAACCAATCAGAGCGAAGTTTAACTTTAAAACTCCTCGTAAGGACTGGGCCTTGGAGGGGTGAACTATCTCAACAAGAGCAACAGTAGACTTGTGTCTCCTGAAGGTGCAGAAAACAGTGACAGTGAGTGTGGGCCCTTAACAAGACACCTATCACCCCTCTGAGACTCTGGGACCATCAAGGGAGAAGTCCTGGAGGAATTTAAGAGCCATAGGCTGGGAGGAATGAAACAATGTCATAGTCCTTTTACTCACAAACTCACTGCAACTGTGGTTTGGTTTGGTTTTGTTTTTTTATATATACAAGACTCTGTCAGTCGACCTATCACCACTTAACCATCATGCATGGACACAGGGTTTATAAAGTCCCACCCTGCAGTGAGGGACCAAGGGCAGTCGATGGATGCTATGAAAAGGTATGTCACTGTCTTCAGTGGTGTAGCTACTGACAAGTTGTCTGTGTTCCAGTTAAAAAACCCCAACTCATGCCCATTCAAGCAACCATGATTAAACAAAGTGGGTATTTTAGTTAGGGTTTCTTTTCTCTTTTGTTGTTGTTATTGTTTTTCAAAATAGGGTCTCTCTGTGTAGCCCTTGCTGTCCTGGACTCACTTTGTAGACCAGGCTGGCCTTGAACTCACAGAGATCTGCCTGCCTCTGCCCCTCCCCCTCCCCCTCCCCCTTCTACCCCCACCCTGAGTGCTGGGGTTAAAGGTATTTTCTCTCTCTCTGAATCCATGCTGCATGGCCAAGTAACAGGCCTGCCCTACATTGGGAAACCTACCCTGGACTGGAGGAGTTTCTCTGGGTCACAGAAGCACTTTGTCTATAAAACTGAGTAAGAGCGTAAATTCAAGCCGGGTGGTGGTGGCGCACACCTTTAATCCCAGCCCTTGGGAGGCAGAGGCAGGTGGATCGCTGTGAGTTCGAGGCCAGCCTGGTCTACAAAGGGAGTCCAGGACAGCCAGGACTACACAGAGAAACCTTGTCTAAAAGAGAGAGAGGAGAGGAGACACACACACACACACACACACACACACACACACACAGAGAGAGAGAGAGAGAGAGAGAGAGAGAGAATTTAAGTTTAGAAGACGTATGGAAGTGATTGCCTTAAGGGAGATGGCTAGCTTGGCAAAGAGCATCTGAGTGAGCAATAAGGACCTTTCTGTCTCCCATTTACACACACACACACACACACACACACACACACACATTGACAAATAGGGATTGGGGTCTCACACAACTTGATTCAGAAAAATAATGTGGCTCTTGCCTCAGGATTGAGGAAACAGACTTCTCAAACACATCCACAATCCTACGGTCCGGGTGTGGTAACCCTTACACAAAGATGAAGCCAGCCCATCAGCCTGAGGGATCCCTTAAGGTCACACAAGTGCCAAGTGACCTGAGCTGTTCCCATGTTAGGAGGCTCCAAACTTACTCCTTTTATGGTGTGTCAAGAGCATGTACTTCCTGGGTGTAAGTGGTGGCACACGCCTTTACTCCCAGCGCTCAGGAGGCACAGGCAGGCGGATCGCTGTGAGTTCAAAGCCAGCCTTCCAGGACAGCCACGGCTACATAAGCAACCCTGCCTCAACACCCACCCCCAAAACACAAACAAACAAAACCCAAAGCCAACCAAACAAAACCCCAAAACAAGCATGTACTTGAAGTGTGCCCTCCACACACTTGAAACCTAACTTGGGACCGTAAATATTTCCCATAAAATGTATCAGGTAAACTTCAGAAAACATTCTTCCTGGCAAGCATGCATCTGAGTCCCACAAAGGGAATTTAAAAGCGTGATCAACATCTTTCTACCCCAAAGAGAATTTTCTCAAACTTTATTTTATTTTGAGATATTTTCCTCTGTCTGAGGATGTAGTTTAGCTGCTTGACAGGGATGAAGCACTGAGTTCAATCTCCAGGTCTACAAAAAATTGTTTTTTCCTCTGATCACAAAAAAAATATGTTTGGCAACTTTGTTAGAGGACTCAGACTAAGCCCTGAAGACTGGGATCTCAAGTTGCCCTCCACGCTGTGATCTTGGAGAAATCTTTCTTCTCCCTGCACTGCAATATTTATTTATTTATTTATTTATTTATTTATTTATTTATTTATTTATTTAGAAAATAAGAACGAGTATATACAAAAATAAGGCCGTGGTGAGTGTGCCTGTGCAGCAACTGTTAGGGTGGCCACAACGAGATAGATCTCCTAGTCTTCTCTTTCCTCTGTCCTCTATGAGCCCTACTCCAGAAGAGCAGAGAGCCTTTCAGCCATGATTTTTAGAAAACAAAAGGCTAACTGCTGTTTGTGTGTGCTGCACCTGTCCGTCTGCTCTCTTAGCATCACCGTATCCTGGAAATCAATGCAGTTATCTGCCTCCAGGCACAGTTTCCCAGCAACACACGGTCCAACCGATTAAGGCTCCTCCATCAAGTGGGTCTTTGCAAGCTTCCATAAATATTACTATTACACCTGCTTAAGGGAAATGAGCAAATGTTATGTTTGTACACTCTCTTTCTCCTGGGATTTTATAATGCTGAGCAAACAGCCTTTTCTGAGCTGCCACCAACCCCTGGAAGCAGCAAGGCCGTAGTTTGCACCATGTAAATAGCGCAGATGCTCAGCTCTAGTCCCAGGGTCTTCTATCCTAAGGAAAAGATAGAGTCCTGCTGTGAACCCTCAAAAGCACTTATTAATAGTCACGGAGGACCCAGGAAATATTCTGACTTCCCTGCACAAGGGTCTGTCGTGACATTTTCTCTCTCTTCCCTTCGGGACAGACTGGCATGCACCTTTAAGACAAAATAACACTCGGGTTATTGCCAAGACATTTAGCAAACAGTGTATAAATTTTCCATGTTTTAAGTGTAAATATTCTTCATTTTAAATTCTCCTTATCCTTTCCACATCTGATTTAAAGGGAAAACAAACCTGTACTTCTTGAATCCCCACAGATAGGACATTTACCCTGCTATTCATTGAGTAGGGGGTCATTTGTGATTGACAGACAAGCTTACCATACTTTAATAAAAGGAGGGAACAGCCTGTCAAAGTTGGTTTTCTCCTTCTACTATGTGGGCTCAGGGGAATGAATTCCATTTATCAGGTTTGGTGGTAGATGCCATACCAGCTGAGCCATCTCTCTGGGCCCTGATAAGAAGTTGCTATTGGATGGGCAGTGATGGCATACGCCTTTAATCCCAGCACTCAGGAAGTGGAGGCACTTGGATCTCTGTGAGTTCGAGCCCAGCTACAGAGCGAATTCCAGGACAGCTAGGGCTACACAAAGAACTCCTGTCTCAACAAATAAAATACAAACCAAAAAAAGTGTTATTGGAAAAATACCAATTATTATAAGATTTAAAGCTCCCATAATCTCACCTTTTACATTAATTTACTGTACTTCTGTTTGTGGACCTTGTTGTTGTTTTTTGTTGTTTCAAGTCAGGTTTTTTTCTGTGTAACAGCCCTGGCTGTCCTGGACTCACTTTGTAGACCAGGCTGGCCTTGGACTCACAAAGATCCACCTGCCTCTGCCTCTGCAGTGCTGGGATTAAAGGCGTGCGCCACCATGCCTGGCTTCTGATCTTTCTTTCTTTTTTTTTTTGTTTTTGTTTTTGTTTGTTTGTTTTTGTTTGTTTTAAGCTATTTAGTGTGTATTGGTGTGTGACTAGAGAGAGAGGGGCAGCTGTGTCAAAATGTGTGAAAGATGACAGCAGCTGTGCATCCAGCTCCTTCCTTCCCTGTCACACGGGTTCACGACACCAAACTCAAGAGATTGGGAAACTGATGCCTTTACCCTGGGTGCTAAGTTTCCCAGCCTGGTTTTAGGAATTTTGTTGGTTGGTTGACTGGCTGGTTGGTTGGTTGATTAGTTGTTTGGTTTGCTGGTTGATTGGTTGGTTGGTTAGTTTGATGGTTGGTTGGCTGGTTGGTTGGTTGCCTAGCAGGTTGACTGGCTAGTTGTTGCTTGGTTGATTAGTTGTTTGGTTTGTTGGTTGGTTGGCTGGTTGGCTGTTCTTGCTTGATTTGTTTGAGACTGGATCTTACTATGTTACCCAGGCTGGCCTTGAACCAGCAACACCCTGCAAGTATTGGCATTACAGGTGTGTACCACAGCCCACCATATCTAGCTTGCTCTATTTCTTTTTAATGTTTTCCTATATGCAAACATTTTCTTTTCCTTTACATTATTATCTTCCATTAATAATCTGCATTTTATTTCACTGTTATATATTTCCATACTCCAACAAAACTTTCTGTCATGTCTTATTTTTATTTTTGTATTTCATAAAGCAGCCACTTTGCTTTATTAGTATTAGTATTAGTATTATTTTGGGGCCAGGGTTAGGGGGGATTCTTTGTGGAGCCCTAGTTGTCCTAGAACTCCCTCTGTAGACCAGGCTGGTCTTGAACTCACAGAGATCCACCTGCCTCTGTCTCCTGAGTACTGCTGAGATTAAAGGTGTGCGCCACCACTGCCTAGTTTGTTGTTTTTATGGTTGTTGTTATTATTATTTTGAGATAGGGTTTCACTATGCAGCTCTGGCTGTCCTGGAACTCACTATGTAGACCAGGCTAGCCCCAAACTCACAGAGATCCACCTGCCTCTGCCTTCCAAGTGCTGGGATTAAAGATGTGCACTGAAAGGGACACACACACACAGTGCGGGGACTCCCTCCCTCCTGGACCCTGGATTAGGCACGAACCACACACAAACACCTATTATCACAGAGAGGTCCTTTTTTTTTTTTTTTTTTTTTTTTTTTGATTTTTTGAGACAGGGTCTCTCTGTGTTAGCCTTGGTTGTCCTGGCCTCACTTTGAAGACCAGGCTGGCCTTGAACTCACAGCAATCCACCTGCCTATGCCTCAGGATGCTGGGATTAAAGGTATGCACCACCTATGGCCTGCTGAGAGATCTTTATTTAGCAGGAAAGAAAGGTAAAAAGTGACTGCTCTCTGACTTTGGCAGAAAAACAGCAGCCAATGACCTTGCAGGTGTAATTTTTAAGAGAAAAATAAGGGGAGGTCTGTGTAAGAACGGGCTGGGATGCAGTTGTGAACCTTGACTGGGCATGTTAATTAGGTGAACCCAAGGGGGCTTTGCTTGCTGGACTTCAGTGCTTTAGTGGCTGGACCTTGGTAGTCGGCCGCAGGAATCAGTCTGGCATAAGAAAGTGTCCAAATAAGAGAATAGACCTTGATGGCTGGCACTAGGGATGTGATCTATGGCCTTCCCTAGGGAGAAGAGAGGAGGAAAAGCCTGCCATAGCCGCGCGCACCACACTTGAGCTGCCCAGAGTCCTTTTGTGCATCACTGTGCCTGGTCTTGATATTAAATTTTAAACAAATTACATGTACCCTTCAATATATAAAAACAAAAACTGCACACATTAAAGAAGTCCAGCATTCCGATATCTGCACACATCGTGTAATGTGTAAACCATGTTAGCCAGCTGTCTTCAGACATTACTATTTCTTCTTCTTAGACATGTATTTTTTTCTCAGCCCTGGCTGCCCTGCAGCTGTGAGCTGTGGCCTGCATTGCCGATGCTGGGGTTAAAAGCATGCCCCGCCCCACCCATCCATCTATTGTTTGCTATTGTATAGCAAGGATTTTTGTAACTGTCCCTTGCAGCCTTTTAGAATGCCCTGTGTTATCATTATCTAGAGTCTGCGTGTCATGTAGCCCTGGGGAACGTCTTGTGGCCATCCAGTTGTAAGAGATGCTGCAGCACTAAAACCCATTAAGGGCGGCAGGCTCGGTGGCACTTAAGGGCAGCAGGCTCGGTGGCACTCGCCTGTAATCCCAGGTTGTAGCAGTGCTTGGCTCTGCTCTAGGCCTCATGCACCTGTTTGAGAGCCACTGTCATCTTTAACACACGTTCTATCCCAGCACTCAGGAGGCAGAGGCAGATGGATCACTGTGAGTTTGAGGCCAGCCTGGTCTACAAAAGAAGTCCACAACAGCCAGAGTTACACAGAGAAACCCTGCCTCAGAAAACAAAAAACAAAACAAAACAAAACAACAACAACAAAAAAGACCCAGACAGGGAAACAAGTTACAAAGTTGGATGCAGTGGCACACACTTGTAATCCCAGCACTCTGGAGGCAGAGGCAGACAGAGCTCTGTGAGTTCAAGGCCAACCTGGTCTATGAGTCCAGTACAGCCAGGTCTACACAGAGAAACCCTGTCTTTAAAAGCCCCTCCCAAAAAAAAGCGGAGGGTGTGGTGATGGGGAAGACAAGTTCCTTCTGATCAAGAGGATGAACTCTCTTGAATTCACAGCTTGGCTATAGTCCTAAAGTTCTACTATTCAAGTTAATGGAGTCTGAGCCAAGGGACCACAGCTAGGGAGGTAGGCTCCCCTTAACCTAGGAGTTCTCAACGTGTGGGTCCCAACCCCCTCAGGGATCACGTATCAGATATCCTACAAAGCAGGTATTTGCAACTCATAGCAGTGGCAAAATTACGCTTATGAAGTAGCAACAAAACAATTTTATGGTTGGGGGTCAGCACAACATGAGGACCTGTATCTAAGGGCCGGAGCCTTAGGAAGGTTGATAACCACGGCCTTAAGCCATTCTAAAGAGATAGATGGAAAAATTGCCCCTTAATGAGGTTTTTTTTTTTTTCCTTTTTCTTTTCACCTCCCAAAATTCCCTCCCAAATTCCACTCAGGCCAGTCTCGATGAGTACAGCCATGTTGTTTCTTCATAAAGCAGCCCGTTCTCCTGAGTGACTGTGAAAAGCTAACTGTTTCTTCCCTTTTCCAGGCAGGCTTCTCCTAACACTTTGGGCTTAATTCTTCTAAACCTCTCTTCCCACACCTGTGACACCTGTGACACCCAGCTGGCTTAGCTCATGACATGCCTTTCCCTTCCCTTTCCCTTCTCTTCCAGGCAGCTGCTGAGAGTTAAAGCTTGCCTGTCCTGGGGCCTTTGCTTTCTTTGAAGATGCTTTGGCTTTGTTTGATTTCAAACTTTTCCTGCCCTTTAATTCTTCAGTTAGTGGAGAAAGCAAACCTACTCCTGCACCCAACCTGTAAGACAACCTCCCGCTAGCTCTTCTGGGAAACCCCACTCTGCTCTCAACCTCTGGAAGATCGGTTTGAATTTCCATGTACTCGTGTGTTAGCTATTTTTCGGTTACTGTGGTAAGACACCATGAGCAAGGAAACTTATAAAGGAAAGTATTTCATCTGGGTGCCTGGTTCCAGAGGGTTAGAGCACAGGACTATTGACACACTGCCAGAAAGGAGTGTCTGCTGACACAAGATAGTGCTGCCTTGCCTTGGGCAAGCAATTTCAGAAGGAGGAATTGGAGGAGCGACATGGAGACCCCCTACAACTGCAGCAGCGTCTTTGTTTCCAAGCCCCTCACCCGCCCCTACTAAGGGTCCCAGCCGGCTCTTCCCCCTGGCCGACTCCTCCATGCCCTGTGGGAGAGAGGTGCTAATCTAATCAACACAGTCTCATCTGTTGAGATCAGACCACAGGCTCCTTACGCTGCCTCAGAAATCCAATAGCTGTCCCGGCAGGGAGCACGGCAGCAGGCACACATGGAGCAGTCGCAGAAAACTTACATCCTTATCCTCAAACAGGACGCAGAGAGAGCTGACTGGAAAGAGCCATCGCCTCAAAGCCTGAGCCTAGTGACACACCTCCTCCAATGACACACCTTTCCAAACACTGTCACTGGGGACCAAGTGTGCAGACATATAAACGGGGGAGGGAGCATTGTGACTTGAACCATCACAATGTCATGGGGGACTTTTCCTCTCTCCTCCTCCTCCTCCTCTTCCTTCTTCTATATCTGGCTTACTTCACTTAACAGAATAATCTCCAGTTTCATACCTGTCACAAACTGTAATTCTTCATTATTTTCAGAGTCAGAATCTGTACCACTGTATATAGAGACCACATGTTCTTTTAACCAGTTTTTTTTTTTAACTTTTTGTTATTGTTGTTGTTTTGGTTTTTTGTTTTATTTTGTTTTGTTTTTGGCTTTTTCAAGACAGGGTTTCTCTGTGTAGCCCTGGCTGTGCTGGACTCACTTTGTAGACCAGGCTGGCCTGGAACTCACGGAGATCCACCTGCCTTTACCTCCTAGTGCTGGGACTAAAGGCGTGCATCATTACACCCAGCACACCAGTTTTTTTTTGTTTGTTTGGTTTTTGTTTTAATGACTTTTTGTCAGGTTTAACGGTTCACATCATTAAAGCAGCACTCAGGAGGCAGAAGTAAGTGGATCTCTGGTAGCCGGTTCCAGGCCAGCCAAGAAACATAGTGAGACTCTGTCTCAAAAATAAAATAAAAGAAAATAAAAGGTTTATTATTATCCAATAAATTTGATAAACTGTCTTAACAACAAAGTCCATCATTTCTTGTCACACTAGGACAAACTCTGAGACCATAATTATACATTTGTATTAGGTGCAGATAAGCAGCTTACTTTTTGCATAGAAGACACATTCCCTTACTCTATAAAGGTTTAAGATACAAGGAATAATCTAAGAGATTTGACCTTGGAAACCTATGTAGTTTTCTAATTTAAAGAAAGGTTTACTTGTGTGTGTGTGTGTGTGTATGTGTGTGTGTGTATGTGGGTATGTGTGTATATGTATGTGTGTATGTATGTGTGTAAGCGTGTGTGTGTATATGTATGTGTGTGTATATGTGGGTATGTGTGTATATGTATGTGTGTGTATGTGTGTGTGTAAGTGTGTGTGTGTGTATGTGTGTGTACATGAGTGCAAGCACTGATGGGCACCAACCCCTTGGAGATGGATTTACAGGGAGTTGTTAGCTAGGTATGCTGAGAGTGCTAGGAACTGAACTCTGGTCTTTTATAAGAAAAGTTAAGTTTTGGGAGGTTTTTGTTTGTTTGTTTGTTTGTTTTGGTGGTGGGGCAGTTGCTGTTTTGTTTTTTGTTTTTGCTTTACTGAACATTTATTGCAATACTACCAAAGTGCATTACTTTTTAACATTTTGTTCTGCAGCTTCCCGGCTTCCTTTACCCTTTCTGCTCAGAAAACTGGTAGGAGCACGAAGCTGTGTTCCTTCAGGCACTGCACACAGGCCTGTAGTGATTTGGTGGCTTTGTTTCGTCTCCTTGGGTCTGCAGAAATGCCAGTGCAGGCCACTTTCCCA
The DNA here is from genome assembly GCF_903995435.1 of Acomys russatus. NCBI lineage: Eukaryota > Metazoa > Chordata > Mammalia > Rodentia > Muridae > Acomys > Acomys russatus. Next base: position 77,511,010 of record NC_067139.1, read on the forward strand.
GGGACACCAGCCACCCTTCAGTTTTCCAGGCCGAAGCCCCTGCCAGTTCGGACCTTGGGGCGTTATCTCATTGCAGGGCACCTCGCTACAGGCCTAACGGGGCCAGATGTGGGCCAAGGGGCAGTGTGGTCTGCTTTCACCTGCCAGGCCTTGCACCTGCAGATCTTGTGTGCCAGCTGGTTGAGCCAAGTGTCCACTCGCTGCTGCCAGGCCTTTAGGAACTGGGCCTTCAGGGTCATGTGACTCCAGCTGGACGCCATGGCTGCCTCCTGTTGGGAAGCAAGAGCATTTAACCATGGATCCATCTCTCCAGCTCCCTTACAGACATCGGGAACCCTGTGGTGCTAGGCATCAAACCCAGGGCCTAGCCTCTGGTAGGCAAGTGCTCTACCCATTAGCTGTGCAGCAGCCCTTGCCTTCCTGAGCTCATACTCTTTATTTGTAATGTGGGAACAATCCTAAATTAATGGTTTCTTGGATCGGGGGTGGAGCTTATTTAGTAGAGTGCTTGCCTAGCCTGCACAGAGCCCTGAATTTGGTCCCCAGCCCTGCATAATGTGATGTGCTGTGATGGCTGCAGGTTGGTGACACACATCTGTAATCCCAACACTCTGCTACATAGTGAGTTTTGAAGGTACCCTGGGCTACATGAGACTCTGTCTAATATATATGCCCTCGCGCACGCGCGCACACACACACACACACACACACACACACACACACACATGGTTCCAGTGGGTTCCAGTGCCCCTCACTTGCTAAGCAGTCAGCAAATACTACTAATTAGTGAGGTTTATGTTTAGTCTTGGTTTTGTGCTGCTGAGGACCCATTGCTGGAGAAGGGTGCTATCACTGGACTCATCCTCAACCCTGAAATGTATGTTTTCAACAAGATTAATTACATGTCAAAACAAGTGAAAAAAGGAAGTATAGAACTTACACTAACAGCTATCAAATTAGCTTATACTATTAGCTAACGCGAAGGGGCAGGCTGAGGAAATATGTTCAACACGATCAATAAAAAAACCTCATCTGCTGACCCAGAAGTGCCACGCTTGCCTTGGTCAGGAAGTGCCAGCCAGCAGAGCGACAAGAAGCCTCCTCTGCCTGCCGGCTTCACTCAGTGCCTCTGGGCAGGGCTTGAACGTCTCAGCCACCAAGTCTCAGTCTCAAGCTCGGTCAGACAACACACAGGTCACTCAAGAGGCAGGACATCTGTTTCCTTAGTCCTTACATGGCCACATATTATTTCAAACACAATTTTGTAATAACCATGTATTTTAAATCGGCTGTAAGTTGGTTTTCATTTGATTTTAGTCAAGAGGCCAAGAAGCAAATTATTACAAATTATTTGTTTTTCTTAGATGGTTTCATCCATCTTGTGATGCATTCTGCCCTCTCTCAGCTCTCTCCTGCCGCTGCTGAGATCCTTCCTTTCCCCAACAAGTCCTCCTCTCTACTTTCGTTTTGTTTTCTTCCGAGCTGCTGAGTTGTTTGTTTGAGATTTGTTTCATGTGTCTGGGTGTCTTGCTTACATGCGTGTCTGTGTAGTACAGGCATCTCTGGGGCCTGAGGAGGCCAGAAAGGGTCATCCAGTCCCCTGGAGCTGGAGTTACAAATGTGTGAGTCACCCGTGGGTGTGGGTGCTGTGCCAGGGTCCTCTACAAGAGCAGTGGGTGCTTTTTTTTTTTTTTTTTTTACATTTAATTATTTTATGTAGACAAGTGCTCTATCTGCATGTACACCTGCATGACAGAAGAGGACACCAAATCTCATTATAGATTGTTATGAACCACCATGTGGTTGCTGGGAATTGAACTCAGGACCTTTGGAAGAACAGCCAGTGCTCTTAACCTCTGAGCCATCTGTCCAGGCCCAGTTTGTGCTCTTAACTGCTAAGTGGCTGCCCAGTCCCACCCCTAGACTCTACTTGCCTTCCTGAGGGGGTGGGGAGGGAAGCAGGAGCCAACAAGACAGGGGGAGGAAGAGGTCTGGGAACAGAAATAGGTGTGCATGGATGGGGGGAGTGGGGAGTATCTCTGGGATGAGCGGGAGACCGGGGATGGGGGAGGCTCCTGGGAGTGTATAGAAGTGACCCTAGCTGACACTCTGAGCAGTGGGGGATATGGACCCTGATGACAGGTGGGACTTCCAGTGGAGGGATGGGGACGCCAACACACACATAAAAACCTTTGACCTTCTGGGTAGTGGTGGTGCAAGCCTTTGTTTGGTTGTTTGGTTGTTGTTGATTTTTTGAGACAAGGTTTTAGCCCAGGTTGTTGTTGTTGTTGTTGTAGACAGGGTTTCTCTGTTTTCACCCTGGCTGCCCCTGGACTTGCTTTGTAGACCACGCCTTTCACCCCAGCACTCTGGGAGCAGAGGCCGGCAGATTGCTGTGAGTTCAGGGGACAGCGTGCCACTCCCGCTCTGCTCGCTGGTTCTGATTGTGCCTCTTGCATTCTTGCTGCCTCCTTTTCTACAATGTTCTCTGAGTCTTGGAGAGCGAGAGTTGGATGTCCGCTCCAGGGAACACACCGCGGTCACTTCTTCTCAGCCCTCTGACTAGCTATGGGCTCTGAAGTAACTGTTTGTCCTCTGACCAAGGCTGGGAATAGCACTGACAGGCCTGGTGGCTGCTCGCTCTCTTTAGGGCTCGCCCAGCGACTGCTTAGTCCTCCGCTATGGGCAATCCATTCTCCGCTCTGAGCCTTCCTTTGAATAATCAGATTGTTCTGTTTTTTTTCAGTGACGGTAAAATACTCAATGCAGAAAGGGACGAAGAACTTACATTTTAACTCATAACTTCAGATTTAAAGAAAACTTGAAAGAAAATATCCCCACACTTGTCGCAACATGCAGATCGCCTAATCATCAAGTGCTTGCTTTATTTGTCTCTCTCTCTCTTTTAAGTCAGTCAGTATTGCATATGAATTCAATGTTTTCTTTTACTTTCAACTTTTATTTATTATTATGTGTGTAGGTATGTTTGTAGATGTGTATGTGTGCGGAGGTGTGGGGGGAGTGTTGTGGTGTGTGTGTGTGTGTGTGCGTATGTAGATATGTGTGAAGGAGTGTACGAGGCGTTGTAGTGTGTGTGTAGGTGTGTGAGGCGTGTGTATGGATGGGGTGTGTGTGTGTGTGTGTGTGTAGGTATGTGTATGCATTTAGGTGTTGGAGGGTGCAGTGTGTATGTGTGTATGTAGGACTGCGTGCTATGATGTATATATGGAGAATTCTGTGGAACTAGTTCCCTCCTTCTGTCTTTCTATAGGATCCAGGCTCAATCTCATGTTCTCAGGCTTGCGCCGGAAGTGCTTGTGCCCACCGAGCCATCTCACCAGCCTTCACTGTGATTTCTTTTTTATGTGACCTGCTCTGCCAGTTTTCCCTAGCTCACACCTCAGATAGACTTCTAAAAATGTACATGTGAATATATGTATAATAGAATATAGACTGGTGTAAATTGATATAAGCATGTTCATGATTGCTCCCTGATGCACATATATGGTTAAGCATCAATGTGAGCAAGAAGCCATAACAGAGAGCCACAGCTCTACCCTGGCTCTGCTCCCCTAAAGCACCAGCTCTTACGTGTGTGTGTGTGTGTGTGTGTGTGTGTGTGTGTGTGTGTGTGTGTATGTGTGTGTGTATCTTACTGTGTGTATATACTCTCGTGTGTTTGTGTGGACATGGAGACAGAAGAGGGTGTTGGATTTCCTGGTACTGGAGTCCCAAGTGGCTGTGAGCCACCATGCCAGTGTTGAGAACCGAACCTAGGTCCTCTGCAAAAGCAGCCAGTGTTGGGTCATGACTCCGGCTGTATGAGGCACCAGCTTTTTTTTTTTTTTTTTTAAGATTTATTTATTTATTTAATGTATATGAGTGCTTTATACCTGCACACCAGAAGAGGGCACCAGATCATATTATAGATGGTTGTGAGCCACCATGTGGTTGCTGGGAATTGAACTCAGACCTCTGGAAGAGCAGGCAGTGCTCTTAACCTCTGAGCCATCTCTTCAGCCCGAGGCACCAGCTTTTAACCAGCCCTTCTGTTCGGGCTTTCAGAGGTGACCCTGATGTCCTTACTGTGACTTCTTACTTATTAACTTAGGACATTCACTCACTTACTACCATGAAAGACAGGAATGTAGCCCACTCTCTTGCCCCTCGTCCTCCATATTGATACCACTTTTCTTAATTTCTTCGAAGGAGGCAATATCTTCGGTCTCAGCATTTGCTCTAGTCACGACAGAAAGCCAACTGACCGCCTACTTTGTAGGCAAAGGGCATCAGTACTCTAATTCCGTACCCCTCTCCCTTCAGGAAGCTGCCACTTTACTTCACATTATGAGTTCAGGCTGATTTCATTCCGACCTGTTGGCATAGTGCCCTGAAGCTGTCTGTAGAAGCCGGGTCTGGCACTAGTGAGACGGGCTGTCCAGTGGGCAAAGGCACTTGCTGCGCACACCTGGTTGACCTGAGTCTACTACCTGAGAATACATTAAAAAGTGGGAGGAGGCACCTACTCCATACGGTTGTCCTCCGGCCTCCATATGGGCAGCACACCCGCACACTTATAAACACACAATAATAATCAATCAAAATGAAGAGCGAAGGCAAGATGGCTCCATAAGTAAACACATTCACTGCTAAGGCTGATGGTTAGAGTTTCATTTCTAAGACCCACGTGGTGAGAGGAGAGAACCCACGCCCCGCACAAGTTATCCTCTGACGTCTGCATACATGCCATGTCATGCATGTGCCTCCCACACGCAAAATAAACACACGGATGTAACTTTTAAAGATTGTTTTAAATGAAAGAAGCTACGTCTACATCCGAGATGCAGCAGACAACTCAACCTTCCTTGTTTTGTTAGAACATGGCAACTGGGGAGAGATGGGACATCACCAGGTCAGGAAACAAAATCACCGCAGCCTCTGAGACTTACTGCTTAATAAGCTCACCCTTACTTGTTCTGTCTGAGCTCGGGGCTGGCTGGTTCAACTCGGCTGTTCTGGCTCAAACTCTTCTCCCAGCTGACTTATTCAAACTGGCTTCTCTCAGTTTCTCACTGAACTGCTCTGCTCAGCCTCAAACTAACTGTAGCAATCTGCTCTAATCTTCTGGTTTCTTCTCATTTTTTGGATCATTCCATCTTCACCTGAGTTCTCTCTCTGCAATCCATCTCTCTAGTACTGTCCTGGTAACACTGCCTCCTCTCTTTGTAAAACTGCCTCTTAAGTAGCTTCCCTTTTCTCTCTCTTCTCATGAGAGGTGGGCAGATCCTATTCTGCCAAATCTGCTCTGATTTGCCACCTTTTCTGCCACTCAATTAGACATTACTTTCAATCATGGGTGTTTCCTTCCACAAACTAACTTCACCTTCCTTTGGGATTAAAGGCATGTACCATCACGCCTGGAACTAAGCTTTTCTTTACCTGATACTTGCTCTTTATTTGGCTGGTCTTGACCTCAGATCCATTTGCCCGTGTCTCCCGGATTAAAGGCGTGTTTGTATTCCAGCTGGATGACAGACCTAGAAGGTCCTTGGATGTGATCTCTTGCCAGAGCAGCCATGTTCTGAGTTAACATTCCTCTGCACCCACTTGTTGGCCATCAGCCTCTCTCTAGGTTCAGTGAGAGACTCTGTGTCAGGGAATGAGGAAAGCCTCAGATCAGTACAGCTGGCATGTCTTCTCTCTGTGTCTGTCTGTCTGTCTCTCTCTCTCTCTCACACACACACACACACACACACACACACAGACATACAGAGTTTTGTGAAGGAAAAGGTAGCATCGGCTTAACTGAGCTGTGCTGGAGAGACAGGCAATGAAATTAGAATAAGCAGCTTACCGAGGGTTAAGAATTTCAGCCACGGGACCTGGAGAGGTGGCTCGGTGGCTCAGTGGTTAAGAGCACTGACTGTTCCTCCAGAGGACCCAGGTTTGAGTCCCAGCACTCAAAGATTGGCTCACAAACCCCTGTAACTCCAGTCCCAGGGCCTTCCCGTCTGGCCTCCCCGGGCACTAGGTGTCATGCACAGTTACACATGCAGGCAAGGCACTCATACACATAAAATAAATAAGCAAGCATTTTTCAAAAGAGAGTTTCACCAACTGACAGAGCTGCAACAGCTATGGCGACAGTGGAAGCTACAGTTTCTCTCTGAGAGTCATTGCAAACAAAGGCATCAAAACAGCCATGGTCATGCTCAAATTGTATGTGGCTTTTTTCCTCTGAGACAGGCTCTAACTATGTAGCCTTGGCTGTCCTGGAACCCACTATGTGTACCATCATGTTCAGCTGTGTGTGGGATTTGACTTTATCAACAGTCTTGTCCCATTTGTAAATCCAAATGACCATATCCAGAAGTCCTTATAATTTCATTTATTAAAAAAAAGAAAAAGAAAAAGAAAGAAAGAGCAGAGCTTGGGTTTGTTTGTTTTTTGTAGTCCTGGCTGGCCTGGAAATTCATGATGTAGCCCAGGTGTGAGAGCCATAGTTACATTTTAAGTTTTAATTACTAAGAGATTCATGAAACAAAAATGACGCTGACCTGTAAGCCCTTTGCCCAAGGACTAATAAGGCAGGGTTTCTCTGTGTAACAGCTCTGGCTGGCCTGGAACTCGCTCTGTAGTCCAGGCTGGCCTCAAACTCATGGAAATCCACCTGTCTCTGCCTCCCAAGGGCTGGGATAAAAGGCCTGCGCTACCACCGCCCGGCAAGACAGATACTTCTTGAAATGCTATTGTTTATAGGCGATAACAGCCACGTTTTTGCTCCCCTAAACAAATTCATTTGTGGGCCAGGCACTTTTTGGCACACACCTTTAATCCCAGCACTTGGGAGGCAGAGGCAGGCGAATTGCTGTGAGTTCGAGGTCAGCCTGGTCTACAAAGCTAGTCCAGGACAGCCAAGGCTACATAAGGAAACCCTGTCTCAAAAACAAAACAAAACAAAAAACAAATTCGTTTGATCAACCACTGTAGGTTTTGAATCACATATGGGTAGGAAATACGTTTGGATCTATGCTTGCCCCTGATTGGATGTAAGCAGGAGGTACATAGCAGGAAATCCATCAGAATATACACTTGCCGTTGGTTGAACCTGTGGCCTGGTGGGATTGCTTTTTTAAGCCTCTGCAAGGAATAACTGATGGCAGAAACCCAGAAATAGACCTGACCAGAGAGTCCATCAGCCTGGCCAGTATTTAATTAATGCTTGCTTCAAATTTGGCTTTAAATTGTGGTAGCATTCGGGAGGCAGAGGCAGGCAGATCTCTGTGAGTTCGAGGCCAGCCTGGTCAGGGCTACAAACCCTGTCTGGAAAAAAACAATTGTGGTAGTGGTCTTACTCTCAACCCATGGGATTAATTCAGGCTACAATCCTCCTGCCTCAGCTTGCTAAGTGCCGAGGATTGACATGTGTTCCACCATATCCACCTTAAGTGGAAAAAACTTAGGAGAAATAAATAAACCAGTTCAATTTTTTTTTTTATAAACTTCAATTTAAAACTGCCTCAGGCTGCACAGCCGGTGGCTGCATGTCCTGATGCCAATTATACAACTTGAAAACTGACAAATGAGTTTAAACGAAAGCTGTACAATATTTGTTTTTTACTTTTGCATGTTTGTGTGTATTGTAAACTTATGTTTGTATATTGTTTACAAGGAACAAACTGACTTAGAAGCAAATAGGCATTCATAACTTGAAAACACAAACTTGAGCAAGATATGGTAGCCTGTCTGTTATTCCAGCCCCTGAGAGAGCAGAGGCAGGAGGATCAGGAGTTCAAAATCATCCTCAGCTACACAGAAAGTTCCAGCCCAGCCCTTGGAAGACAGAGGCAGGCTGATCTCTGTGAGTTCGAGGTCAGCCTGGTCTACAAAGCGAGTCCAGGACAGCCAGGGTTACACAGAGAAAACCCATCTCGGAAAAAAACAAAACAAAAAACTTTTAAAAGGACTTGTTTAATGTTTCTGGCCTCTCTGAATGTACTGCCACATGCCTGTAACCTCAGCATCTTGACGAGGCTTTCGTGAGTTTGGAAGTCAGCCTGAGCAATACAGCAAGACTCTGTCTCAAAACAATTATGTGACCCCCTCAAAGTGTGGAGAATAAGTGTCTGTTGACTGCTTAGCCATAAGGCAGGGCATCTATATCAAACCCCTCAAAGCCTCAGAACGTCATGGGAGTGAGAGGAAAAGGAACCGAAGGGGTCTGTGGTGTGGAACTGTCTTCTGGGAAGGAAGGGCTGTTGAACTCTTGAACCCAGAGCGGCTGTGTTTACCTGCACAAGATCTATAGCACGAACTGGCCAACTGGCCGGGCAGCATTCCCTCATGGGGAAGGGAGGAGTTCGTGAGGCCCCGCCCCCCCGCGCCCCCGCCCCCCCCCCCCAGGATTCCTAAGGACTTACTAGTTACGTTGTCTTTAGTGCTGTGGCTAAAGTGCCAAATGCCCGTAAATAACCCCGGGCCGACCAACTGTAAGCAAGTGTAGGTAAACTCATTGGGTTTGCAGGTGTGGGGGGTGTGGGTGTGGGGGTGTCAGTCATAGGTCTCAAAGAAACCCAGGACAAAGGGCTAACTGAGGTGTAAAATGGGATTTTCTTTGACATCACCTGGTCCTGAAACCTTTTACATTTATTATACACTATGGCACTGTTGCTGGGCAGATTCTCAGCTATTTTAACCTGACCTTACCGGCCCGACCTATGTCCCACCACGAGGCCCATTACCTGTCCATCTTGGTCTCTAGTCCTGGTTGGCTGCCAACTACGTCCTCAGCCTCCTTCCCAGAGTGCTTGTCTCTGCAGGAAGTCCTGTCTCCCTCTCTTGCCTCAGCTATTGGCCAGCCAGCTCTTTATTTAACCAATCAGAAAGTTGAGTGGAGAACAATGTTTGCAAAATGCCGAGGCAGGAGATGCGCCATAAAAAATAACAATACCAAAGTCCAAACACAGCCTTTACACAGTGCACCAGAAGATCGCCCCAACAGAGGCGTCTATGAACACGTCAGAGCAGATGCTGGCCGCCAGTCTCTCTGGGCACCCCCAAACCTGCCACAGAGTCCCGGCTCCCCTCAGCACTTCTCGCCACCTCCCCACCCCCACCCCGACCACTACACTAACCCTCTCCAGCCCCTGAGCTCAGCCCCTTCCCCCAGCTTCTCTGGTCCCCATGTGACCTCAGCCATGTTGGCTGCTCTTGGCTCCTGGCTGCCTCCACTCCTAGCTCTCTCTTGTTCTACTTGGCCCTCTCTTCTCTCTCACCCCCTCCCTAAGGCCATGTTCAGTCTGGACTCTTCCAGAAGCCTCTGGCTGTACTTGAAGAGGCCTAGTTAAACAAGTCTAGCCAACTAACTCTGTGACAGGCCCATGGCTTTAATCCCAGCTCTCAGGAGGCAGAGGCAGGCAGATCTCTGAATTTAAGCCTAGCCTGGTCTACAAAGTGAGTTCCAGGATAGCCAAGGCTACACAGAGAAACCCTGACTCGAAAAACACAAAACAACACAAAAGCATCAGTTAGTAAGTATGAGTTTGAGGTCTACATACCACGACCTTTTACTTTTATATGCCATAAGGAAAAATGCTGAGTGTATCTGGACCCATTTCCACACCAAAAAACTATGTTGTGAGGGCCAGTGAGAGGGCTCAGCAAGCAAAGTGGTTACATTGTAAGCCTGGACATCTGAGTCCAACTGACTACAACAATCTGGCTGTACAGTTCACACATGTACCACAACGCATGCACACCCCCATCATAATAAATAAATATTTTTCAATCTTTTTTTTTTGTTGTTGTTGTTGCTTTGTTTTATTTTTTGGTTTTTTGAGACAGTGTTTCTCTGTGTAGCCTTGGCTGTCCTGGACTCACACTGTAGACACTGACGCAACCTGACACCAGTTCAGGTAAGCCGTTAAAGGATTCTTTTTTTGTTTGTTTTGTTTTGTTTTTTTCCGAGACAGGGTTTCTCTGTGTAGCCTTGGCTGTCCTGGACTCACTTTGCAGACCAGGCTGGCCTCGAACTCACAGTGATCCACCCATCTCTGCCTCCCAAGGACTGGGATGAAAGGTGTGCGCCACTACCGCCCAGCTGTAAAAAGATTCTTAAATGGAACAGAACTTGTGAAAGATTTCAAGAGTGGTCAAACTGATGAAATTATTTACAGATTTCCCTACACACTGAGCAAAACTGGAGTGTGTTCCCCTGTGCTTAAACCACAAGTGTTCCCATAGTCCTGGTCTGCTCTTGACAGGACCATGTGAAGTCCTTCACCTTCTAGCCCACTTCCCAGAAAACAAAGAGCCCCACCTTTCTTCTGCTTTGTGTCTAAAACGTACAGGGAGGCGGGGGGGGGGGGGGGGAGAGGAGAATGGCCCAGCAGTTAAGAGCACTGGCTGATCTTCCAGAGGACCTGGTTCAATTCCCAGCACCCACCAAGTGGCTGACAACCATCCAGTCTCGGAGTATCCAGTGCCCTCTTTTGGCCTCTTAAGGTACTGCATGCATGTGTTGCTCTGACATAAAAAAAAAAAATATATATATATATATATAAATAAAGGTTAAGCTGGGAGTTGGTGGCACACACCTTTAACTCCAGCACTCAGAGGGCAGAAGCAGGTAGATCTCTGCAAGTTCAAGGCCAGCCTGGTCTGCAGAGCAAGTTTCAGGAAAGCCAAAACTACACAGAGAAGCCCTACCTCAATAAATAAACAAATGAACAAATAAATACATAAATAAAGGTTAAAAAATGTGTTTAAAGATACAAATCTCAACAACAGTATACTCTCCAGTTTCCTAAAGGAATGTAAGGAGTGATCAGCTATAGGATGCATATGTATTTGCAACCGCTGTTTTATACATTGTAGTGTCGACATTTGGAAATCTTTTCATTGTTTTCAGACAGGGTCTTACTATATAGCTCTGGCTGGCCTCATGTAGACCAGGTTGGCCTTGGACTCTGCCTGCCTCTGCCTCCTTGTGTAGTCCTGGCTGTCCTGGACTCATTTTGTAGACCAGGCTGGCCTCAAACTCACAGAGATCCGCCTGCCTCTGCCTCCCAAGTGCTGGGCTTAAATATGTGCGCCACCACCCCAGCTAGGCTAGGCCTTTTAATATGTGTGTGCTCGCTCTTTGGTTTAATTTTTCCCTTATAATTATTATTTTGTTTATGTGTGTATGATGTGTGTGGGGTGTGGGGGGAGTGTTTGTGTATGTATGTGTGGTGTGTGTATGTGTTTATGGTGTGTGTATGTGCATGAGTGGGCACACAAGGGTGTGCTGTGAGCAGACAGGAACCCCAGGAGTGTCAGATTGTGCAACTCTGATCCTCCCTAGAAAGTCTGCGTGTCTTCTTTAGCACAGAAGCCTTCTGTCTGCTGCCAGAAGAAGAGGAAGGCAAGGTGCTTCACAGAAATTCTAGTTTGTTTGTTTGTTTTTTAACTAACATCAGGTAACTCTGAACTTGATTTTTACAGAACAGACTGGCTACAACTTCGTTGCTTCTGTGTCGTGTGGACTGTGTGGGCATGGGTTCCAGACTGCACATTGGAGCTGTAATGACTCTCCATGGCTCCAGACCGTTGCCTCACAGCCAGAAGCCGCTCTCAGGTTCCTCTGTGCTTGTGGCCTGCTGATCAGAACAATTTTGGTGCTGTCACCTGCATACAGTTAGAAATGCAGGCCGTTGTGCCCCACCATAGACTGGCTCAGTCAGAATCTGCATTTTTACACCAGCATTGGGGACTACTCCAAGATGCTAGCCTCCAGGTGTTGCTCACTGGACTTTTTTCCTTTTTGGTCTTCTTAAGTTTGTTGAATTCTAGGTTTGGATATCTTCCCACTCTTTCTCCCCCTTTATACTTGTTTTCTTTTGTTTTTGTGACAGGGTCTCTCTGTGTAGCTTTAGCTGTCCTGGACTCACTTTGTAGACCAGGCTGGCCTCGAACTCACAAAGATCTTCCTACCTCTGCCTTCGTAGTTCTAGGATTAAAGGCATGTGCCACCATGCCCTGCTGGCAGCACATCTTTTTGTTAGTGGTGGTGGTGGTTTTTTGGTGGGGTTTTTGTTATTGTTGTTTGGTTGGTTTTGTTTTGTTCTTTCCGAGACAGGGTTTCCCTCTGTAGCCTTGGCTGTCCTTATTGGCTTTGTAGACCAGGCTGGCCTCGAACTCATACAGATTCATCTGCCTCTATATCCCGAGTGCTAAGATTAAAGGTGTGCAACACCATGCCCAGCAACCTGGAGCCATGTCTTTGGTTTGGTTTTGTTTTGTTTTGTTTTGTTTTGTTTTTTGAGACTGGAGTCATGTCTTAAACACTGAAGTGACCAACAATTCTTGTGGTTTTTTGGTTTTTTGTGGGTTTTTTTGTTTTGTTTTTTTTTTTTGTTTGTTTGTTTTGTTTTGTTTTGGTTGGTTGGTTTTTAAGATAAGATCTCTCTACATTGATAGCTCTGGCTGTCCTGGTACTCACTGTGTAGACTAGACTGGCCTTGTACTCCCAGAGATCTGCCTGATTCTGCCTGGGATTAAAGGCATGCCACACCATGCCCAGTGCCAATTCTTATATTTTTTTCTGCCTGTTTCTTTGTTGTTTGCTTGATCTTCCCAAGCGCAGCTGTGAAAAATCATGAGCAATGCTTCTGAAGCTAATGGGACAGCCACTCATGCCAGCGTCTCTTGGTGCCTTTGGTTGGTTGCTTAGCATCTGGAAAGGACGAGAAACACTGCCACTGACAATGAGAGGTTCCAGCAAGGCAGAAGACCAAACCGTGTTTCCTTGTTGTTTTGGCTGGTTCTGTTTTCAGTGTTGCAGCTTCACCGTATATTTGTCCCAGTCAGTCGTCCAAGCACTTGTGGAAATTAATGTCAGTGTTAGGCGAGTTTCACAGATGGCTGAACCAAAGCTGATGGGAAAATGAACTGGTCCTGATCTTTTTCAATACTCAAGAGCCCTAGGTTCTCTCTCACTGAAAATAAATGTTTGCAATGAGACGCCATCCCGGGTAATTTTTTTCTCCTGCTAGGAACTGGAAATCCACTAAGCGTGGCTTAAGCCAGTGGCTCTCGTAGCTCAATGCACACTGCAATCACTGGAAGCCGCTTGCTTCCTCCTGGAGAGATCTGATCCCATCCCTGGGAGGCTGGGGCATGAAGCGAGTCTCCAAGGCTCCGTGTCACTGGCTTGAACCACATAGATACCCCAGGCCCAGAACGTGGTGGCATAAACATGGCTGAAGCATTCAGCATGTTGTCAAGGATTTGAGCTCTTGGCAAATTTGTCCACAGCCATTCTCAGGCTGTTTGTCAGTGTTTCCACTCTCTCACTACGATGACTGTTGTAACTCTGAAGATTAAAAAGAAATTTCAAAAGGCCGGACGTGGTGGCGCACGCCTTTAATCCCAGCACTCGGGAGGCAGAGGCAGGCGGATCGTTGTGAGTTCAAGGCCAGCCTGGTCTACAAAGTGAGTCCAGGACAGCCAGGACTACACAGAGAAACCCTGTTTCAAAAAAAAAAAAAAAAAAAAAAAAAAGAAATTTCAAATACAGCTGGGCATGTAGCTCAACTGGCAAAGTGAAGGATTAGGAGGAGTGGCCTTGTTGGAGGAGACTTGCCACTGAGGGTGCACTGAGCTTTCAAAAGACTCTCAGCTCTCTATGCCTAGTGCTGTGGGCCAAGGTGTTAGCTCTCAAATATGCCATGCCTGCCTGCCTGCTGCCTGCTGCCTGCTGCCTGCTGCCTGCCTGCCTGCTGCCTGCCTGCCTGCCTGCTCCCTGCCTGCCTGCCTGCTGCCTGCCTGCCTGCTGCCTGTCTGCCTGCCTGCCTGCTGCCTGCCTGCCAGCCTGCCTGCTCCCTGCCTGACTGCTGTCTGCCTGCCTGCCTGCTGCTTGTCTGCCTGCCTACCTGCCTGCTGCCTGCCTGCCTGCCTGCCTGCCTGCTGCCTGCTGCCTGCTGCCTGCTGCCTGTGGTGATGGTTAAGAACTCTAACCCTCTGAAAGGGTAAGCCCCAAATAAACTCTTTGCTACATAAGTTGCCATGGTCATGGGGTGTCTTCATAGCAACAGAAAAGTAACTAACACAATAGCCAAGGGATAACATCTGCCCTGGAATGGCACTGCAGACAGTGAGCTGGGCCCCACAGCATCACCAGTTAAGGAAATGCTCCACAGATAGACCCACAGGCCAATCCGGTGGAGGCAATTAAGGGGCCTTCATCTCAGGTGACTACTTCTGTCAAAAAGCATGTATAGTTATCAGCGTGGGAGTATTACAATTAGAGTTTACAAATTAAAATTCATTTCTCTGGGATAAATACAGAAGCAAGATGCTAAGTCACTCGGCAAGGCTATTTTAGTGGGTTCTGTAATCATTGTTTGCTTTTTGACACAAAGTCTCGTGGAGTCCAGGCTGCCCTCAAAATTTTTTATGTAGCCAAAAACATTGAGTTTTTTATTTTTCTGTCTCTCCCTCCCAAGTGCTTGGATCTCAGGTGTGTACATCTGGTTTATGTGGTGCTGAGAATCAACCCGGGGCTTTGCACTCTACCGACATCCGCAGGTGTCTGTCTTTTGAGACAGGTCTTATCTAGCTCAATCTGGCTTCAACCTTGCCATGTAAACAAGGCTGAGCTAGAACCCCTGCTCTTCTCGTGTCTACCTCCCAAGTGCTGGTGCTCACGTGCTTGCCGGCGCATGGCCATATCCTGGTTTTGTTTGTTTGTTTGTTTGTTTTTTCCAAGACCAGGCTTTCTTTGTTTAAGCCTTGGCTGTCCTGGACTCACTTTGTAGACCAGGCTGGCCTCAAACTCACAGAGACCCACCTGCCTCTGCTCCCAAGTGCACCACCACTGCCCAAGTACATACCAGTTTTGAAGGGAATGGCCAGGCAGGTTGTACTGTGGAGTGGCTACAGTTTTACATTCCTACCAGCAATATGTGCACAATTAGGGTTTGGTTTTGTTTTGTTTTTGTTTTTTTGTTTTGCATCCTCAGTAGTATTTGTTGTAACCACTACTTTTGTTTTTTTATTTTGGCTTCTCTGCCAGACATGTAGTGATGCCTCATTGTAATTTCAACTTGCATCCTGAAATGGGTGAATGGTACTGAACATTTTCTCACTATTCCTTTGCTGTCTGTGCACATTTTGCTCATTTGCTAATTGGGTTGTATGTTTATGTGCTTTATTTTCCAAAGTAGGGTTTGGAGGCTTTTAATATGTCTAAGTACACCCAGCTACAATTTTTTTTATCAGCTACTGTAACATTTTGCTTTAGAGGGGAATGTCACAGAGTCGCTATCTTACCGTAGCACATTAACACCCTCCCTCTAGAAAAACTATCAATTATAAGCCAGCCTCCTTCAGAGGGACACTCTTTGAAGGTGACCATTTACAACCGTAGTCAAAACATATTTGTTCGTTTGGGTTGGTTGGTTTTTTGTTTTTGTTTTTCAAGACAGGGTCTCTATACAAAGCTCTGTCTGTCTTAGAACTGGCTACATAGACTATGCTGGCCTTGAACTCACAGAGATCCACCTGCCTCTTTCTATTAAGTGCTGGAATTAAAGGGGTGCACTACCATGCCTGGCAGTGGGCAAACCTTTTTGTCTTTGATCTGATTTAGATTATTCTTCAAGAGTATACATGTATACTTTTTATTAAAAGTTTTATCTATTTCATGTGTGTGAGAGCCTACATGTACGTCTGTGCACTGTGTACATGGCTGTTACACATGGAAGGGTGGGATCCCCTAGAGTTGGAGTTACACACACCTGCCGGCTGCCTGATGTATGTGCTGGGAACTGAACCCAGGTCCTCTGCAAGAGCAGCCAGTGCTTTCAACCACTGAGCCATCTCTCCATAACTTACGTACGTATTTTTTGAAAAAGAAAACATCCTGTCACTGTACATGTTTTCATGTGTTTACTTGCCATCTGGTTGTCCCAGCCGATGTCTGAGCACATCTGTAGACAGTGAGTGAAGTCCTGAGCGGATGTGTGTGTGCTGCTGACACAATCCAGCCACGTCAAGGATCAACGCCTTGGTCTCATGAGACTACTAACGCCTTCTTCCCCAGGCGGGGCTCAGAGAGATGGCAGAGCCTTCTTGTGAAGGCAGACATTCAGTGTGTGCAGAGAATGTCCACTGCACCTTTCTCCCAATCATTCAGATTTACAGCCAGAAGACTGTTCCCCGGCGGACTGCTCCTACAAAGATTAGCTAAGCCCGCCTCCTTGTTCAACTGTATGCAATAACCCTGCCACCCTGTTCAACTATGTATAATAAACACTGGGCTTTCAGAGTCCTGTAGCGTCTCCATCAGAGCCCGGGCCACTGGACCCCAGTTTTCCTGTGTCCTTTGTCTGTCATTTACTGCCCCCCCCCCCCACTATCAGAGTTCTGCAGGGACAAGGCACACATCCTTTGGTCATTTTCTTTCTCTTTCTTTCTTTCGGTCATTTTCTAATTATGAGGAAAATGTCTTCCACCTACTGTAAACAGATTCCGCCTTTCAGCCACTTTCAACAGGTGACACATGATAGATCTAAACACACTAAGGTTAAAAGGCTTGTGATGCACATCTTTAATCCCAGAACTCAGGAGGCAGAGGCAGGTGGATTGCTGTGAGTTTGAGGCCAGCCTGGTCTACAAAGCACGTCTAGGACAGCCAAGGCTACACAGAGAACCCCTGTCTAGAAAAAGAACAAAAAAAAAAAAAAAAAAAAAAAAAAAAAAAAAAAAAAAAAAAAAAAAAGAAAGAAAGAAAGAAAAAGGCTTGCTTAACAAACAAACTACCTCTGAAGTCACTTGCTTTCATACACTGAGAGGTTGGGAATGACATTCTTCAAGTCTAAGAGAGGAAATGGGGCGAGTCTATTACAAAGGAAGAATTGGCTCATACGCCTATGGGCTGCTGTGCAGGTCTGAAACCCTGGGTCTACAGGGCAGGTCTTCCAGTAGAGTAGATTGGAAATAGTGGGCATAAGGTGATGCTATCCACAGCGGTAACTCTTTCTTTCTGTGATCTAACCAGTCCCACCCCATTTTCTAGAATATTCTCCCTTACTTACTCCAGTCTCTTAATGATTGACTGTAAACATGTTCCACGAAGTGCTTTCACAACAACAGATTGGTGTTGACCACCACCTGCAGCCTTGCCAAGTTGATATATAAATTGGGCGTCACCAGCCTTTTTCATCTGCTGTTAGCTAATAATTTTCTCTTCACTCATAGATCATTTATGTGTATTTATCCTTTTCTATTTTTGTCACTCTCATCAGAGATTTTTCTAAATTATTGGTTTTCCTGGCTGTTTTATAGTTCTGTTTACTTTCCATCTATTTCACTGTAGAGTATCATCACAGATTAAGGGGAAATTGGATCAGCCACACCTTTTGCCTTCCGTGGCACAAAGACACACTTTGAATTCTGGCATTTTAAAAAAAAAAATTTTTTTTTTTAAAAGACAGGATCTCTCTGTAGCCTTGGCTGTCCTGGACTTGTAGGCCAGGCTGGCCTAGAACTCACAGCGATCTTCCTGTCTCTGCCTCCGAGTGCTGGGGTGTGTTTTCTTAACACGACTAGTTGTTTTCTTCTTTGGCATTTCCTTTATGGAACACAAATTTACACTACATACCGAGAGCGAGTTATAGTTATTAATTTCTTACTAAACAATCATATACATAAGAAAAAGATTCCCCCAATCCCTGATAATACTAGAGACCAAGTTGTCCACAAAGTTCTTGTTGGGGAAGGGGAGGCAGAGGACTGGAAAGCAACATACTTTGGATTTGACTTTTGTTGCCTTTTGTTTTTTGAGACAGGGTCTCGCTATGTAGCCCTGATTAACTCAAACTCATATGGATCTCCCAGGCTGTGTGGTGCTGAGATTAGAGGCATGCTATGCTGCACACTACAGATGGCCCTGGGCTATTTCCCGTTTCCAGTGCATACTCCAGGAGGCCATGCTAACTGTGGTTCTCTCAGCAAGGGCCCTTGTCCTCCATGTGTGTGTAACCTAGCCTTTTCTTGGTGTCTTTACATTACAGCAGGTATGGTTACCTGCACAAGATTGGGCCCACTGACATTCCCTCATCAAAGTGGAGTAGGTGTCATTGCTCGGGATGGCAGTGCCCCTACCCAGGGTATGGGTAGTGTCAACTTGACACAGGAAGGAATCTCAGTTTAGAAAATGCCTTTCAGGTTGGCCTGTAAGCAAGTCTGTGTGTGGAGGGGGTTTTCCTCAGTGATGTGGGAGGGGCCAAAACACTGTGGGCAGTGCCACTCCTAGACAGATAGGCCAGGGTAGCACAAGAAAGCAAGCTGAACAAGTCATAGGGAGTAAGCCAGTAAGTTTTATGGTGTGTGTTTTATCCCTGCCTCCAGTTCTCCGCTGCCTTCCCTTCATGGTGTACTTAGTATAAGATGTAAAACCAAATAAGCCCAGTCCTCCCCAAGTTATTTTTTGTCATGATCTTTATCCCAGTGATAGAAACCAAACAGGGCTCTTCTTCAGTGCTGTGGCTACCCCTCATCCATGTTATTAATAACCCCAATTTATTAACTGGTTCATCCAATCAGTCATGAACAGAATCATTTCTTTGGTCTGTCACTGGTGTCCTTTCCAGGGTGAGGAGACATTCAGCCACATCGCCTTTGGCAAAGTCATACAACAATGGTGGCTTGTGTTTCCCAAAGACGCATACACCAATGACCGTGACCTCACATGCTTCCTCATGCATACATTCTTTTGTGTAAAAAAAAAAAAGGGGGGGGGGTGCTCTCCCCTTGAACACAATCTGACTGAAATGACTTATTTCTAAGTTGTTCTGCTGACTTCTGAGGCTACAAAAGTGGCGCAGCCTCTAGTTCTGACCTAGGGGGTCTCCTTCACCCATGAAGATCATAAGAAGCAGTCAAGATTGAGAGAATCTCCTAGCACTTGCCAGATGTTTCTAATGGAGTGAACCTTCAAATAAGCCCAACTCCTGATGACACCAAGAGCAGATTAACTGCTGCCGAGTTAGACCCAAACTGCAGACTGGCAAACACAATTAATGCTGTTACTGTTTTTTAAGTTAATTTTTATTTTCTGTACATCGATGTTTTGTCTGCATGGTGAGGGGGTTGGATTTCCCTGGAACGGGAGTCACAGACAGTTGTGAGCTGCCATGTGGGTGCTGGGAATTGAACCCAGGTCCTCTAGAAGAGCAGCCAGTGCTCTTAACCACGGAGCCACCTCTCCAGCCCCATACTGTTACTGTTTTAGATGCCATTCCATATCAGGATACTTTGTTTTCCAGTCAGAATGAAGGAGTGCAGGAGTCTGGCGAATGCCTCCAGAAGGACAGGCAGCTGGCTCAGGGTACCACTTTCACCTCATTTGTGGCTTCTGAAAATTCCTTCCTAGCTTTACTCCGTGTGACGTTTTAGAAATTTTACCACATACCGCCAGTGTGTGAGGTTAGCATATTTAATCTACCATGCAGGAAACTAAGGTCATTTCATTTAAAAACAAACAAGCAAACAAACAAAAATCTTTAAAGTTTTGCTGGCGAGATGCTCCAACCAGTAAAGGTGCTTGTCCTCAAGACTGAGAACTGAGTTCTATTTGTAGGTCACACGATAAAGGGCTAACTCAAGCTGCCCTCTGACTTTCACATCTGTGTGCACACATTAAATGAAACAGACGCAATGAAAAATAGTTTGGTTTTTTCGAGACAGGGTCTCTCTGTGTAGCCTTGGCTGTCCTGGACTCACTTTGTAGACAAGGCTGGCCTCAAACTCACAGCGATCCGCCTTCCTCTGCCTCCCGAGTGCTGGGATTAAAGGCGTGCGCCACCACACCCGGCTCGAAAAATAGTTTCTTTAAAAAAAAATTTTTTTTATTTATTATGTATACAGTGTTCTGCCTGCATATATGCTTGCACAACAGAAGAGGGCACCAGACCTCATTATAGATTGGTTGTGAGCCACCATGTGGTTGCTGGGACTTGAACTCAGGACCTTTGGAGGTGCCATCTCTCCAGCTCAAAATAAAGTTTCTTTATAAAGTCCTACACTGGCAACTGTTTTTTGTTTGTTTGTTTTTGTTTCTTCCCCCAAGCAAGGTTTCTCTGTGCAGCCTTGGCTGTCCTGGACTCTTTGTAGACCAGCCTGGCCTTGAACTCACAGCGATCCCCGAGCCTCTGCCACCAAACCTAGCTGTTCCACAGTCTTAAATACCCTTCTCTCAGTGTCTCTCCTTTAATCCCTGCCAGCTGGTTTCTTATTCCACCTCTTGTATTTTTGGTTGTGAGCCCAGGCTTTAATAGCTGAGCCATTTCTCCAGCCCACTGTTCCACCTCTTGACCTAGGCTAACTTTATTTAATCCTGTGTACAGAAAGCTCTTGGATTAAAGCTGTGTGCTAGGGCTGAGCTACTCCAGTACTAGAAACAGGCTTTTATAGTTCACAGTCTCGGGGTTCACAATAGGATCAAATACCCTGGAACATGGGTTCAGTTTGTTTCCTTCCCTCCCTCATGCATTCTTACCACGGGGTCAGTTCTAACCGCAAGGTTACTATAAGCTGGTGTGTTTTATTGAGTGGTCTTGATTATAAAACTTAATTATAAATAGAGATTATCAGATGAGCAGTGGTAGCACATGCCTTTAATCCCAGCACTCGGGAGGCAGAGGTTGGCGGATCTCTGTGAGTTAGAGGCCAGGCTGCTCTACAGAGTGAGTTCCAGGACAGCCAGGGCTACAGAGAAGATCCTGACATCAAAAATAGCTCCTATGTATTCAGAATCAGACCTCATGAAGGAGCAAGATGGAGTCAGCAACATAACATTTGTATAAGACCCACCAAGTTCTTTTCTCATTTTCATTACAACTCCACGACACCAGGGAGGGCATGAAGGCTAGACCACGACACCAGGGAGGGCGTGAAGGCAAGACCATGACACCAGGGAGTGTGAAGGCTAGACCATGCCCACGGGATCCAGCTGGGTCTTCAAGCGTGGCAGCCTGGCTTTGGAGTCTGCACTCCAGCCACTGTGCTGTCTGATTTCAAAAGCAGAAGTGTATCTTTCCAAGGCTTCGGCACTATGGGGTAAGGACTATCCTTTGCCTCCTGTACATGTAAGTTTTCAACTTACTTGGTTCTTTTCAACCTATAAACTACCCCTGATTGTGAGTCACCTCTCTTTACTACCTGCACCCATATTTTGGCTATGTCCTTCTGTTTGTATTAATCTCTGGATAGAATAGACAAAATGTGGGGCTGGGAGACGGCTCAGTGGGCACAGCACTCACCACACAAGCCTAAGGACCTGAATTTGAGTCCCTGGAACCCACAGCACACACCTGCAATCCCAGGGCTCCTACAGTGGGATGGGATGCGGAGCTAGGAGAATCCCCAGAAACTCACCAGCCCCTTGCAGAGACCCCACTTCAAACAAAGTGAAGGCCAGAATTGATAACTTAAGGTTGTCCTGACCTTCATATGCATGTTGTGGCTTATGAATCTGCACTCACACAACACACACACACACACCACCCAAAATAGGCAAAACGCACAAAACAATTAAACTGTGGATGTGTAAAAGAGCAGCCAGACACTTCCCTTCCCCTAACTACGGTCTTATCAAGCCTTCAAAGACTCACTCAGCAAAACACTGCTGCTGCAGATAACAAGGGCAGCACCCAGCAGCATGGATGCTCACACAGCCAATCTCAAAGTCAGGCCTGCAGCCTTTCTCCACCTCAAGAAGAGATGTGGAAGAGAGTGCTAAAACCATACAGAGACAAATATGCAAACGAGGAAGTTTTACTTATTCAGAAGACCCAAGCTGTACAAAAATAACAGAAAGCCATACATAAAAAAACAAAAGTTCCAAAACACACAAAATAACATCTCTCATTTACAAGATTATTTATTTACACTTTGGGGTCCAGGTCCATACTAAAAGCCACGGTCCTGCTGGTCAAGGTGACAAGAGAGTAGTCTATGAAAATTCACTTGGGAAGCCCATGGCCATGGCACTGCCACTAGGAAAGCTAGACCAGCAGGAGAGCCCTGAAGGCACTGTAATGTGCAGCAGTCTTAAGACAGACGCTTTTAGTGACGTTTAAAGATAAGAAACAATAACAATGGCTTCCAAGGGGGACATGATGGTGTCCCTGGTAGTAAATGCAGTCAGGACACTTCTGTCCATGGAAGGCAGAATAATCCGCGCAGACAGCTGCTGCACGTGGTGTTCCTGACACAGGAAATCAATACACTACTCTTTTGCTTTTGTGGCTGTAAGGATGGAACCCTGGGCCTGTGCCTGCTGAGCGAGCACCCCACCAGAGCTGCACACCCCACCATCCGCACTGCCTCAGGAAACAAAGCTGTCTCTAAGCACAGTAGTACAACAATGTGTTCCCTACTGATAGGTCCAGGACCCATCAGGATCAGAAGCAAGTTTCCTTACTTCCAGACACCTCCTTCCTTTATTCCTGCTTAAACGCAAAAGCCGACAACTTCTGATTAGTAGAAAGATCTATGGCCTTCTTCTTCTTAGACAGGTCCAGGCTGTCCTTCGCTGCTTCCTCCTGGCTTTCTGTCTCGCAGGCCTCGCCGGCCACACGTTTTCGCTTCTTCCCTTCAGCGCCGTCGCTGGCAGTGTCTCCCTTGGCCTTGTCAGTCCATGCCTTTATAGAACAGCAGAGAGGTGAAGAGATTTTTATGCACAAAAAAGAAACAGGACGAAAACGGTCTGCTCATTTTCATGGGTAATGAGCCTGTATACAGAACAGTAACTAGCACTCAACATTTTTAAGCTTATCATTCAAGGTTCTATTGTATGAGATTTAGATTTTATTCTTTAAAAATATTTGCAAACTAACCATCTGAACAAGGGATAGCGATCCATAATATTTAAGCAACGTTGAAAACTCAATAGCAAATCCCCAAACAATCGGTGAAAAATACCCAACAGATCGTAAACAGATATTCTCAAGATTCACACAAATGGCCAGTGGGTACATGAAAAGCTGCGGCCTCTCTAACCACCAGGGCACAAACCACGCTCGCTCAGGTAACACCGACATGGACAGGGTGTGGAGAGCACGCGCCACTCTGGACACTTGGAAGGCCGAGGCAGGATTGTCAAGAGTTCTAGGGTAGTCTGGGCTACTCAATTAGATCCTGTCTTAAAACAACCATAGTCACTTGAGGTTAACCAAAAAAGAGTGTGCTTTCCTTGCACACAAAGACATACATGATGCACATATATACATGTAGGCAAATACACATGCACGCACATCTTTTTAAAAATTTAAAACAAAACACAATCAGCAACTAGGTTCAACACTGTAACCTCAGTACATGGGGGGGGGGGGGGGGACACGCTAGGCAGAGGCAGGAGGATTGCCCAGAGTGTGAGGCCAGCCTTATTTACATAGTGAGCTCAGGCCAGTCAGGGCTACAGAGCAAGGCCTCAGTCACAAAAATGAAACACTCCCCGAAGCCACAGTCATGGGATGGGAGTACCGTTCATTGGAAGAGTGCTTGCCTAGTACCCACAAAACCCTACATCCTACACCCAGAGACACAAAGCTCCCCCAAATTAACAACCAAATACATAATTGCACAATTTGTTAAGTCTTTTCCTCTTCTGTAACAGATTCATTCATGTCCATGTATACAGAAACACAAAAATGCTACAAAAGGTTCTCAGTGAGGCTGGAAGTGGTTAGCCCAGTTCCCAGCTTCTGGATGACGCAATACCTACGACTCATCAAAGCCATTATCTACACCGGGAGGCGCCTACACTGCACGCTGAGGACAGTCCTCTCTCCCCGAACATAAGAGAGGTGAGCCAGCTACCCAGGTGTTCCAACCAAAGGATCTACTCTCCTGTAAGTAGATTGCATTAATTTTTTTTTCTTCTTTCATGGACTTGAAAGTAGTAGTTATTAAAATATGTTAAATTCATTTTTGCTTATTCATTCTTCTTTTGCTTCCAGTTCATAACTAAAGCATCTCTTTTGGGAGGGGCAGTTCCCTAACTGAGGACACAGCTGGCTTCTAAAACTATCTGCAGGTGCTCAGTAACAGCCACAAGTCCACGTGTCAAAAACTCATCCACATCTAATTCCTGCTTTACCTTGTGAGGTATTCGGTTTTCCTGAGAAAAAGGCATTTCTACAAGAGCTTTTTAACCCTGGGAAGCCCACCACAGTCTCACCTCAGCACGATACTCCTTACCTTTCTTTCTTCAGCAGACAGTACTCTAAACCGAATCATTCCCTCTTTTATTATGTCTGCTTCATCTGAAAAGTCAGGATTGTCAGATAAAATATGACTTCTATTTTCTTCCAGCCACATCTGGAAACCAGTCTTTGGCCTAAAGTAATAATTACGTGAAAAAATTTATGCCAAATATATTACTGTTGTTGTTGTTACTATTATTATTATTATTATTATTATTATTATTATTATTGGGTTTTTGAGACAGGGTTTCTCTGTGTAGCCTTTGGCTGTCCTGGGTTCTTCCTGTACCATTATTTGGGAAAACACACTTGTAAAATTGACTAAATTCTATTATGCCTTCTGCGCAAACTGTGCTTAGGTCACCAGAAGGCTGAGTTTCTCAGGACTTGCTAGCATGCATCCTAGATGCTTTATGTGTGTTCTCTTATAGCAAAACCATGATTTGGAAGTAATTGTTAACTGATACACCGGGCAACTGAGGCTCAGAGAGATGAAGTGACTCGGTTTAGGTAACACAAGGAGCGAGAGTAGGATCTGAGGCTGAACAGCTAAGCAGTCTGACACCAGAAGCCCCCTGTTTAGACCACGTGCTAGCTGTACTGCCTCTCACCATGCTGAAGCTGAACAGATCTTAAACATTAGCCTGAATGAATGACAAAGGTATTTATAGTTAAAATCTTATTTTTAATTAATTTTGAACAGGGTCTCAGTACGTAGCTCTGGCTGTCCTGCAACTCTCTTTGTAGACCAGGCTGGCCTTGAACTCAGAGAGAGCTGCCTGCCTCTGCCATCCTGGTGCTGGGATTCAAGGCGTCTCACCACTCCTGACTGGGGACACTGCATCTTAAACTCTATATACTGACTGACCTTTGGCTTTCAGAGTTTTGAGGACACACAGCTGGAGTGTCACATGATGAATCTTTAGCATTTTCTTTTACTTCCTCAGTCTTATCGGCTTGTGAAGTTCTTTTTTGGAAATAGGATGCTGCAGATGCCTTTGAAAACAAACACACGTGTGAGTCTTGGAACAAACGCACGAACACTTAGAAAGGGGATTCTGGGTCTAATCGAAGACTGAATACACTCCCTTGCTATATACTCAGTGACAAGCCAGGCACCTCAGCTATCTCAGCAGAGTGCACGGGCTCACCAAGGCAGTACCTGCTTAGACCTTGGCTTGGGGATGAGAGGCTTTATAACTGGAGACTTTTCATTATTTGCTGCTCGATTAAGAGAAGTGGACTTCCGGGATGATTTGTTCATATTGTCTAAAATATTAGTTGAGCGTGTTGAGTTCACGGATACGGCTGGTTCTTTGGAACTGGCTAGTACCTAAAGAGATAAGAGCACACACACACACAATATATGTTTTTGTTGACAGGGTTTCTCTATATCGCTTTGGCTGTCCTGGACTCTCTTGGTAGACCAGGCTGGCCTTGAACTCACAGAGGTCTGCCTGCATATTCTCACAAATACCACATCCCAAAGAGGCATGGACACTCTGCCACATTCTCAGCACTAGGAACTCAGAACCGAGAGCAGGAATGCTGAGAGCAGATGTGAGCAGCCACAGCCTCCCCTTCATTTTTGGAGTTTAAGGAGGACATTGATCATATGGGAATATCTTTGTATGGGTAATATTCAAACAGAAAATATCGCTGGTTACCTTGAAGGGGTTTGCACGTCCTTGGCTGCTAGAGAAAACCGCACCTATTCCAAGAAGAAAACTCTCAATGGTATTTTGATTTTTTTTTTTTAAAGACAACTTCTGACTTTCACAATATTAAACAGAATATTTTAACCTGTATCATATGAAAACAAAGGTACTTTTTTTCTTTCTTCTTTCTTTCTCTCTTTTTTTTTGAGACAGGGTCTCATTATAGACATGACTGGCCTGCAGCTGCTATGTAAACCAGGCTGGTCTCAAATTTACAGAAACTCCCCTGCCTCTGTCTCTCTAGTGCTAATGCTAAAGGTGTGTCCTGCCATGCCCATCCCCCAGGTAACTTTAAAACAACTAACAAACACAGATGACCACTTTTCTTCTTCCAAAACAGAATACTGTTGGGTGGGAACTGTCCAACTTGCTGCTGAGAAGCACACCAGCCAAGCAGCAGTTAGCAATCCCTTCAACGTGGACACCACGCCCACTTTGTCAAGGAAACAACCTCCTGATGCCTCTCTCCCCATCTTTTGACTTTTACTCTTTTCATTTCATTTGCCTGTCTCTCAATTTAAGAACAAAAACAAGGGCTGGACAGATGGCTCAGAGGTTAACAGCACCAGCTGCTCTTCCAGAGGTCCTGAGTTCAATTCCCAGCAACCACATGGTGGCTCACAACCATCTATAATGCCTTCTTCTGGCCTGCAGGTATACATGCAGGCAGAACACTGTATTCATAATAAATAAATACATCTTAAAACAAACAAACAAACAAACAAAACAAAACCAAAAACCAAAACAAACCAATCTCTTTGCTTTTCCAACTACAGTATTTTCTTACAACCCCTACAAACAATCTAAAAGGCCACACACATTACTAGCGTTTCCTCCTTGCCCACACATCTCCCCATGGTGTGGATGATGTGCCACCCTCCTACACGGCAGCTGAAGGCTCCGACCTATGTCTATGTAGCCTCGAATGTGCTGGCTGCTCTCTGCCCCTGTATCTGCGCCCTCGGTGGCTCTGCACACAGTGGACTCCTCCGTCTTCTCCCTGACTTTTTGGAGACTGCACTCCAGACTCCGCCCTTGCTCTCTGGCCCCGGGACCTCTCTCTTCCTGAGCTTCCTCTCCTTTTGTACTTGATGCTCAAGTGCTGGAAATCCAGTTTCTTCTTGCTTTACAAACTGCTGCGTGCTCACCAGTGCCCACGGTATAAACTGCTGCACTTGTGCCAATGGCTTGAGACTTATTTCCTGAAGCAGACGCCTAACTCTGTGGCCTACCTGGCTAATGGTAATTCGTCAGTTTCCCTACGAGCCTGCTTGCTTTTCTCTAGCGTTTCTGATGCTGTCATGTTCTTCATTCTGACCCTCTTCCACCTTAGAAACACCTCAATGCCTCTTCCTTCTCTCTAGCCCGCGCCGCACCATGTCACCTTGCGTCTTACGTCCACACGCGCCCAGCATCACGTGAGACGGCTATGTTCCTGCTTAGAATCTACAGCAGCCTCCCAGGGGCCTTAGGGCAAAGGTTGTGATTCTTAACACAGCCTAGAAAATCCCTAAGACCTGGCCCTGCCTGTGCCTCCAGGGCCCTACAGAACCGGCTCTTTGTCCCCTATACTCTTCTGCAGCTGCCATACCTACTGCTTCCACTGCTCGGGCTCCCGCTCCACCCCCTTGCTGGCTGATCCATCTTCTAACCTCTGCGGTCAGCAGTCCCTGAGACGCCCTCAGGTGCCTACCCTGCTCTGACTGGATTGCAGCCACTGTTATGTGCTCCGAGTTTACATGTGTTTCTCACCTGATTTAAGAGCTGGCACGTCAGAGGAATTTGCACTTCGGAATGAGTTCTTCTCTATAGTTGAAAAAAATAAAACGTGAGTGAGGAGAATGAACTCATCCTTGCTATTCAGCATCTAGACGGCAGAGATACCTTAAAAAATACATGGGAACTCAATTTCTCTCAGCCATCCAAAATGGAAAAGGCAATCGCTTTTATGGATTGACCGATGGTTGTTGGGGGCTGGCACGTTGTGCACATGGAGGTCAGGAGAGAACTCTGCAGAGTGAGGTTTCTCTCCCTTCAGTGTGTCTGGAGTAGAGCATAGGCTGCTGGCCCTGCATGGGAGCAGCTGCACTGCATGGGAGCATCAGCATTGCATGGGAGCACTGACACTTGCTGGACCTCCTTATCTTTACTTGTTTTGAAAACATGTCTCACCGTGGTTATGTGGCTCTGGCGTTTCTTCTGAAACAGTCTCTTCTCTGTCTTCGGCATCTTCCTCAACTTGACTTCTGACCCGTGGCTGACTCCATTCTGTAGTGCTGTGACTGTAACTGGTGGGTAACAGTGTTACACAATAAGACACAAGTGCAAACACCAACTTCACACTCAAGAGAGTAAAGGAAAACTCAAATTGTTCTTTTACCCGGCATTCAGTTTTTTCCTGAAATCCTCTTCTTTCTCTTCTTCTGCCTGGATTTCTGCCAATTCAGCTGCCTTTTCTGCAGCTAGTTCACTAAGTTTTTGAGCCAGTATTAATTTCCGAGAGCGAGAAGCATATTTAATGGCTAAATGCACAGCATTTTGAGTCATTAGATCAGCAAGCTCCACACAGCGAAATTCTCGTTCCACTTTACAAGAAAGCTAATCAGAGGGAATCAAAATCAAGTCATGGTAAGTCAAACTAGTAAAATAAAAGTCTTCTGGGTATACTATCTTACTGCTTCTAAAATGTACATTTTTATATCTACAAAATTGAAAAGTATCTGATAATTAATGGTGGGCTGGCTTGATGGGTGGTATTTCTTAGATGGTTTAAATGGATAAAATAATGGTGCATTTACAAATAGTAGCTTAGATCCAATGAAACCCGACATATTTCATGCAGTTAACATCTGAAGTAAGACAGCTGTTTAAAATCCAAATTTTAATTTTTTTCCAGCTGCCACCCATGATAATATGGCAGGGAATTTTAGAAAGTGAATTAAAAAAAAAAAAAATCCCAGTTACTCAGGGATAGAAACACAGCTCAGAGGTTAAGAGCACTGGCTCCTCTTCCAAAGGTCCTGAGTTCAATGCCCAGCAACCATATGGTGGCTCACAGCCATATATAATGAGATCTGGTGCCCAGGCATTACATACAGGCAGACCACTGTATACATAATAAGTAAATAAATCTTAAAAAACAAAAGAGAACAGTTACTACTTTGCTCAAAAGTGGCCAACAACAAATGCTAACTCAACGTGGACAGGAGTAGAGTGGACATCCTTACATTCTCCAGTGTGATACTGTCTATGATCTTCAACTACCAGAAATAGCTATACAAGTTCTAAATTAACATTTTCATTTTTTTATGTCTATAATTTAAAATGAAGGGTGTTCTGGGGCAAGAGGAATCGCTCAGTGGTCAGGAATAAAGGGCTCTAGTAGGTCACAGCATAGCAAACATGGCTCTGGCAGGCCTGCCCTTCCCCTTCCCTCCTCCTTGCTAAACCATAGATCACACTCCTAAAGCTTGACACTTACTTGACCTCCTCCTGAGGACAGCTCTGAAAAGAACAGTGACTAGATGGACTCTAGTTCCTTACAAAAATGCTACCAACACCAGTTAGTTTCTCTTACTATAAAAATGCACTTACACTGAAAAGTCCAAATACTGCACGAATGACTCTGGCCAGCTTCAGCTCTGCAGGCCTTGTCCTTCTCCCCCACCCCCTCTGCCTTGCTGAAAACCATTGCAGTCCCAGAGCAGCCGCCAGGGTCTAGCGCTTAGCTGGCCACTTCCTCCTCCTGAAGCTGACTACCAAGGCCCAGCTGTCAAAGTACTGAAATCCAACATTCAAAAGCCCCCTTTAGCTCACCTAATTAACATGTCCACTTAAACACCTCATCCCAACATGGAGTTTTCCGTTTCCCAGTATACCCACCACTTACCCTTGGAGCACATCTGTCTCTTCTCCATCCAGAGGCGGTCCCTTGTCCCTTCAGGGCAAGTATACCAGCTCCTTCTCCATCATCTTCTCTCTTCTCTTCCCCCCACTGCCCCCCCCTTGCTTTTTCTAGGCAGGGTTTCTCTGTGTGGCCATAGCTGTCCTGGAACTCACTTTGTAGAACAGGCTGGCGTCAAACTCACAGCAATCCACCTGCCTCTGCCTCCCAAGTGCTGGGATTAAAGGTGTGCACAACCATGCCTGGCTTCTCTTGTCTCTTACTCTCGTCCTTTGTCCCTCTGGGGCAAAAAAAATCTTTGTGCTTGGGGTATCCTGTGCCAATTTCAGTTCTTTCTTCCTTCCTTCCTTGTCTCTCCCCCAACCCTACCCCAGATAGGATTTCTCTGTATAGCCTTGGCTGTCCTGAACTCACTTCGTAGACCAGGCTGGCCTTGAGCTCACAGTGATCTGCCTGCCTCTGCCTCCCAGAGTCCTGGGAGTATAGGCATGTGTGTGCAACCATACCCAGCCAATTCCAGTCCTTTCAAAGAACACTTTCTGCTCTTGGAGAGGGCCTAGGTTCTCTTCCCAATATTCACACAGTGGTTTCGAATTGTCTGGAATTCCACTTCCAGAACACCCAATACCCTTTTCTGGTCTTCTTGACCACCAGGCACATACATGGTGCACATAAACACGTGCAGGCAAACACTTACATACATAAAGCAAAAACAAAAATCTTAAAAAAGGAGAGGTTGGGGAGGAACATTCATTTAGTTTGTTGTAGGCTTTTTTTTCTCTTCGGTTTGGATTTTTACAATTTAGCACATGACAACTCAAACTCAAAATGAGTTCTTGCCACTCTGAAGAACACTAGAGGTCTTGTGACTCATGGTGCAGGGGCAGTTTGTAGTTTACACACCTGACCTATGAGCATGCTCACCCGAGCCTCGAGATTGTTGGTAGTTTAGTCCAGAAGGAGTATTCTAATCAAGGTGGAACTCTGAGTCAGGGGGCAGTGTGGCTCTTGCAGTGGCTAGAATGAATCAACCGTCATGTCTCTCAAAGGTCACCAGTACACATCCAGAGAAGACACGTGCTTACATTCCCTCCAATAAACAACAGCTTGCCATGAGGGCGTGAACCGTAGCCGACCTAGCTCCAGAGAGCTGTAGTGAAGAACACTAGGCACCACCCGGCACCGTGACGACAAAGGGCCAGGAAACCCAAAACCCAGGGACGTTCTTAAAACCGTTCAGGCCTGGATCTCTTGACAGGTCGCACCTAAGCTCTGTGGCTTTGACGAGGGGTCTCAACAATGATTCTCAGACCTGCAAGTCACCTGAAGCCCCTGCTCCAGCACCTGAGGCTGGCTCTCCCACCTATGGCTTTAGCTATAGAGAAACAGCAAATATTTTAACCGTAGCATCAAAAGGAAGAGGGATCTCTGTGAGTTCGAGGGCAACCTGGTCCACAGAGTGAGTTCCAGGATAGTCAGGACTACATAAAGAAACCCTGTTCCAAAAAATAATTTCAACCTAAGATAAAAATTAAGCTTTAATTTTTTCAACATATTTTACTCACCGCTAACATTTTCATTAACAGCTCCTGCTGCTCTCTCACCGCCTGATTTTTAATGCCGCCCTCATACTCATAACCATTTTCAGCCAAGTAATCAAGGTAGTTGTGAAACAGAACCGAATGCCAAAATTGTTCCTGGAAAATGGATCAAAGTGGATAAAACTGAACATTCCCTTAACACCAGGCAAATGTTAGGTATATCTTAAGATACCAGCTTTAAAATATTTTCTGAATCCTTTCTATATAAGCTACATACAATTCTAATTTCCGTGTGCTATTACAGCTTGGCTTATGTTCTAGCCTTTGAAAACAGGTGTCTATGTGTAAGCGTATAACACTCTGACTTCCTATGTTAGTCTGGAGAGCTTGGTAAGCTGGTTCTGTAGACCACTGGCTTCCTAACTAGCGTAGCTAAGTGCAAGCTGTCAAATGCTGTTTAATGACAACAGGGCTAGGTCTAGGCTAGGATGAGCTCACGGTCAGTATAGGGGGCTTACCTGACCCTACCAGGGAAGGCCAAACCCTGGGAGGCCCCCAGTCATAACCATTTCCTTTGCGGTGAGCCCTGGAAGCTGAGCCAGCAAGCACATCAGGTGGCCTTGTGAACAATCATAGTGTAGCAATATTCAACGCGGGCTCTGCGATGGTCTAGAATCATCTGTGTCACAGGTATTTAGAGCAGTAAGGCATCCACGTACCTCCATGTGGCCCTTCTCTGTTGCAGTCTGACAGTAAGGAAGCTTAAAGGATAATATGGCTACGGTGGGTCGTGGGAGGGTGGGAGGAAAGCGAGAGCCTTTGCAGGGGACGCACCTGTCAGTAAACACAAAAGCCACACCTTGAGCCTTCCTACAATATCACAGAGACTGCTAAATAAACTCCTCACAAACCAGGAACTAACAGCAGTGATGCTACTGTAACAGGCCTCTGGGGTTAAAATGTTTTAATAAACTATCATAGTAATATTATATGACCACTGGAGAAATTAAAAAGCAGCCACACCCACAAAGGCTGTACACATGACACACACCCCTTTGTTGTAAAACATGAACCTTTCCTTTATAGACTGACAATACAATAAAAACACAAATATGGGCCATCTGTGGTAGTGCACGCCTTTAATCCTAGCCTTTGGGAGGCAGAGGCAGGCAGATCTCTGTGAGCTCAAGGCCAGCCTGGTCTACAAAGTGAGTCCAGGATAGCCAGGGCTACACAGAGAAACCTTGTCTTGAAACTCAAAACAAACAAACAAACAAAAACAAAAGGCAACCACATTTGGTTTTAAAGCTCTAATATTTTTTGGAACATACAACTTATTTTCTTTTTTCTCTTTTATGGTTTTATCACGACCAAGGCAAAAAGCATAAGACAGGAACACTCCAAATATGAAAAGTCTGCTGTAGTAACTGCCACGCACTTATGCACAAGCACCAGTTTGCTACTTGGTGAATGAAAACGGCAGAACGTGCGCATTCATGGAGGAAAAGAACACATACGTGCCACTGAGAAGCAGCGAGAACACTAGTGTGCGGCTGAACACTGTCTATAAAACGACCAGCCTTTTGTTTAACTTTTCCCAGCTCAAATACTTTGTTGATTTCGTCATAAAACAAGGGGGGGGGGAGCAGAGATACAATTAGGGTTTTATTAAAAGTCACTTTCCAAGTCCCCGTACATCAAAGCAGGACACTAATAATTTTTCTTAGCTTTAACGGCTTGAGCTAAAGATGTTTTCCTCATGGAGTAATTATCTATGAATGTGTTTCCTATAAACCATCTTTAAACTATCTGGAGTAGAGAATGCGAAAGGGTGAACTACGTTACTAAGGAGACAAAGTTGCTTTAATTAATTGCTTTTTCAAACTGATCACAAAGTCTGTTTTGTTGTTAGATTAAAGGAAGAACTGAAAAAGAAAAGGGGGAAGGAGGCTGGGGAGATGGCTCAGTGGTTAAGAGCACTGACTGTTTTTCCAAAGGTCCTGAGTTCAATTTCCAGCAACCACATGGTGGCTCACAACCAACTATAATGTGATCTGATGCCCTCTTCTGGCCTGCAGGTGTAGATGCAAGCAGAGCACTGTATACAAAATAAATAAATAAATCTTAAAAAACAAAAACAAACAACAACAACAAAACCTGTAGACAATTGAGGTCCATGTGTAGATTAACCTTCTGTGGTAGGCAAGGTTTTCTTTCTCGTCTGAGTTGGCCAGACTCTTCCTTGCTTCAGAAGACTGCTCACACCGCTTTTAGAGCACACATTCGGGAACATGATTGTACAAGCCACCTCCTCCAGGCTGCAGTTTATGTGTGTAGTATAGTACATGTGGCCTTTACTATAATTAATGCTTGTTAAATGAACATGATTTAAAAAACAAATCTGGGTCAGTGAGATGGCTTGGTGGGTAAAGGTGCCAACAAGACTGATGACCTCAGCTACAAGCCCTCGGGGCCATGGGGAAGCAGATACAGCACTCCACACACATGCACCACCGCACGCACACACCCACACATTATACACATGCACAATAAAAAGAAAAACAAATTTACTTTCAGGTTCATTAAAAAATGAACAAAACACTTGGGTTTTTAACAAGACCAAAGGGAGGAAGGCTGCCCTTTGCTCGTAGCAAAGTAGACTGTAGTATTAATACATTATCCCCAGTGACATATTACTCACTAGTAATGATGAAAAAAGTCCTTAGAAGAAACAAGGATAGCAATTTTGCCAAACCCAAGTTCAGTTCAAAATAAGTACAAGTGAACTGGGTAAGCAGTACACACCGTCAACCCCAGCACTCAGGAGGCAGAGGAAGGCGGGTCTCTGTTCCAGGCCAGCCATTGCTAGAGAACTTGCCTCTCACCACACAGATAAACACAGACACACACAGGCACAGGCGCGCGCACGCACACACACACACACAAGTATAGGTGCTATTTCTATTGTAACAATCATTTTTAAATTCATAACTAAAGAAAGGTGTTTTGAATTCACAAATTATTCAATTAATTAATTTTACAGTTTTGGGAATTGAAACTAGGGCCACAAAAATGGCAAGCACTCTCCCAGATAACAGTATTTCTAGCCCCTATGTGAATTATTTTTAACAAGCCATAATCACTTTTAAAGGATTACTGAACAAAAAGACAGCAGGAATACTGCTGAATCGGGTTAGGAAATGCACCCCAGTGAAGGAGATGGAAACAGCCTTAGTTACAGAGAGCTGGCCTAGCATTTGTGAGGTCCTGAGTTCAGACCCGATCACTGACTCACCAACTCCACCTCTGACTAAGAATGGAAAGACTGTGGGCGTGGTGGCGCACATCTTTAATCCAAGCACCTGAGAGGCAGAGCCAGGCAGAGCTCTATGAGTTTGAGGTCAGCCTGGTCTACATATTAGACGCTGTCTCAAAAAATAAGATAAAACATTTAATAACAAAATGACTCATGTTAATTTGAGTAAGCACTAGGGAGACTAGCAAAATTCCTCATGGAATAAATAATAATAAATCCCTATTAAGATATAATATGAATTTTTTAGTTCAAACTACTAAATAACTTGATTTGTAAAATTGGAAATGCAAGAAACTATTGAGGACAGCCATACATCATAACATCAATTAAAAAGTTAACTAATTTAGTCTCAAAAACAGAAACAAAAACCAGGGTCTTGTTATGTAACCTGGCTCACCCACAACTTGCTTTGAAGACTAGACTGACCTCAAACTCAGAGACCCACCAGCCTCTGCCCTCTGAGTGCTGTGCCACCATACCCAGAAGTTTTTTTCTTTAAAAAATAATACAGTTCCCTGTACTGTGGAAGGACCTCCTGCATGTTAAGCAAGCACTACCTCTAAGCCATATCCACAGCCAACTAATACAGTTTATAATACTAAATATATAAACAATAGAATTATGCAGATTCTATAAAGGCAAACTTGGAAATAAACATTAAAACCTGTATGGTTTTCTACTAAGTTCAATTTTGCATTGTCTAAAAAGACTGTATTTTCTCTTCTCAAATCCCCACAATGCCGACTACCACCTCCATAAACATTCCTGCTCTTGTCTTATAATCTGCCTAAAGATGCCAGGAACAGAGTACAGGAATTTCTGTCACCTTATTCTGTCTCTAGAGACACCCTACTCTGGATATTTGTATAAGTAAAATCATACAATATGTAGTCCGTTAGGATCTGATTTCTTTCACTTAGTATAGTATTTTTAAGATTCATTTGCAGCCAGTCATGGTGGCGCACACCTTTAATCCCAGCACTCGGGAGGCAGAGGCAGGCGGATCACTGTGAGTTCAAGGCCATCCTGGTCTACAAAGCGAGTCCACGACAGCCAAGGATACACAGGGAAACCCTGTCTCGAAACCCGTCCCCCCAAAAAAGATTCATTTGAGTTATAAGTATGTATCAGTTTATACCTTTCTATAGCTCAATATTATAGTCAGACCACATTTTAATTTTCCCTTCATCAGTTGGCAGAAGATGAAAAGCAAATAAATATAATTAAAAAATCTTATGCAAAGGGGAGGCTGGAGCCACACATGCTGGTGGTACAAGATCTTATCTCAGCCTCTGAGCCTAAATTAACCAATGTTCTACACTTTGCCACGGCCCACCTTAGCTGCTGGGGATTTTCATGGATACCAACCACCCAGTAGTGGTCAGACTTTCCTTTGCAGTGCTCGCGTAGGTTACATACAGGAGTCCACGTATTCCCAAGTCCTCTGTTAAGCATTCGGACACGGCCTTCGGAATCCACGTAACAGGGAGTACCTAAACACCACCACCAACAGCAACAACATCACCTGAGAATATGGCTATGTACTGTTAAATAAACCTTTCAAAATACATACCAAAGATTCAGCTTTCACTTCAAAAGCTAAAGACAAGGGAGATAATACAGGGCTGCTTTCTGTAAAGTTTCATTACCACACAGACACAATTGAAGAAAAAAATTTGCATGTGGGTAAAATTTACTAAAAGGGAAGAAAGAGGAAAAAGAAAAACAAACAAACAAACAAACAAACCAAAACCCCACAAAAATAACATAACAGACCCTACCAGTTTGAGGGAAAACTCTGCCCCCTGCTGGAATGTAACAATAATTATTTTTAAAGCTATTGAACATTCTAAGTGTAAACATGTATCCTGGTTAAGAGATGATTCGATGACAGCACCTGCTTTCTGCAAAGACTTGTCATAAGCCACTGCAGACAGATCAGTAGTAGGACAGCCTGAAAAATATCATGTGATCACAAATGTAGCCTTTAAGCTATGGCCAAATATTATGACTTAAACATACATGTAGTCAATGTAAACAGTTTTTTAAAAATATTTTTTTCCTCCTAATACTGTCTTCCAAATTCAGTATTCTATATTTATAGCATATCTCAATTCAGACTGGCCACATTTCAAGTGCTCAAGAGCCACACAGATTGAGCACAATTTTAGAAACTTAACATATATAGAATTTACTGGAAAAGACATTAATAATTTATATCTCCTCATTGCTATATAACAAGTAAATATTAGAAAATATAGTTTTCTAGGGCTAGAGAAGTGGCTCAATGCTTAAGAACACTTGCTAGCCTCACAGAGGACTAGAGTTTGGTTCCCAGGACACATACAGGCAGCTCACAACCACCTGCAACTACAGCCCCAGGAGTTCCAATGTCCTCTTCTGGACTCCTTGGCACATACATAGACCTAAGTAAATTAAAACAAAAAACAGAAAGAGTACTTTTAAATCAATTAAGATTAAAATAAGGAAATTATTTTCTTCTTGAAATATGTCTTTAATATAAAGAAAGAAAATTATCTTGCCTTCAGCAGAAAACCCCAGCCATGTAAGGTAGGATTTCCTTGTAAGAGGAAGAGGGTCGCCATGCAAAACCTGTTTTTTCTTTTGCCCCAACTCTAGCAGTTGAACTCCGAGGCACTGATCTCCATCAAACCCTGTGCCTGGAGAAATGCACATATGTGTCAGCAACAGAGATCAATCAGCCATAATCAGGTCTAAATTATTTTCTGTAAATTAACTTTGTGACACTACCCCTCCCCACCAGACAGGGTCCCTCTGTGTAGCCTTGGCTGTCCTAGAATTCACTTTGTAGACCAGGCTGGCCTCAGAAAAGAGATCTGCCTGCCTCTGCCTCCGTAGTGCTGGGATTAAAGTCATGAGGCACCACATCCCATGACACATTTTTTTTTTCAAGACAGGGTTTCTCTGTGTAGCCTTGGCTATCCTGGACTCACTTTGTAGACCAGGCTGGCCTCAAACTCACAGTGATCCACCTGCCTCTGCCTCCCGAGTGCTGGGATTAAAGGCGTGCGCCACCATGCCTGGCTCCCGTGACACATTCTTAAAACAGCAAGCTTTTTACAGTTAGGCCACATGAGGAATCATTTAATACATTAGAAGCAGAGTGATCGATAACACAACATTTATGGAGAACATGGTACCAATCCCTTGTTAGAGTCTGGACTGAAGGGAACTGAGCGACACGTTTTCACCACATTGTCCTTTACTGTGGATGTAATATGGCCAGCTAACGTCATAAAGCCCAACTGCCTTCACGTCCCCACCATGGTGGGCTATGCCAGACCGAAACCTTCGCCCTCCACTGGATACATCAGGGTTTCTCTGTGTAGCCCGGGCTGTCCTGGGACTCTCTGTGGACCAGGCTGGCCTTGAACTCAGGAAGCTACCTGATTTTGCCTCCTGAGTGCTAGGATTAAAGGCATGTGGCACTACCGCCTGGCTCAGCACTTCACGACAGGGTCATTC
The DNA here is from genome assembly GCF_903995435.1 of Acomys russatus. Taxonomy (NCBI): domain Eukaryota; kingdom Metazoa; phylum Chordata; class Mammalia; order Rodentia; family Muridae; genus Acomys; species Acomys russatus. The sequence continues at coordinate 77,549,247 of NC_067139.1, forward strand.
AAAAATGGTTGTATACTCTGCCCTAAACCCAAACCAAATCCATTCACCATTTTTGTGTGTGTGTTTGTTTTGTTTTGCTTTTCAAGACAGAGTTTTCTGTTTGGCCCTGGCTGTCACAGACTCACTTTGTAGACCAGACTGGCCTCAAACTCAGAGATCCACCTGCCCCTGCTGAAATTAGAGGCAGGCGCTGCCGCCGCCAACACGCCCAGCTTCCCCCACCAATTTTTATGAGACTAAAACAGCAAGCTGTACAAGCAAGCATCCTGGCATAGCCACAGTCCAAGCCTTATTTGATTTTTACATGCTCAGGAATGATGTAGAAAAATATTGCCTTTGCTTCCAATACTCTATAAGAGTAGAAGAAAACAGGCCTGGAGAGACAGTTAAGAGCATTGACTACTCTTCCAGAGGTCCTGAGTTCAATTCCCAGCAACTACATAGTATCTCACAACCATCTATACTGGATCTGATGCCCTCTTCTGGCATGTAAGCATACATGGAGATAGAGTGCACATACACATAAAATAAATAAATCTCAAAAATAAATAAATAAACAAATCTTTAAAAAAAAAAAAAAAAGTAGAAAGCGTCCCACGTACTGTAAGCATATTGCACTCACATATTTGAGTATCGCTCCTTGGTGCTCAGAGGTGGGATGGCAGGCACAGTTTGAGCACATTGGGCACTCAGAACTCAGGCTGCAGTGAAGCTGCATCAACAGAGACAAGCACAGCTACAACCACTAGACTCATTTGCACACTAACTTTAAGTTAATTTATGGTTGCATTTAGAAGCCTTTCGCTACTGCTGAAATTTTTTGTGACTTCCATTCAGTCATATAACCTTCTATGTGCTCATTTTAAAAGATGGGTGCAATGAAAGAGGAATACCTAGTGGAAAGATCTTAAGACAGAAATAAGGATAAAGTGTTCGCAGGACAGAGTGGCCAGCATGGCCATGACAAGAGACAACAGTGAGGCATGAGGCTGAAGATGAAGGGAACAGACGAAGTTCCGATCCTGTAGGACCAGTGAAACAGTTTGTTATGACAAATATTTGCTTGTTACTCTAAAAATGAAAAGAAGTCAGAAAAATTAAAGCAGAAAAGACAGATGATCTATGCTTTTTAAAGATCACCCAAACAGGGCTGGAGAGATGGCTCAGAGGTTAAGAGCACTGTCTGTTCTTCCAGAGGTCCTGAGTTCAATACCCAGCAACCACATGGAGGCTCACAACCATCTATAAATGTGATCTGATGCCCTCTTCTGACATGTAGGTGTGCTTTCAGAAGATAAATCTTAAAAAATAAAAATTAAAAACTAAAGCTAATTATTGAGGTGACCAAACTGTTTAAGCAGAAAGTATGGAAGAAAAAAAAATGTAAAGGTTTTACTTATATTGCCAAGATGAGTTCAAAAGTCCCATTAAGCCAGGGGGTGGTGGTGCATGACTTTAATCCCAGCATTCGGGAGGCAGAAGCAGGTGGATCTCTATGAGTTCAAGGCCAGCCTGGTCTACAAAGAGAGTCCAGTACAGCCAAAGCTACACAGAGAAACCCTGTCTCAAAAAACCAAAACAAAAAAGGCCTGTTAAAACACAGCACACAGAGCCCAGGGTGGGATGGCAGGGGTGGTGGGGTACATCTTTAACCCCAGCACTCGGGAGGAGAAGCAGGCGGATCGCTGTAAGTTCGAGGCCAGCCTGGTCTACAAAGTGAGTCCAGGACAGTCAAGGCCACACAGAGAAACCTTGTCCCAAACTCCCACCCCCCAAAAAACCCCACAGCACACAGATTTCTAATGAGCAACTGAATATGGAAGTCTAGAGATAGGGCTGATAAGCTAACTTAGAAGACACATACACATATATTTAAAACCACATTAAAAAAAAAAAAAAACACACACATTTTAAAATAAATTCCCTAAGGAAGTTTCTCAAACTGTGGTGGCTTTTTTGTTTGTTTTGAGACAGGATCTCACTACATAGCTCTGACTGACCTGGGCCTTGAAAGCAGGGGATCTGCCTGCCTCTACCTCCCAAGTGCTAGGATTAAAGGTATGCGCCACCATGTCTGGCTTTCAAACTGTATTTTTAACATGAGTAATGATATCAATTTGGAGTTACAAGCAGCATTTTTAAAAGGTGAAATCAAAAAGTAAATATTGTCCACTACAGTTTTATTTCAGTTACAGTTGCAGATATGTACAAAACGGCAATGGACAATCTAATTTTTATTGTAGCTATGCTGTCAGTAGACTGCAAAGGTCCGACCTTTCGAGAGCACCAGGGAAGATGAGACCAACTCCCACAAAAGCAAACAGGAGGAACAAAAGGAGAAAGAGAGCTGTCAGTCAGGAAAAGAGCTGGAAGAGGATGTCACATAAGCCCAGAGGACAGTATTTCCACCAAAGCATTTAAAATAAAACAAATAACCTTACACTAACCTTGCTAAGGCTGGGGTTAACATAGGAGCAGGAAAGCAAAGGAAGGAGCTCCCAGGTTCAGAAAGTCACTCGCAGTTGTTTTGATCCTTTGCACTAGAAATTGTAGGTTAGTTCTGAGGTACTTAAAAAGGATAAACTTTACACGTGCAAATAACCAGATTTTACCCTCTGAATAGTCTATACAGTGAAGCATGCTTGTTTTTCTTGCTCAGAAATATAGCAAGGTTTTCTAAATTCAACGATTACAATGATGAAAATACTTAGTATATGCAAAAGGATGTATACAATTCAAAACAAAATGAGATCAATTACAACAACAAAAAAATCCAAGTAGTGATGGCGCACCTCCTTAATCCCAGCACCCGGGAGGCAGAGTGCAGGCCAGGACAGCCAAGGCTACACAGAGAAACACTGTCTCAAAACAAAACAAAACTCCCCCAAATTCCAAGCAGCTCCATTTTACTTAAGTTGTAGTGTCATGTAAGACAAGGAAAAGCCTACCTCTGTGATAAACAATGCAGAGCTGTTCTCCATGGCCCGCCATTGACACCACAGGTCCAGGAAGGCAGAAGACTTCCTTCTGAACACCCCCAATAGTGAACAGTCGCAGGAGTAAAGCCGTGGTGGCAGCAGCGGCCCAGCCCTGGCCGAGGCAGATGGCTTCAACGTCCTCGTGCGGAGGCATGTCTACTATCCACTCTTTGCTTGAGTCCCAAGAGCTGAAGTGCAGGCAGTGGAGCTTGCTAAAAAATAAAACAAGACAGAAACAACCAAATTTTTATATGTGATTTCCCCTTTCTCTGAGACAGGGTTTCTCTGTGCAGCCTTGGCTGTCCTGAAACTTGATTTGTAGACCAGGCTGGCCTCGAACTCACAGTGATCCACTTGCCACTGACTCCTGAGTGCTGGGATTAAAGGGGTGCCCCCCCGTCCCCACTATATGGGATGTTTTGATATATAACTAATCAAAGTTTATTTTTCTATTCCATTACTACAACTGGTTTTTAAAGAAAATAATTATGAAATTCACTTGGATGTGTGTGCTTAGCTGCTACTGGGGATACAACTAGTGCTTGGAAGGCAATAAACAAACTGTTACATCCCAAGCCCATGAAATAAACTCCACATGATCTACATTACGACTCTTAACTCATATTTTTAAGTGTATTTGAAGAGATATTCACAAGATAATATTAAATGAAAAATTGGAGGTAATGGCTATAAAGTGCACACAAAACAACAATCAAAGAGCTAGAGAGAGAGAGGGAGGAAAAAAAAAAAAAAAAGAGCTAGAGAGATGGTTCATAGGTTAAGAGCGCCGTCTGCTCTTCCAAAGGTTCCAAGTTCAATTCCCAGCAACCACATGGTGGCTCATGACCGTCTGTATGAGACCTGGTGCCTTCTTGTGGCAGGCTGGCCCACATGTGGATAGAATACTGTATAAATAATAAATAAAATTTGAACAACAACAACAACCAAGACTTTAAAAGATACAAAGTATCAAAACCTTAAGCAACAGTTCTCATTTTATTTTATTTATTTTAAGGATTTATTTATAAAAATAAAAAATAAAAATAAATAAATAAAGAGGGCACCAGATCTCATTACACACATGTGGTTGCTGGGAACTGAACTAGGACCTTTGGAAGAGCAGGCAGTGCTCTTAGCCTCTGAGCCGTCTCTCCAGGCCCAGTTCTCATTTTAAATAAATAAATAAATAAATAACATGGAAGACCAAATGGAGAGAAATCATTCTAAAGCAATCATTCTAAGGAAAACAAAAAGGATATCCATCTACTTATTAAACCATTGAAACTAATCCATGGTCCACTAAACAAAAAGAAAAACTTGATAAATATTATATTGTGATGCTATCTTCCTTTGAAATTTTCCTTTTCAAAGATTTCAAATCTAACCTATAGCAAAAACCAACCTAACAAAACAAATCAAAACAAAAACTCCAGCTAGGTGTGGTGGCAGCACTCGGGAGGCAGAATCAGGTGGATCACTGTGAGTTTGAGACCAACCTGGTCTACAAAGCGAATCCAGGACAGACAGCCAAGATTACATAGAGAAATCCTGTCTCAGAAAACCAAAAAGAAACAAAACAAAACAAAAACTCCAACCAACCCAAAAAAAAAAAACCAAAACCCTGAGACCAGCAGTTATCCAAGGCTAAGACTGAGTTAATTATAAAAGCTTTTCAGATAATAAAAAATATTCTATACTTTGTAGTAATGGTTACTCGCAAGTATATATAAATGTGTTGACTCATCAACCTGAAGTATGATTACATTTTATTGTACATAAATTATACCATAGTAAACTAAATTTAAAGGAGGATTCATACACACAGATGTCAAGAGGATACACATCAAGCTGTTAATTCTTTTTGTTTGCTTGTTTTTTAGAGACAGGGTTTCCCTGTGTAGCCCTGGCTATCCTAGAACTCACTTTGTGGACCAGGCTGGCCTTGAACTCACAGAGCCCCTCCAGCCCCTGCCTCCCGAGTGCTGGGGTTGAAGGTGTGCAGCACCACCTCTTAGCTCATTATTAATTATGAAAGAATTCTAAAGGAGACTCCTTTTCTGAGTGTTCTACAAATGTTACTGTTATAATAGCAATAACTACTGTCACAACATAGGATATAATCCCATGCCTCTTGCAGTATAAACCATATCCTATCATTTTCATATGTAGAAGGCCCAATGAGAAGACAACTAGAGCAAACCATATTCTGAGGTGTTCACGCAGAGTCTAGTTTCTGGTTTTCATACTGCAAAAGATACAGTTTGATCTAACGGTTCAGCAACGCCAGACGCTCCCGTTTTACCTTGCTGATTCATCAGCACTCTCACACGCCAACAGAACAGCCTCATGGGAGAGCGTCCCCATGGTGTAGCTGAGAGCGTTGGGCAGGTGGGTGGCATGGTGGATGGAGGTGTCGTGGAACTCCACGTCTATGGCACTGTCCTGGTCGTCGTGATAGCAGCGAATAATGCCGACAGAGTTCCACACCTGCAAGTATGTGAGATCAAGTAAGAAGAACAGGGACTCCTAAAACTGCATATGCCACAAGAACAGACTAGCAGCACTGAGGCTGTCTGTGTTTACACTCACCACCCTTCATGTAACAAGGACTTCAATCGCTAATTACTCTTTCCTTTATAAAAAGTCTACGTACTCAATTAGCAAATGGACTGTTTGACATGTGAAAAACTACATTAGTAATATAATTAATAAAGTACTTACAATTGACCTTTCAATAACCAAACTACCAAATTCTTCCAAATACTTCAAAATTTGAGTTTCTATACAAATGTCAACATATTTATTTTTCTGTTTGAACTGGTTTGTTATAGGATAAACATGTAAATTGTAAAACATAAATTAGTAGCATCTGGAAAGTTCATTTTCTGCTGATGTACATGTTGGGCTCACAAGCGGTCCTTGTCTGTCTGTCTGTCTTCCTTGCATTCTGTCTTTTTAATGTGTGTGAGTGTTTTGCCTGCATGCCTGTATGTAATGCACCATGTGCACGTCTGGTGCCAGAAGAGCGTATCGTTAACGCTAACATACCTGTAAGTAAAATATCAACACTACGACGTATTACTCGATGATGATTCTTAATAACAAGAATATTTATTATGAAACACCATTCTTCCTATTTTCACAAGTGTTTATCCTGGAACTATGGCTTCAATAAAAACATCTAACAAAATTTGCAGAATGAAAATCATCAAATAACTATCAAATAACATACTACACTGTGCAAGATTTCAAACTTAAAGAAAAATACTAATCCCAGCACTTGGATCTCTGTGAGTTCAAGGCCAGTCTGGTCTACAGAGTGAGCTCCAGGACAGCCAAGGCCACAGAGAAACCTTGTCTCAAAAAAACAAAAAGGAAAAAGGAAAAACCATCTAAAGTTTTTTACGTGTGGGTTTTTTGTCTGTGTATCACCGTGGAAGCCAGAATCCCCGAGAATGAAATTCAGGACAGTTGTAAGCTGCCATGTGAATGCTGGGAATTGAACGTAGCTAGTGCTCATAACCGCTGAGCCCGAGAGCCTACATCTAAGAAAGAACAATCTCTGTTCTAATGGACTTCACTTTCCCAAAACCAGGGTAAAGAACGCTTCTTTGTCTGTAGCACTTACCACCTTCTTGTAAGAGTGCCCTCTAAAGCTGGGCGGTGGTGGCACGCACCTGTAAGGCCAGCACTTGGGAACAGAGGCAGGTGGATCTCTGTGAGTTCAAGACCAGCCAGTGAGTCCAGGATAGCCAAAGCTACACACACACACACACAAAAAAAACCTGTCTTGGAAACAAAACAAAATCCAAACCAACCAAACAAATAAACAAAAAACCCCAAACAACTCCCCCAACAAAAGAATTGCCTTTTAAAAACAAGTGTTTTAGAGTCCAAACGTGTGTGTATGGAGAGAGAGGGAGAGAGCGAGTGAGCGTGCTAGCCATGACGGTACATATCCATAACCCAGCACTCAGGAGGAAAGGGCTGAAGGCAGACACAGATCTATGACCAATCTGGTCTACACAGTGAGTTCTAGGCTGCTAAGTGAATCTGAGAAATAAGGCTGAAAATATTCCAGTAAATATTACAAGATGTATAGTCATGTTTTTAGGTTATTTCATTTTGCAAAACAGAATTAACAAGTTTTTCAATAATAATACTGAAATAAGATTAAAAAATCTGAGTTAATCATGAAATAAACCTACCATAAAACAATAATCGACCAAATGATTTAGCCACTTAAACAAGGTTTTCAAAACTATTTTCTAATCTATGCAGTAAAGTGCAGGGAGGCAACGATGCAGGAAGGCTTACCATGAACCTGTGAGAGAGATGCAAGGGGGTGGAGCTCGGCTGGAACGGCTTCTGTTGGGGCGTGGGCATGGGCCCATCATAAAATGGCCTTTGGGGTTTTATACGGGGCAGACTGTGACTACAGCCTGCCTGATCTTCTTCCCCTTCCTCTTTGTGAAGATCAGTTTTTAGCACTGCGGCATCTACAGAACAAAGGATTACAGACAATCACAAAATGAACAATCTAGAAAAAGAAAAGCATTATGGACTATTACAGTGAAGCTCCCACGTGGACTTAGTGGTAACTGACACATGACTCGCATCTTCCACTGAGCTCAAGAAATGCAGTAATAATGCAAAAGTCCTGGGAGGCAGAACAGATGGTGCCTTCTGTTAATCTAACACCACCACCAAACTTTATTAGCAGTCACTGCACTGTTCGCTACCACCCACTTACAATAAAAATACTCTTTTTACTAATTCTTGATTTTTATAAAGGTTCTTTTTTTTTTTTTTTTTTAAAGAAAAAGTTCTGGGTGGACCAGTGAGATGACTCAGCAATTTAAGCTGCTTACTGTACAAACCTAGTAACCTGAGTTTGATCCCCAGAATCCATGTAAATCTGGAGAAAACCAACTCCACGTATGCGCTCTCTCTCTCTCTTTCACACACACACACACACACACACACACACGCATGCACGCACGCACACACACAGGCACACGCACGCACGCGCGCGCACACACACACACACCATAGCTTCCTTTAAAGCTGGGCTGTGGAGATGGCCTGGAGGATAAGAGTGCTTGCTGTGCACCTGTGGGTCCCTGAGACTGAACTCAGGGTGTCAGGGCTTAGGTTGTTGATTTGAAATGTTTTAAACACAGGGCTTAGAATGTAGCTCTAAACACTAAGCCATCTGTGGTAGTTTTTAATAACATGGAAAACTTATCAGCAAAGAGATTATCACATGTACAAAGCTAAATTCATACCAACTGAGTTTTCATCATCTACCAAGACCCGGCTTCTCTGTCTAAGGCGGTCCACAGCCAGCATGATGTCGTCCTCATCCTCATCATCGTTCACAAGGCCTTTTGAGGACGGGATCTCAGCCGCATCGTCATTTAGAAAATCACCAGCACTATTCGTTTCATCTCCATCAAAAAGATCATTGTAATCCTTTTCCACTCTACTAGAAACCTTGAAAAATTAAATTAAAGCATATTAGTAAATGATTTAGAAAAACAATTAGGCAAAAGGCAGCTCTTTTTATTTTCCTGTTAACACAGTGGAGATAAACCTAATATCTCGCACATAAATGTACAGCCTTGATTCCCAAACGCAATCATTTTGTGTTTTTGCTTTTTGAAGCACTGTCTCCTAGATCCAATATTGGCCTCAAACTCACTATGTTACTGAAGCTGACCTGAAACTTCTGACCCTGCCGCCAACACATGCGGCCTCTGAAGACATACACAAACTCCACCACGTAAGCACATACTTATGATTTAAGAATGTATGATTAGCACATACCTTTATTTTAAATGCCTTATACTCTGGGGACAGGTCAGGATTATAGGGAGAGACATAGAAGCGAATGCCATATACAGTCAGCTACTTGAAGTGCTATCACCACGCAGCCCTGCTAAACCTGTCTCCTTTTATGAGTAAAAAAAAGAAAAGTAACTCTTCATCTCCTTTTCAGATACTGGCTACAAGACTAGGCGTACTTTCCATTACACTCTGGGTTTTCTGTCTCTCTGGCGATGTCCCCAACCCACCCTCACACCTTTCTACAGCTGCTTGCTGAGCTCTTTCCTAATTTAATGACATGACTCTCTTCTCCATCTCCCCCTCTCAGCAACTAGCAGGGATTCTAGCTTGACTACCATTGCTTTCCTTCCAAAGGCCAGTAAAATAGTCCTCAGGCGTCCTTCTAAGTCCAGTTTGAAGTCTTTAATTAACAAGACTAAGAACTCACAAAAGGGAACCCCAATTTCCTTCATAACATGTAGTGTCCATGAAGGGACACTCTCTACACTGCCAAAATGCCCATGAAAAAGCTTGTGGTAAAGGGGGGGGGGGGGAGGCTAAAGGAGGCAAAAAGAGAAGCAGGTTTCAAAGCTCACCCTTGGCCAGACCCACCCTGTAGAGGGAGTCATGGATGCTGCCAGTTTCACGCAGCTCCTCCAGGGGAGAGCCAAGGGCAAGGCGAAAGCCAGGGATCTGGCAGAAGAGCTGTGACCGTCGCAGGAACGAGATCACTGTGTGTTCCGAGGTGCCGTCTCCCAAAAGCACTTGAAATGTTCCACCACAATATATATAGGAAAATACTTTCCAAGAATTCACACACACAGCACACTTTGTATAAGTCCTCTCAGTGTTCTCTCAACGTATAACATTTTCAGTGCGAAGTAAATCTTTAAACGGGCAGGTCCACATGTGGTTGGCTCCACGAGGTGCCTGACTTTAAAATTTAGCTAATCAAATTAGAATGTAAAGAACATTAGAAGTATGTTCAAAATACCATAATTTTGAAAACTCTTGAGAATACTTGGGAATGCTGATGTACTTACTGTCCCTGAATCTCAGAGTAACATGTCAGGAAGTTGACTATGAGGGAAAAGATTGAGAATTTTGTTTTTTCACTGCATCCTAAATTGTATCATGTTGATGAATAAACATATTGGTTTTTGTTGTTGTTTAAGACGGGGATTCTCTGTGTAGCCTTGGCTATCCTTGAACTCACAGCAATCCACCTGCCTCTGCTTCCTGAGTGCTGGGATTAAAGGCATGTGCCACTATGCCTGGCTATTTTTATTGTTTAATAATTTATTTAATTTTATTTTATGTGCATTGGTGTGAGGGTATCAGACCCCTTGGAACTGGAGTTATAGACAGCGTGAGCTCTCATGTGGGTGCTAAGAATCGAACACAAGTCCTTTAGAGGTGCAGACAATGTCCTTAACCACCTAGCTGTATTTCCAACCCTATTTTTACTTTTTAAGTTAAAGAAAATTCTTTGACTGACTACCCGCTAACAGTAAAGAGAGGCATGAATCACATTCCTTCTCGATTAGCCAGGATGAAGAGGGAGAGGATTAGACTGGCTTGATCTGGAATATCTTGTATTTATTCATAAAATTTAGAAACAGCCAAATTACAAGCTGCTGAGAACAGAGGAGATGCTACAATTCCGAACCCACCTTGGGAGAGACCTCACTTGTGGCTCTAGCCCCTCCAGCATCTATCCAAGTACCTAAAGGGAAATCCTGGCTCACCATTGAGTCAAGCCTTGGGCGTCAGAGAAGAAAGCCCCCAGGAAAAGCCCTGTAAACCAAATATAGCTGGATACTCCGCTAAGCCTATCAAAAATTAACAGTCCTCTTCAAAGGAAAGAGAACAAAAAAAATATGCCAAAATGCAAGCTAAAGTTTACTCCTCAAAGTCCGTTCTCCAGAACAGAAGTCACCTATGACTATGAAAAAGTCACAACGAAGTCTCCCGTTTGTACTGTAAAACACATTTAAGGAACCAGGTGTCGTTATTAACAAGCTTTCAGATCACTGCAAGGTGAAATAGTGAACAGACACGCCACAAAGACTCCGAGTTATTCCCATAGGCCAGTGAAGCCATAAATGCTAACGCACACTGATACTTTTGTACCCCCAGATTCTAACCAAAACATTAAGAGATTAGAAAGCAGTATATCACAACTCTTTTAGATGGAAGTAAATATAATTATGTTTAGGAAACTAGTGTTTAAAAGAGTAGAAAAAAGTACCACCAAGCTCATGTATTTAATGAGTAATTAAGTTGATAACTAGATGCTATATGTTATTACTTTAACTATTCCAATAAAAACCTTTAGGTTTTTTTTTTAAGATTTATTTATGCATTTATTATGTATATAGTGTTCTGCCTGCATGTAACACCTGCAGGCCAGAAGAGGGCACCAGATTTCATTGTAGATGGTTGTGAGCCATCATGTGGTTGCTGGGAATTGAACTCAGGACCTTTTAAGAGCAGGCAGTGGTGCTCTTAACCTCTGAGCCATCTCTCTAGTCCCAACAACCTTAAGTTTAAGTTTTATGAACAAAAGTTAGCTAAAAATATCTTAGGATTTTCTTATTAGGAAAAAAATTAATTTTGCCTTGCATTTATGGTGAAGTGGATAGAATGTTAACTAATAGTAAGAAAGAAATACGTACTATGCCTCAAAAGCCAAACTGGAAAGAACGTTCAATTGCAAATAGAATTAAAGATTCGTAAGAGAGCTCTGGACTGAAATTTCCTTCCTTATTATTCTGAGACAGGCTCTGAGTTGCCCAGGCTGGCTTGAATTTGCTGTGACCTGGGCAGTCCTCCAAACTGTGACACTTCTGCACCAGCATTCCCAGGTGCTTGGGCTAAAGGCACACACCATCACTCCTAGCTAAAAGTATCTTAATTTACTTAATGTATTTTGTGTGGTGGGTGAGATGTAGCTGTGGAAACCAGAGGGGAATCTGTAGGAGTCGGTTCTCCTCTTCCACCATGTGGGTTCCGGGATGAAATTCAGGTCATCAGGCTTGCCTGCCTTCACCCAAGAAGCCATCTCACTAGCCCACCTTGTGTTTGTGATCAAGGTCGCCTATGTGTGTTTGCATGTATTACTCAAACAGCCTTATAAAGTGTATTATACAACTGAAAACAACCCTCTGCACAGACACCAACTCACTTCTCACATTTTCCCCCTTATAGTTGTTTCTGTTAACACTATGTATCTCAGGTTGACCTCAAATTTACAAAGATCTATCTGCCTCTACCTTCCAAGCATTAGGAATAAAGGAATGTGCCACCACTCCAGGCCTTCAGTGTTTTATTGAGTATTTCTTTCCAGGCTTAGAAGCAATATTCAAGTGTTATTTCAAAATTTCTCCCATTTTTATCCATCTGTTTAACATATCCTCTTAACTTCCTTCTGTGGAAAATGAGACTTTGGTGACCTTTTACAACCATCTGTATTCCAAGTACACAGCTGCACTGTTCACCAACTCAACTCTCTCTCTATAGATACATGTACTCTCACTTTGATTTAATCAGTGCACAGTGTTCAGGCTGCTAGCATCATATAAGCTATTTACGGCTAAATAAAAACTGTGATAAAATAGTGACAGCCAACACATATAACGCGCTGTGCTACACCCTCTGAGCTGGCACTTTGAATGTTCAAGCATCACCACTTTGGGCAAACATACTTCAGTCCATTATTCCCAACCCCCCCAACCCAAGACACTCGATTGTACCTAGAATTCCTCAACCAAGGACCTTCTACGTGTTTCCTTTCTAGAGAACAAATTTCCAGCACCTGGTAAAAGAGACGGGAAGATCTATTTGCTCATCAAGCCAGACCTATTGCTGCCAGCCTCACTTTTGAAAGTGCTTACTGATGCTAAGTTCTGAATTTGAGGGCTCTAGTCACACAAGCTGGGTTGTTCCTCAGTTTCCCACCATTGTAATATTAAGATTCAACTTTCTGAAAATCTATTTAAAATAATCTCTTATATTTTTTCCTCTGCAACATTTTATTTCTACCATTACTTAATTTGCTTCTTTACCGTTTATGATTTCTCACTTTAAAAAGTTATCTAATTAACTGGGCGTGGTGGTGCACACCTGTAACCCCAGCACTTGAGAGACAGAGGCAGGTAAATCTCTGTGAGTTCGAGGCCAGCCTGGTCTACAAAGCAAATACAGGACAGCCAGGGCTACACAGAGAAACCCTGTCTTGGGGAGGGAAAAGGTTATTTAATAGGGTTTTAAGAGGAACATTTAATCTACAACCTTCAAGTAGAAGTCTACACTAAAACTTGAAATATGAAAAGTTATCTTTGTCAAGGAGGGTGAACCAACAAAAAGCAAGGAGATATAAAACAAGCAAAAAGGTTTATAAGCCAACAGAGACCTATTTCAGCTATTAAATTTTAAGTTTTATCTCTAATATATTAATCCAACAATCCTCATACAAAATGCAAAAACAGTATGTTACAAAGGAAATCACTAAGAAATAAAAACGAAAAGAAGAAAAGCATTTAGAAAAGCACTAAATGAAGGAATAAACGATTACTTGCAAAATATATTTGAGAAATTTTAGGCTGAGCAAATTTAAGTAGCTTTACTAGAGATAATTACTGAACATCTAACATAGACACAAAAATTGTAATTTCACAAGAAAACAAGGTAGTTTATGACCTATTTTCTAAGTCAATACAAGTGTAGAAACACTTGGAAGAAGCTGTTCTGCCATACTGCTTCTTACCTTACTGCTTGACACCTTTTCGCTGGGATCACAAACATTTTCCAGGATCCCAAGGTTCCCTTCCACATCAGTGTAACATATACGTCCGCAAGTAGGATGCCAGGCCAGGCCACAGACTGCATAACCTTTCTCATGTTTTACCCTAAAAATCAAAAAGTGAGCCCTGTTAAAGCCACAGTCCCCTGGAGTAGAGCAGGAGCCTCAGCAGCAAGCAGCCCCTGTCCAGCATGTACCCTCAGCACCACCCAAAACAATAAACCGAGCATCTCTACTGTCTGAGAAAACGTCCATTTGAAGATTACATGGCACTGGTGAGATGGCTCAGTGTGTAAGGATGCTTGTCACCAAGCCTGAGTCTGATCTCTAGAATGCTCACAATGGGAGGAGAGAACTCACTTGTGCAATGTCCTCTGATCTCTGTCCACAATACACTGTGGCATGTGTGCTCTACAGTGTGCACATACACACAGACAGTAAACGAGTAAATAAATATTTTTTAAAATTAATGGTTTTCATAATGTAAGAGCTATTTTCATTTTAAATAACAGTCAAAAATGTACAAATGTTTCCTAATTAAACAAAAACAATTAAGTGTACCTTTCCATGCAGTCTTTGGTTTCCACATTCCAAACTACAATTAAGCCATTAATAGTACCTGCAGCCAAATACTGCCCACAGGGAGACCAGGTTACTATATTGAGTGTCTACAAAGAAACAGTTAATAATAGTTTTAAATCTCTACTCTAAGTTATTCTAATTACATCTGAAATATAAAATGCAACAAAGTATATTTACTTAACTTTTTTCAATAATATTCATCTATTAGCATATATATATTTTTTTTTAGCCAAGAGAAAAATACCTGTTTAATTTTTAAAATGAGGGCTGGGCGTGGTGGCGCATGCCTTTAATCCCAGCACTCGGGAGGCAGAGGCTGGTGGATCGCTATGAGTTCAAGGTCAGCCTGGTCTACAAATTGAGTCTAGGACAGCCAGGGCTACACAGAGAGACCCTGTCTCAAAAAAAAAGCAAAACAAAACAAAAACCCAATAAATAAATAAAATTTAAAAAATGAAATATAAAACAATGTTACCATCCTGGAAAACAACAAACAAGCAAACAATTACAGGGAATCCTCCTAACGTTCACCATCAAATGAAGACAGCCAGTAAGTGAAGTGAATTTTTAACAAGTCACTGTTCATACTCTGAGTCTTTGATTTTTTTTTTTAAACTTATTATGTATACAGTGTTGTGTCTGCACACTAGAAGAGGACACCAGATCTTGTTATGAATGGTTGTGAGCCACCATGGGGTTGCTGGGACTTGAACTCTGGACCTCTGGAGGAGCAGCCAGTGCTCTTACCCTCTGAGCCGTCTCTCCAGCCAAAAGAACACACATGAGTATAGAGTGAACAAATATAGACCAGTAATTATTTTTTTATCTAAAACTTGAGAAAAAACGAGGGAATGAGAGATAGAGACAGAATAAGAAAAATAACAGGGTGCTGGAGAGGTGGCTCGGCAGCTAGGCGCAGTGGCTGTTTTTGCAGGACCTGGGCTCGGTTCCCAGCACCCACGTAGCAGCTCACAGCCATGGGGAGCTCCAGCTCCAGGTGACACAGAGCCCTCCCTGGCCTCCTCAAGCATCAGGCACATACACAGCCCACTTTCACAAGAAGCAAACAAAAAACCCAAACCAAACCAAACCAAACAAACTCATACACTTAAAATAAAAAAGAATACATCTAGCCAGGCATGATGGCAAACATCTTTAATCCTAGTAAGGCTAAGGCAGGTGGATCTTTATGAGTTCAAGGCCAGCCTGGTCTACATAGGGAGCTCCAAACCAACCAAGGCTATGTGGTGAGACCCTGTCTGAAAACAAAACAAAACAAAACAAAACAAGTACTTAAATAAGCCAGCTGCAGTGGTCCATGTCTATGATCCCAGCACTGGTGGAGGCAGAGTCAGGCAGATCTCTGTGAATTTCGAGGCCAGTCTGGTCTACAAAGGGAGTCCAGGACAGCCAAGGCTACACACAGAAATACTGTCTCAAAAAACCAAAATATATATATAAATAAATAAATAAATATAAAAACCTAATAATCTTTCTTCTACTAAAGTGAGACTAGAATCACAAGTCTTATTGAAACACAATAAAATTTCAATAATAATTTATTACTCTAATATCAAGCTAAATTTCTTTTCATTTTTCAAGATAGGTTCTCTGTGTAGCGTTGGCTGTCCTGGAACTCACTTTGTTGACCAGGCTGGCCTCTGAACTCAAGAGAATCATCTGCCTTTGCCTCGGAGTGCTGGGATTAAAGGCCTGAGACACCACTGCTTAGCATTAATGGTAATTTTACTGCCTATAAGCTCATTTCTTTTATTTACTTTTTTTCCTTCATTTTGGTTTTTGAGACAGGGTTTCTCTGTGTATCCTTGGCTGTTCTGGACTCACTTTGTAGACCAGGCTGGCCTCCAACTCAGAGATCCACCTGCCTCTGCCTCCTGAGTGCTGGATCACAGGCGTGAGCCATGACATCCAGCGTTATTTACTTTTTTATTTACTTATTTTTATGTGTATAGGTGTTTTGTCTGCATGTATACCTCTGTACCATCTGCATGCACTGTTGTGGAAACCAAAAGAGAGCATCAGATCCTCTGAAATTGGAGTTACATGCAGATGGTTGTTAGTCAGCTTGTGGGTGCTGGGAATCAAACCTGGGTCCTCTGGAGAACAGCCAGTGCTCTAACCACTGAGCCATCTCTCCTGCCCACACACTTCATAGTTGACAACGGGTATTGGTGAAGTGTACATTAACCCTTCTCTACAGTTAGTGCTCCACATGTAACTTACAAAGCCCACCTGAGAGATAGAGTGATCTGACAGATCAAATGGATTACTCCAAGTTCCTCTTCTGTACATCTTAACAGATTTTCCCACAGGAACTGCTAGTAACTATTGGGAAAGACAAAGTTACATAAATTCAACTTGCAAGAAAATAGCATAAAGCTAATTTAGCTAAATTTACAAGATAAGAGCAAATTTGAATTTCAATTGCTACTAACAAAACTCAAAAAAAAAAAAAAAATCACTTGACTTGAAATTCTGATAGGAAAAATAAAAGAGTGTCCATACTTTGTTACTTTCAGCGAAAAACAAAGCAGTAGTATAGTAGTGTTGCGTGTATGCATGTGTGAAAAAGCAAGTGTGCTCAGTGTGTACGGAGAGGTCAGAGGGCAATCTCTGTGAGTCTGTTCTCTTTCCACTTTGTTGGCTCCTGTAGCTCAGACTCAGGTTGTCAGGCTTGGCAGCAAGTACCTTTACCCACTGAGCCGCCGCACTGAGCCTTCGCTATATTTTAATCTACTTCTAGGGGCTGGAGAGAGGGCTCCGAGGTTAAGAGCACTGATGGCTCCTCCAGAGATCCTGAGTTCAATGGACAAGAACCACATGGTAGCTAACAACCATATGCAATGGGATCTAATCTAATGCCCTCCTCTGGTGGACAGGAAAACTGAGCACTCATATACATAAAGGAAGGAAAGAAAGAAAGAAAAAAAGAAAGAAAGAAAAGAAAAAGGTTAATAAAGCAGAGCTAAAGAAATGGCACAGCAGTTAAGGGTACACTCTTCCAGAGAGCCTGGGTTCCATTCTCAGAACCTACACAGCAGCTCACAATGCTCTGTAACTCCAGACCCAGGGAACCCAATGTCCCCTGGCTTTCTCAAACACCAGGAATGCCCATGAAGCACAGTCATGCAAGCAAAACATCCAAACATAAAAATTAGTTAAAAATCTAATAATGTATTTTATTTTTAAATAGCATCTAAGGCATTATATAACATAAAGTTTTTGGAAAACATGGAACACTTCATAGATTTGCCACCCGTGCGTGAGGACCATGCGACGCTCTCCTCCACCTTTAGCCAATTTGCCACCACAGTGAATCTATATCCTAAGTGCTCACTCAGCCTATGCGAGCACATAGCTAGCTTGATCATGAACTCCTTTTCAAAATAAAACATGCAGGTATACATGTCTAGAACTTCAGCATTCAAAAAGAGGCAGAAGGATTCTGATGGAAAAGCAGCCTGGGCTATACAGCCAGTCCCTGTGTCAAAGAGAAAATATTCACAAGGTCCAAAAGGAAGGGCCTGTCCTTAAAGTCTCCAAATCAGAGCCAATTCTACTCATAATAGCAAATATAAGCAGACTATAAAAGTAGGGATTCGAAAGCTGGGCGTGATGGTGCACGCCTTTAATCCTGGCACCTGGGAGGCAGAGGTAGGCGCATTGCTGTGAGTTCGAGGCCAGCCTGTTAATCTTAGCACTCAGAGGCAGAAACAAGGGTGAGCTACACAGCAAGCTAGATCCTGAGCTCCTTCTCAAAATAAAGCATAAAAGCATGCATGTGCATGTGTATGTTTCAGTATTCATGCATGGAAGTATTTCTTTACTAGTAAGTATTAGCATTCTATCTATACCTACTATTTTGTAGTCTGATGGTTTGTTCTTAAGGTCTACTTCATGAGAACATAAAAGACAGTCCTTATTCTAACAATTAGAGAGAACCACCAAGATTTATTTAACCAGTTCCGCATAAATGAACACCCAAGACATTTGCAGTCTCATAGACTGGTATATACTTTTTTGTTATACATATGCTGTAGTGCACATGTATAAATATAGAAAATACCCAGAAGGTAGCACTGAGTCATTTATTGTAAGACTTCCATGTCTCTTCAGCACTGCATGTAATCCTGTCTCAGAGTTGTTACATTAAGCATTAATGAAAAGAAAAATATAAGAACAGCTCGTGTAAAACATACAATTTGAAAAGGTCCATCCTGACTTTTATGAGACTCGGGCTTTCTTGGCAGGTGTCAGTCCCTTGAAGGAGACATCCTGCCAGTCCACATTCTTCTTAAAAGCTGCCCACTGTCCCCTCTACAAGCATGTCAGGGCACATATGCACACACTGTCACACTAAAAATTAACGAGGACTAATAGAATAATTTAAGAGTTGAAACTCAGTGTCACTTACTTTCCCCGTCTTGGGCTGCCATGCGAGTCTGCAGATGGCCTTTGCATTCACCACATCGTTGCACTTTGGTAGCACTGGCCAACTAATGGCACATGTCTGATTTTTAAAGAAAGACAATCAAAAATTTATCTCAAAGTAGATGCAAAGCTGAGACTTAACAGGTGGTTTCTTCCATTCATTATGTTTTGGGGAAAAGCAACTGAACACACTTTATCACTGCTAGCATCCTTAGCCTATACAGTGTTAAGTCTTTTGGATACAAAAAAGTACAAGTCTTACACAAGAGCATTTTCTGTGCACATGAAGCACACATGACTTTCACAAACCAAAAAGACCTTCAATAAATTAAAATACACATGCCAACAAAAATAAAGAAATCTTGAGAGGTTAAGGCATGACATTATCAAAACTAGAAATAATTTGGTCAAGCTACTAAGGAAGGCTGTTCCTTATCAGCCACAGTATCTCTATGAATGAAAGACCCACTGATCACTCCAGGGAGACCAGACTGGTCCGTCTGTCTGTCCGGAAAGGTTTTTTTTTTTTCTTCACTTTGTCTTTAAAACCTGTACCAGGCTGGGCTCAAGGAAGCTCAAGCTCAATGTGACTCTCCAGTCAAATGTGGGCTCTGTCTTATTTATTTCTCTATTACCAACATCTAATACAGGCCCCAAACATGGCAGTTGTCTTCTAAACACATAACTAAATTTCCCTCTTTAATTTATTAAGCTTAAAAGTTAAATACTATTTATAGTTACTCCTGTGAGTTGGTGTTAAAAAAGAATTATTGTTCAATACATTTATATTCTATCAGATTATTTTGGAGTAATGAAAGTTTACTGAAAGAAACAGATTTAAAAAGATAAATAACTACTTTTGATCAATGATATTATAGGCAACACTCAAAATATCATAGAAAGGGACAAAATGTTTTAAATTCAAACTTACTAATTTACCTGGTCAGAAATATTCCACACTCTGACAGTTCCATCACAACTAGCTGATGCCTGCAGAAGTAAACAAATTATCTCTATATATTTATTACACATATTATATATATATATATATGTATTATCTCTACTACATATAAAAATTATACATAATTATTATGGCTATAATGCCACACAGAAATTGGTGCAACTGATTTTTAAAGTCTTTTATACCAATAGGGCAAATTTTTTTGCCAGTTCTCCCATAGCTTTAAACACAACTGATCAAACAACAAAGGAATGAAAGAATTACCAGGAAGGTATCCTTAGGATCAAAAGACAGACTTAAAACAGGGGCGTCATGTCCTCTAAATGTTTGCTGCTGGCTGTTATCCACCACGTCCACAACTTTGACCAGAAAATCACTATAAACAGTTAAGAGGAACCACATGAATAAATGCCAATAAAAGCCTCTTTAATGCATGGCTTAAATATTTCAAAACCAAGAGTAAATGCTATGTTTTTAAAAGAAAAAAAACAACTTGCAAACTGTCACCCAAGTTTAATAACTTGCTGTTTCATTTTGTTCAATAAAAATCCTGAAAACACAAGTCAAAACTTCTCACCTTGTTGAAACACAAGCACTGCACAAATGGTTTCTCTGGAAACCTCTAAGCTTCTATTAGTGCTAATCTAACTAACAGTTACAAGCATTGCAGAGAGCTCTATCTATCCAGCCCCACCTCAGCATCCAATGAGTTGATTTTATTTTGCCTACAAGGAGGATTAAGGAATTCTTCAGGAACCAGCACTCAAGAGAGAGAAGCTAGCCTGATCTACAGAGTGAGTCCAGGATAGCCAGGGCTACACAGAGAAACTCTGACTCAGAAACCAAAGCAAACCAACCAAACAAACAGTAAATACATTATAAAAAAGAGAGATGCTAGCCAGGCGTGGTGGCGCACGCCTTTAATCCCAGCAATCAGGAGGCAGAGGCAGGCGGATCGCTGTGAGTTCGAGGCCAGCCTGGTCTACAAAGTGAGTCCAGGATGGCCAAGGCTACACAGAGAAACCCTGTCTCGAAAAACCAAGAAAAAAAAAAAAAAAAGAGAGAGAGATGCTGAAGAAATCCTGATTTGGGTTCTACCTAAAATAATTAATTAAATTTGTAACACGTTGTCACCTTTCTCTGACCTTTTTCAGCTCTAAAAGCAATATATACATATTTTTAATTCACAATTTTGTCCTCAAAAAACTTTTTATATTAAAGTCTTGGCAACAACAACAAAGGTAGACAGCGCCCTAAAACTATCACCCGTCAGACACTGTGTGGGACATGAGCTCACCTAGACCCCGCAGCAATCTTCGTGCCGTCACCATTGAAGACAACGTGGTTTGCATTGGTGGTGAAGCGTGTTAATATGCCGTCGGGAACTCCCTCAGGGAACGTGTAGACTTGGACGGTGTTATTAGAAACTGCAGCGACCAATTTCCCATTCTTAAAGAAAAAGTAAAGGTTAGACATACTGGCTTAACAAATCCAAATCCGTTAATATCTCCATAATAATGAAAAACACGGGAAAAACCACACAGCCTTATACATGCAGTTCATGTAAAGAGAACTTTTCAGTATACAATTTTCCTATAGTGAACACTAGTGAGGAAAATTTCCTAGCTTCGGAAAACTTAATTCTACCTTCACAAGCTCCCTTCTCTAGCCTGTAGTTTTTCTTTCACTTCTGGTAAAGATAAATAGTTATATTTTAAAAGATGCCATATATCACAAACATGAAGAGACTCAAAAGAGGTTTTCATAGAAAACAGTTTCAGTGCAGAAGACTTTGCAAAGGACACGGACACCACAGCGCAGCCCTACGTTTCCACGATACAATCTTGTCTTTAAGAATGGTATAAAGGGCCAGGCGTGGTGGCGCACGCCTTTAATCCCAGCACTCGGGAGGCAGAGGCAGGCGGATCGCTGAGAGTTTGAGGCCAGCCTGGTCTACAAAGTGAGTCCAGGACGGCCAAGGCTACACAGAGAAACCCTGTCTCGAAAATCCAAAAAAAAAAAGAAAAAAAAAAAAAAAAAGAATGGTATAAAGACTAGGAGCGAATCCACAGATGCGATGGAGTGATAAGCAGACAAGCATCAATTCGGACAGTGACAACCCGAAGGCAGACAAGGAACAGATGACCCCCGAGACCAGCAAGAGCCAGTTCTGCTGCCACCGCACATGGCAAACTGTTTGCCTCTTGACTGTAAAGCCAGTGTTCTAGTGTTTGAAGCCACCGAGTTTGTGGTAATTTGTGACAAAGCAGCTTTTCCTTCCTTACAGACTTCATTACAAACACAATCACGATTATTCTTGGAGAAAAACCACAAAATATAAAAAGACTCTGGGCATATACGAGGTTTTCTACTCTTATTGTTTGTTTGTTTTGTTTTTCGAGACAGGGTTTCTCTGTGTAGCTGTCCTAGACTCACTCTGTAGACCAGGCTGGCCTCGTACTCAGAGATCCACCAGCCTCTGCCTCCCCGAGTGCTGGGATTATAGATGTGCACCACCATGATGGCTTGAGTTTGCTACTTTTATGAAGTAATCTTTACTAACATTTGGAGGTTATGGCATTTTATTTATGTATTTGGTGTTTCACCTGCATGTATGTCTGTGTGAGGGTGTGGGATACTCTGGACCTGTAGTAACAGACAGCTGTTAACTGTCATGTGGGTGCTGGGAATACATTACACTATACAAATATTCTACAACATTAAAAATTTTTCAATTATAAACATCTTTTCTGATGCAGATATACAAAAGCTATCCTGTTTTAGTCGTTGAATATCTATTTTGTGACTATACCAAAATTATAAAACGAATTCTCTGAGAATTCCCTCAGGTGCTTCCAACTTTTGGGATTACAAGCAGCGATACTGGGTTGCGGTGCAATTCAGCTGGCAGAGTGCTCTCCTGGCAGTCACAGAGGCCTGGACTCGAGCTCCCCAGGACCACAGGTCCCACCCTTGGCCATATGGTGAGCCTGCGGCCAGCCTGCGCTGCAGAAGATCCTGCCTCAACAAACAAACAAACAAACATCAACAACAATAAACCCGGGGAGGGAAAGAAAAATGAATCAGATATAATCAAAGCTTCTATAAGAAATAGTTTTAGTCCTGGGCTCAGCAGTAACAAGCACTTAACTACTCTTCCAAAGGACCTGAGTTAGGTTCCCAAATAGGGAATTTTCAAACATGCATTAAAGTCACATGCCCTCATTTCTTCAACCAACTGAAACACGTACCTTCAAAGCACACGAAAAAGCCTTTTCTCCAACATTAATGGACTTTGGGTCATCATCGTCCAAATCTTCCCACATCCTCACATCACCATCACTTCCACAAGTCACAATAAAACTGTAAAGGACATTCAGGAAAGCTCTATAAGATGCTACCTTTTTCATACTTTGAAACAAAATCAAGACACTAGTGAACACTTTTTTCTCATTTTTGCCAAATAAACATCAATAATAAACGGTTAACATCTGTTCTATGAAGATGAGTTTAATGTTCTCTACAGTTCTTCCTTGACATAAGATTATTTATTTCTTTGTAATAATGTGAGAGAAAGATGAGTAAGCCAGGCTGGCCTGGAACTCATGTAGATCTACCTGCCTCTGCCTCCCAAGTGCTGGGATTAAAGGCGTGCCCAGCTTGTTCATTCTTTTTATGTCCTCTCTGGACACATAAAAAACTTCAATAAATAAAAACAGCATAGGGTGAATGGCAAAAAATAATTTTAAAAAGAAAAACTAGGGGAGGGAGAGAGGGAAGGAAGGAAAGAGTACGAATAAAATGAATGTTTAGAAAGGAAAAAAATTATTAATTCACACACGGGGAAACCAGAAGGGTCATAAAAAAAGTGTTTAGCCAGGTACGGTAGCACTGATTACTACCTTAGTGCTAGGAGGGCAGAGGCAGCCTCGCCTACACATTACGTTTGAGACCGGCCTGTGCTAAATGAGACCTTGACTAGAACACCAGCATCTAGGCAAGATATGTCCACTTGGGTGGTCCTATGTGGCATGGCAGTTATGGGGGTAACCAAGTGCTGTCTGGATTCAGTCTATTCCACAAAGGAGAGCCCCATTGTTGGTATGGTAAACCCTTTCAAAAGCCCATAGCAGGGGAGGTCACAGACCCTAGTGGATACTTAGTACCATAGTTTAGCTAAGCTGAGTAGCCTCAAACTGCCTTCTAAATATTTATGTACATTACAAATGCTCCTCTCAGCCTTTATTAGAGAGGCTTCTATTTCGGGTGAAGGGTAGTGAGTGTAGAGGTTCACGACTGCACAAGGTGCTGACAAGGAGCTTCTCAGCATCGAGCCCTAAACTAGATGTTAACATCACGTCCTCTGCTGGTCAGGGAACACTGTGGGAAGAGGGAGCTGCGAAATTCCATCTTCTGGGCAAGACAGGCAGCCACTGCAAATGGCAGCAACTTCTGATGCTCCTGCGGGCTCTGTGCAAGAACAGACCAGTCCACAGGCAGACGCAGATGAAGGGGGGCTGAGAGGGGCCCAGCCCTGCGCCTGAACTATTGGCTGCAGAGACAATTCAGGATGGGGAGGAGTGACTGCCTTTCGTTGTGTATCTAACTCTCTATACTTCCTTGTCTTTCTTTTTCATGGGCTGGGGGATGTAGCACCCCTGAGCCACAGGCCTAGCGCCATCTTATTTCTTAACACCTACTGAATGCTCAGTTCTCCGTTCAAGGCGCTCTCCCTTAGAGCGGCTTTCTGTCCTCACCCCACGCCAGTCTCCCTACCCATGTGCTTACCGCTGCACAAATCACTTAGTAGTTCTGATTACTCCTAAATATACATTTATTTTGTATTTGATTTGTGCCAGATGCCTATTAATCCAAAAAGACCTTAACTTCAATAAAGAAAATGGTTATGGCTTGTTGTCGTTATCTTTAGCTCCCCAGGAAAGTAGAATTACGTTTGTTTGTTTGTTTTGGTTGTGAGCCTAGCCTTTAACGCCTGAGACACAAATACCTTTTCTCACGGAGCAACGAACAGAGAGGTGTGGCACTGGAAGCCACACAGGAATGGCATTTAAAAAGATAAACGAGACGTACAGGAGATGGCGTGTTGGCTCAGGCCTATGAACACTCACGTGTTCTTTCAAAGACCCCGGTTCGGCTCCCAGCACCCACATGCAGCTCAAATATACTCAGCCACACACACATATAGCCATAAACAAAATAAATATGCATAGTTCTTTTTTTTTTAAAGGGCAGGAAATGGCCCTATTAAATAACAGCTTAGTAATAAGACAGAAGAAAGGCGGCTCGAAGTCATCAAGTTAAAACGCAGAGGGAGGGAAGAGAAGGGAGCGGAGAGAAACAGCCTCACTAAAGCCAGAGGGGGCTGCCATTCTCGACAGAGTGAGGCATTTGTCATGCAGTGTGCAGTGAGCGCGCTCATGACACCGAACGAAAATGCGAGTGGCGAGAAAGCGCTCCTCGGGGGCAAGGACTTTAACTTCCCTGATAATCCTAGCTTTGCCACGACAATTCCAAGCCAAGAGTCTCAGGAACCCGCCCTATCTGCTCACCCTCCCCTCTCCGCCTCCGCTGCCGGGTCGCGCGGAGAACGCCCTGAGTCGCCCCCCTTCATTTCCAAAGACGCTCACCTTCCAGAGTCATCAAAGCAGACCTCGGTGTGTCCTTCCGTATGTCCGTACCTCATGGGCTTCTGTACGGCCGGCATCTTTCCCTTTCCCTGCCTGAACCCTCTTTTTCAGGAGGGGGGTCGTCCTCTGCGCGCTGCGCAGTCCTGTTTCCCTCACCCGAGGAGCGACGGCACGGTGCGGCGGAGGGTATGTCACACGCGTCGGGGGAGGTGACGAGCCTCTCCCTCCGCAGGCTCGGCCAACGCGAACACGGAGCAGCCCGGGCGTCTGAGGGAAACCGCAGGTCTCCTCGCAGAGCCGCTTTCCCGCGCTCCGGCGCGCTCGCCCCGTGCGCATGCGCGGCCCGCCGCCGCCCTGCGCAGGTCCCGACGGGGGGGGGGGTCGCCGGGTGGTGACGTCAGAGGCGCGCCGCCGCCCAGAGCCCGCGGCAGGGGAGCGTTCTGAAAGAAAAGGTGGGAGCCGAACCCGGAAGTGGTGGCGCTCCCCGGAGAGCAGGCGGAGACGGCGGCGAGTCGGACACTGGGCTGACCGTGGGGCGGGGGCGGGGGCTGACGGAGAGGCCTCCGCCTTGCGGGAGCTGCAGGCCGAGCGGGAGTGGCCGGCGCCTCCCTTCCGCGCCTGGCGGTGCTGATGGCGGCGCTCGCCCCGACGGCTCCAGTCCAGCCGCGCGCAGAGAGGTGAGACCGGGAAGCGTGGCCGCGAGGGCTTTCGGGCTCTCCTTCCGGGCAACCGATCGAGCTCCCCCGGACGGGGTTAGAGACGGACCTTGTCAAGCCTTTATTTTTGACATCCTTGGTGCCCTCACTTGGTCATTTCTGTAGTGAGAAAGGATAAATTAATGTTGGGGGTTTTTTTTGTTTTGTTTTTTGCCGCCCTAGTTAGATGATGCGTAAGAGAGTTAACTCGAGTTTCCTATTTACTTCCCTCCCGAAGTTTGCTAAAGTGCATTCAGATCTAAAGGAAGAATTCTTCTAATTCGTATTGGCCAGTACTTCTTTTCATCCTTGCAGTCCGAAACACATCCTGTGCTAAGTCAGGCCGCGGCCAGTCAAGTTTATGCTTTTCTTGTTTCTTCACGTTCTCCGTATTAGTAAATTGGTCTCTGTTGAAAAATTTTTTTTTTCGTTAATATTTATCTTAGGGAATCTCTCGGAGTTTTTGTGGTACCCACTGTACCGTTTCGGTCAGACTTATTCTTATCATTGTTGAGACTTTTTTTTTTTTTTTTTTTTTTTTTTGTGGATGTAGATTTCCCTGTTCTTAAATTTAGATTCATTTTTTAAAGTTGCAAGTTTAGTCATTGCTCGAACAGTGGTGTTCTTGCTAGAGTGGCGTGTTGTGAGGCATTATAAGAACTAGGGCTCCAGATAGACACTCAGATTTGTATGTGAATAAAAACTAAGAGGAGGTGCTCAGCCAGGCGTGGTGGTACGCGCCTCGAGTCCCCGCACTCAGGGAGGTGGGTCTCCAAGGACAGCTAAGGCTACACAGAAAAACCCTGCCTTTGAGAACAAAAAACAAACAAGAAGAGGAGGTGCTCAAATAGAACCTGGGATTTTTCTTTCCTTTCCTTCCCTTTTCCTGAGACAGAGTTTCTCTGTAAAATAACCCTGGCCCCTGGCTGTGCTGGGCTCACTTTGTAGACCAGGCTGGCCTTGAACTCACAGAGATCACCGTACCTCCCAAGTGCTTGGGATTAAAAGCGTGTGCCACCATGCCCGGCTTGAAATTGGTTTTAAAATGTCCTACTGCTAATTTCCCACAAGAATGAACATACCTGAGATGTTGGTTTCTGAGTAACTTGGTTTTATTTTGAAATTATTCAGTTTTTAGATGATCCAATTTATAATTCTTTTGCCCAAGTAAGTGGGCAATAAAAATTATTAGGTATAGTGTGATGTATCATAAAGGGACTTAAAAGTAATGTTTTTTAGAGCCAACATTCAGAAACCTGCAAACTAGAGCCGATTGTGGTGGTGCACACCTTTAATCCCAGCCTTAAACCCTGTGTAGAAAAACCAGAAAAGAAAAGAAAAGAAAAGAAACCTGCAAACTGGAGCAAGAGTTACAGCTGTAAATACTTTGGACACAGTATCTGTAATACTATCTGATTTTAAAACCGTGAGTGGTGTGAGCAGGCCTGCCTTAGCAATCCAGCCTTATTCAGATTGGACAGTTCTAGTTTTTACTTTTAGCCCTAACCTATTGTATGACCTTGAGTGTGAGCGCGTGTCTTTACTTTCCTGAATGTCAGATTTCTCACCTCTAAAACAGCAGTGATACTTAGTTCCATCAGATTATCCGAGTCCATAGAAGATGCTCACGGAGGTCTAACGCTGTCAGGGCCTCTTGCTGCTAGGTATTCAGTGGTTTTGTTTAAAGTGGGGATTTGCCTGTAAAATTTTCAAATGCCGAATGCCTCCAAAACTGTGAGTGCTGCCTTCAGCAAGTCCATAACCATGTTGAGGGCAACAGATTTTAAGCAGTGTGTACAGGATGACAACTAAAGAACTGCATTGCAAAATTGTCAGGTTAACTAAAATAACTTAACTTTAAAAAAAAAAAATCAGTCTGCCTATAAGTCTGATATGGACATGAAAATTTACGAAATGAATTATTTATTATTGGAGTTGGTATCTGAATGAATAACTGAAAACAATGCCAAGGCTGGAGATTCAGTTTCAGTGAAGTTAAGTTTGCCCTGCTGTGACCACTTTAATACCCTGAGGGCAACAAATACTGTTGGTCTCAAAGACAATAGGTTGAAAAAACATAGATATATTGGTATTCTACCTAAGATAATATTATATATAAGCAATGTCATATGCTCTTACACAGTTATATGAGACTATAACAGTTTTGCCTATAGAAGAGGTTTTTGTTTTGTTTTTTGAGATTTTATTTTTAGATGAGCATGGTAGCACATACCTTTAATCCCTGCACTCAAGAGGCAGAAGCAGGTAGATCTTTGTGAGTTTGAGGCCAGCCTGGTCTACAAAGCAAGTCCAGAACAGCCAAGTCTCTATTACACCAAGAAACTCTGTCTCAGAAAACAAAACAAAAAAAATTTTGAGACAAGGTTTCTCTGTAGCCTTGGCTGTCCTGGACTAACTAGACCAGGCTGGCCTCGAACTCACAGCGAGCCATCTGCCTCTGCCTCCCGAGTGCTGGGATTAAAGGCTTGTATGCACCACTATCACCCAGCTACAAAGTTTATTTTTAACTACAAAAATGTGTGTGGTAGGGGTCTCTGTGAGTGCAGTGTCTGCAGAGGCCAGAAAAGGGCATCAAATCCCCTGGAGAGTCACAGGCAATTGTGAGCTGCAAGATGTGGATTCTGGGAGCTGAATTTGGATTCTTTGCAAGGACAGCAACTATTCATAATTATTCCGCCATCTTCTAAAATGTCTTTTTTTTTTTTTTCCTTAAAGATTTATTTATTCTGCCCACGTGTGTGTCTGCATACCAGAAGAGGGCACTAGATCTCATTATAGATGGTTTTGAGCCACCATGTGGTTGCTGGGAATTGAACTCAGGACCTTTGGAAGAACAGACAGTGCTCTTAACCTCTGAGCCATCTCTCCAGCCCCTAAAAGTGTCTTTTTAATAGACTATATACTTGGTGTAAAAATCGTCATCACTGTGGAAGATGAGGCTAAAAGACAGGGCAATAACAGTTGAGGAGAACTAAGGACTGAAAGAAGGAACACTGATTTTTTTTTTTAATCTCTCTGAATATATTATGAATGAGCATTAATAATGTTTATTCTGGGAATAAATAATACTCGTATAAATCCAATGAGGTATGAAAGAGATGTAGTAAAAATCCCTCTGCTCTTAGCCACCTAGTTCCTCTACCTGAAAACATCTGCTATTTGATTCTTTTATTACATTGGCAGAACTAGATTGACTTTTAACAAAGCAAGACAGATGTTATCAGCTTTTTAACATAATTTTATTCTTCGAGTGTTTCACACATTGCAATTTGATCACATTTATCACCACCTCACTGTTGCCGGGACTCCTCCCAGATCCACCCCTACCTCCCACCCTCTTTCATCTTTGTGTCCTCTGCTCTGCTTAGTAACTTACCGTTGTCTGCCTTGTGCTGCCCATATACTTACGAGGGAGAGCCATCACTGGGACATGGCTGCCTCAGCCACAAAGAAACCTGACTCTTCCTCCCCCAGAAGCCATGGCTGTCAATGGTCTCCCAGTTGAGGACAGGGTCTCAGAGGTACCTCCTCCTCCATGCTGAGGTGGTGGCTGGCTTGCCTGCATGTGCTGCTGCACTCCTGCCTGAAGCAGTGTCTGCCTTTTCACTCCTGTTCTCTCCACCTCCAGCTCTTACGGTCTCTCTCTTCACCTTCCTCAGTGGCCCCTGAGTTTTGGCATGTGTGTGCTGTGAATGTCCTGTTGTGGCTGAGCACTGCTGACACTTTGATCAATCAGCAAAGTCTTTGTTAGCCACCATCCACTGCCCAAGAAACTTGTCTGAATAGGGCTGAGAGATGTGCTGATCTCCTGGTACAGAGGTAAGAGGTGAGAAGAGTTTGTCACTGTGCCCATTTAGCGGAATAGTAGTGTCGTTCACCCTTGGGGCCTGTGAAGCTCCCTAACCACATTCAGTGGTTTTGTTGAAACAGTGTCACTGTGTGGCTCAGGCTGGCCAGGACTCACAGAGGTCAGCCTGCCCCCACTTCCCAAATGCTAGGATTAAAGGCCTGCTCCACCACACCTGGCAATAGTCAGTGTTTTAGAGGTGGAAAAACAAAGACTCAGAAATGTTCTGATTCCCCAAAGCCACGTGCTGCACAGCGTCAGGCTTAAGCTCTTTCCCTCATCCCGAGCTGCTGTTCTACCTCTGGGTCACGCTCTTCCCATGACTCAGATCCACCGCCCGAGTCCACACTGGTCTCAAACTGCATATTCTAGTTCACACCTCCTAAGTCCTGGTATTAATAAGTTTGTGCTGCCACATAGTTGTTTGTGTTTTGTTTTGTTTTGTTTTGTTTGAAACAGGGTTTCTCTGTGTAGCCTTGGCTGTCCTTTTGTAGACCAGAGGCCTTGAACTCACAGAGATCTGCCTGCCTCTGCCTCCCGAGTGCTGAGAGTACAGGCATATGCAATGTGCCTGGCTCCACACATAGCTTTTAAAAGTAAAACTTTAAAGGATTTAAATCTAGATTCACATTTTACTAGTATTTTGGTGAAATGTGTTACCTCCCTTAAATGTAATCATATATAATTATTATAAAGTAGTAAAAAAAAATATCTATAGCTTTTTTCTTAAAAAAAAAAAAAAAAAAAAAAAGCCTGCCACGGTGACCCACACCTTTAATTCTAGCACTCAGGAGGCAGACACAGGTGGCTATCTTTTAGTTGAGGCCAGTGTGGTCTACATAGTGAATTCCAGGATAGTCAGGGCCATATAGAAAAACTCTGCCACCGCCACCCTTACGGGGGGAGGGAGGACATCTTACCTAGTATTTCTGTTTAAATCTTGGTTAAGTTAGTAGTGTGTAAGGAACTCTAATTTGAGGGGATAGACAGGCCTAGAGAGAGGGCTCAGAGGTTAAGAAAACTGGTTGCTTTTCTAGAGGATCTGGTTCAATTCCAGGACAGGATATGCAAACAAAATATCCATACACATAAAATTAAAGCACACTAAAAGTTCGTCACTAAAAGCTTTAATTTTACTCAATAAAAAAAAAAGATTTATTCACTTATTTTATAAGTACTCTATTTGCATGTACACCTGCATACCAGAAAAAGTCATCAGACCCCTTACAAATGGTTATGAGCCACAGTGTGGTTGCTGGGAATTGAACTCATGACCTCTGAGCCATCTCTCCAACCTATTTACTCAGTAATTTTAAGGAATCTAAAACTTTAAAGCTTGAGGCTGAAGAGATAGTTCATCAGCTAAGAACACTTGCTGTTGTTTTAGAAAGCCAGAGTTCAAGTCCCAACACCCACATCTGATGGCTCACTAGTCCAGGAGATCTGAACCCTTTCTCTGGCTTGTGGGTTTCCTGCACACAGGAGACACACATACCTGTATGTACTCAGTCTCATAGGTAAATCCTAAAACAAGCATAAAGCTTGTTTAAAGGAACACATTTAACCAAAGAATAAAGTGCTTTGTGCTTTATGGTATTTTAGAAATACTGGAGCTTTTTCAGTTTCAGAGTTTTTGTTTTGCTTTGTTGAGGCAGGCTCTGGTGTAGCTCAGCTGACATGAGCTCCTGATGCTGCTTCACCTACCTCCCAGGTGCTGGGACTTCATGTACTTCTGTGCCTGGTATATGTTCAGACTTTTATGATACATTTTGTTCAATTTCTAGCCTTAAATATATAGCCATTCTGCCTCTCCTTCCTTTTTTTTTTTTTAATTCTGCCACGTGTTCACCTCATTTTTAGAAAAGTCCTCAGTAATATTTATTTTTGTTAATCTCAGTGAATGATGTTTTAATACTTTCTTTCTTGATTTATTTTTGGTTTATTCCCCCCCCCCCCTTGGTTTTTCGAGACCGGGTTTCTCTGTGTAGTCTTGGCTGTCCTGGACTCACAAGCTTTGTAGACCAGGCTGGCCTTGAACTCCTGCCTCTGCCTCGAGAGTGCTGGGATTAAAGGCATGGGCCACCATGCACAGCTCATACATTTTAATTAAGACTATAAAAATGTGTCCTGATTTTACAAATGAGAAAACCAAGTTAACTGAAGTTACACTCTGTGGTGTTTTGCAGTGTGGGGACTGAGCCCAGGGCCTCACGCGTGCTCAAGTTCTCCCCAGCGCGCTGCGCCCTGTCCTTTCTTAAGCCCCCAGTGCGCTGCACCCTGTCCTTTCTTAAGCCCCCAGCGCGCTGTGCCCTTTCCTTCTTAAGCTTACTTGAAGTCTATATGGTAATGGGTACATTTTATTTTGTAATTAAAGTTGCAAATTAGGAGGAAAACACATCCACTTAATTTATTCCATAAAGTGTTTTAATAACATACCTTGCATATCCTGTTTCCTAAGATTCTGTTGCTCTTCTTTCCGTTTTGAGGAAGCTAGTTTTAGGGCTGAGGGCGAAGATGGAGTGTTTCCAGATTCTTGGCGTCTTATTTAAAGTATTGAAATAAAAGCTCACACAGATTTGCAAAAGTAGCAAGGCAACTAAACAAAGCAGTAGAAAAGAGTCATAACTCACTGTTAGGGAACAGTGGGCCTCCTGAGCCAAGGCACTCAAGGGCCCCAGTTATCCTTTAGGGCTTCTTTTTATGGGCTCAAGAGAAAGAGGAATTTTGTCAGAAGGGGGCATGGTGAGGATGGTTTCCTGTTTTGACTAATAGGTGAATTTGTATATCCATTTTTCTGCTATACACGTTTTGTTTCCCAGTGCATCTGACCTTAATCAGGTACACATCCAAATATGCATAGGCATAAGATAGGAAAAGGGGAGTCTCTAAAAATTAACTTGACACAGTTTTGCTTTATTACACTTGAACCTAAACTCAGTTTACACCAGATCAGAACAAGGTTGCACTGGGAATACATTAGGATAGAAGCTGTCCCTTGGTCCTTATGGGAAGAGCTGATCGTCGATTGGAAAAGGGCGCAGGGTTAACTTGATGTCGGTGGGTCCTGTGCTGCCAGCAGCTTGCTAGGTGCATTGTTAGAGAGGGGCATTTCATAGTCCCTGCAGAGAAGGAGCCTAAGCTGCCCAGCGCATCATTAGAAGAGGAGGGTGTGTCACACTCAGGTTACTAAACTGTGTTCGCTGGGCTTGCCTACGGCACATACACTTCCAGCCATTAGTTTCTGCTTGCCCTTTATTCTAGAGTAGCTACTGCAGTTGATAAATGCTTTAGTGCAGCTCATGGAATGTACGTTCATTTGAATGTTTCTCAAATTCTGATCTATAAGAGGGATTTGTGGTAAATACAGGAATCTACCTTAAGCAGATTTCTTTACTGAAGAGTCTCTGAAAAACTTTGTTAGTGTGCTTGGCAGTCTTCCAGGGCACACTTCTCAAACTTACTTAACAAAGGGGCCCACCTTTCTTCTCCCCAGAATAAGTACTTGTGTGAAATTACTTTATTTTGACAAGTAGTAATTTTATATATTTATAGAATACAATGTAATTTTGATGGATGTATACATAACGATTCATTCAGAAGTTAACATAATTTTTTTGTAGTAAGAAAATGTAAAAGTCTATCTTGGCTTTCCCACCCCCCTCTCTCTTTTTGGTTTTTCAAGACCAGGTCTCTCTGTGTAGCCTTGGCCATCCTGGACTCACTTTGTAGACCAGGCTGGCCTCGAACTCACATTGATCCACCTGCCTCTGCCTCCCAAGTGCTGGGATTAAAGGCGTGCGCCACCACGCCCGGCCTAACATATTTTTAAATACACATTACTCTTAACAGTTGTCCCCATGCAGTATGATAAGCACTGACACTTCCTTATACACAGGATTTTAGAGCTTGCTGTTTCCTGGAGTCTGGCATGACCAAGCTGTACTTAAAAAGAAAGTAAAGAAATGGGGAAAAGGGCGAAGAGGAGTAAGTAAAACTAATGGTTTTTGTTTCTTTTGGGTTTTGTTCTTTTCTTTTTTGAATAATCATCCAGTTCATCCTTGTGAGCCTTTGCTAAATCTTTAAAGGGTACACTTTAACTACGTAGTAGAAAATACATTTAAATTTAAATTTTTGCTAGAAAATTAAAAAAAAATTACTAGGGGGAAAACTAGAGAATGAAAATCTTTTTTTCATCTCAAACATTTTTTTCATGTACAACGTGTTTTCTTTCTTTCTTTCTTTCTTTCTTTCTTTCTTTCTTTCTTTTTGATGTAATATTCCAAGGAATTCCTCTGTTGTCTGCTGTCCAGCAAACTCTACTTGTGAACCATAAATGTTTATTCAGCATCCAACTTAAAT
Organism: Acomys russatus; assembly: GCF_903995435.1. Lineage (NCBI taxonomy): Eukaryota > Metazoa > Chordata > Mammalia > Rodentia > Muridae > Acomys > Acomys russatus. The sequence continues at coordinate 77,583,423 of NC_067139.1, forward strand.
ATCAAGCTATGATCTGATGCTTTGGGGAGGTAGTTGCAGGTAAATATGGAGTCAGATTTTGTAGGCAAGGTCACAGGGCTGATTGTTATAATAATAATGTATTGTGAGTTATTTAGTATTTTGAATTACTCTTTAGATCATCAAATTTATTTTCAGTTAGTACTAGAACTTAGAATTCTCCTCCTAAGTGTGTGTCAGCACTCTGGGCATAAGTGGCTCAGTGAGTAACGTCTGCACATAGAAGACAGGCTCTGCTATCTAGCATTGTAGAGAATACAAATTAGTTTTCAAGATATTTAACCCTTTCATTAATAACTTTTATTTTCTGTAAAACTCTTGGGTTAAAATTACCTACCTAACGTTACTCAATAAAAACACTAGTTAAATCTTTTCTTAGTGGAATCAGTGTGTGCATATTGGTTTTTCTCCTCTTTGTCATGCCAGCTGAATCTGGAAACTTGCTTTTGTTTTGTTTTTGGTGGTGGTTTTTTTTTGGGGGGGGGGGGTTGTTTTGTTTTGTTTTTTGAGACAGGTTTTCTCAGTGTACCCATGGCTGTCCCAGACTTGCTTTGTAGACCAGGCTGGCCTTGAACTCACTGAGATCTGCCTGCCTCTGCCTCCCTGAGAGCTGGGATTACAGGCCTGTGCCACCACACCCAGTGAAACTTGCTTTTTTGAAGTGGCACTTACATAAACTTGCTTTTTAAACATTTGCCTCTTGCTCATTAAGAAATAATGGCATTTTTTTTCAAACGTCACTTTTGATTCCCCGGGGCTGTGGCTCCCTTCATAAAACATTAATATTGAATCAGGAACGAAATCAGCTTCTTCCAAATGAGTCTTTCCTCTTCTTTGAAAGAGAAAAGGAAGGGGCGTTCCTCCGCAGCTGTTAGCATCTCTTCAAGTCCTGCCATGACTCTTTTTTGTTTGTTTGTTTGTTTGTTTTTGGTTTTTCGAGACAGGGTTTCTCTGTGTAGCCTTGGCCATCCTGGACTCGCTTTGTAGACCAGGCTGGCCTCGAACTCACAGCGATCCGCGTGCCTCTGCCTCCTGAGTGCTGGGATTAAAGGCGTGCGCCACCACGCCCGGCTCCTGCCGTGACTCTTGTACTGCACAAAATTGGTGATAAAGTTGCAGGCAGATCACTGTGAACTCAAGGCTAACCTTGTCACATAAGTATTTTTTAAGTGAATTTGGGGTGCTAGGGATGTACCTCATTAAAAGAGCACATTTGAAAACTAAGTGTGATCCCAAACACCACGAGTCTGCTGAGACTTGCCCGGCGGCTGTGATTGAAAGGTGCTAGAGGCTTTGTTGCTGCTGTTGTTTTAACATGCTACATTGGTTGTTTGGTTTGACTGGTTGAGACAGTGTCATGTTTACCCCTGGCTGCTTCAACTCACTCAGCTTCCGATCCTCCTGCCTCGACCTCCTAGTACCAGCATGGGGGACGTTCTGCATCCCTTCTGCAGTGTGACCTGAACACCCAGCTGTCTTTTTCTGCAGCAAAGGGCTTTTCTGGTGGTTGTTAAGTTGCCTATGCTATGGAGTAAACTGTTAAAATTCTGTTTGCTTAGTAGCTTTGGAGAGTCATCTGTTAGTTCAGTAAAAGTGAAATTAAAGCACTTGCTGTTTTGTGAAAGAAAAAAATTTCAATTTTGATTTCACTTAAAATTTTAATTTACAGCCAGGCGTGGTGGCTCATGCATTTAATCCTAGCACTCAGGAGGCAGAGGCAGGCCGATCGCTGTGAGTTCGAGGGCAGCCTGGTCTGCACAATGAGTCCAGGACAGCCAGGACTACAGAGAGAAACCCTGTCTCGGGGGAAAAAAAAAGTTTAACTTACTTATTTTAAAAATATTTTCATTGGTGTACATGTGCGTGAGAGAGACAGAGGCCAGAAGAGGGCATCAAACACCCTGGAGCCGCAGCTCAGGCAGTTGTGCACCACCTGACGTGTGTGCACCCAATTCTGATTCTCTGGAAGACTAGTCAGTGCCCTTAACCACCGAGCCATCTCTCCAGCTCCCAAAACTCAGTTAACTTAAATACTGTGTCTTGAGATAACTTGCAACCCTGGTACACAGCAAAATTTTCATAGTCATATCTCAATACAATGTATTTTAAAGAATTTTTTTTACTTCAAATACTATAATCAAAAAATGTATTCCTTCATCATCCAGACAGTAGCAGCACACAAAGTGAGTGACTAGAAGCTGGCCTGACTCTGCAGCATCTTAGGGTCCCCACGTTTCCCGCAACAGTAGTTATCAGGCAGATTAACAGATGACAGTGAGTTACGAAAGTATCATCAACCATACAATCAATTTCTTATATTTTAATTTCTAGGAAACCAACAAATTCAAGATAAACTTTGTTTCTACTTGGAGAACTGTAACAGCTGCCTGACACTCTGGACCATACATGAATGTAACAAACTCACAAAGCCGTGTAGTTAGGGTCTCTTACTCTGACCTGAGCCCTTCCTATAGTGTCAGCATTGAGAGACAGAAGGATTAAGAAGTGGGTGCCGCTGGGCCACACGGTGAAAGAAGGTTGGGGTGTCGGTCAGTGGCAGAGAGGCCCCTAGCAGGAGCGAGGCCTGAGTTCAACCCTCAGCACTCAGGAGGCAGAGTGAGCATGAACTCCTCCGAGTTGTCGTCAAATCTTGCTTTAACGCGCTTTATCGTTCTCTTGGTGACCTTCCCAAACCTAGATCTCTGACCTTGACCGTGTGTCCTGTGTGTCTGTTGGCGCGCTGCTTTCTGGCAGTTTGGGCCTCGGCAGTTCCCCAGCGCTCCGCTCCTGGTTGCATGTCTTCTAGGTTAGACTTTCCATCTCACCTTTGGAGAACATCAATCCATTAGGAAGTAAATTTGCTGATAAATATACAATTTGATTTTATCCTCCTGTTTGATGCTTTGGCTAATTTTCCTTCAAAGTCAGAAACTCGCCTTTAGCCTCCATTGTTGTTGAGAACCACCTGGAAGTCCTTTACAGGGCTTTTCCTTCTCAGGGTTACTGCAGTGTAAGTTCAGCCTCCCTTATCTGCTATTCCTGGGACCAGAAATATTTTTAACTTTTCCCCCAAATTTTGGAATCTTTACATATATAATGAGGTGTCTTGTGAATGAGCCCAACCCTAAAATTTCATTCATGTTTTACATGTATCTTACTCACGTCACCTTAGGTAATTTACATAGCATTTTCAATGTGCCTGTGGTTTGCCTGCGCCAACCATGTGGTCAAGTGTGGGGTCTTCCACTGGCGACAGCATGCAGACACTTTAACAGTTTGGTATTTTTGAGCTTTTCAGATGTTATATTAGGGGTCCTCAGGCTGTCTACATTACTTCTAGAATTCTAAGATTTTAGCATGATGCTCTATTTAGCAGGCTCATTGACTATGGAAATGCATGTCTCTCTATTCTAAGGAAAAACAATATTGTGGAATATAATGGCAGTGCTAAGTGATCGTGTTACTTGAAAAGTGAGGTAAAACTAGGAATTTTTTTAAAAATGTGCTACACATTGAAAATATGTCAGTCTCTAACCACATCACCTGACTTGAGAATGTTTTTAAAAGATTTATTTACTTATTATTATGTATACAGTGCTTTGGCTACACGTACCCCTGCAGCCATGACATGATAGATGGCAGTGAGCCACTATGTAGTTGCTGAGAATTGGACTCAGGATCTCCGGAGGAACAGTCAGTGCCCTTAACCTCTGAGCCATCTCTCCAGATGAGATTTTTAATGTTCTGAAATTAAGAAACTTAATCATAATTAGCACCTCAATTATTTTTTCAGATAGAAAATTCAGCTTTTGTTTGCAAAATATTTGGAATTATAGTATCCTTTTCCTCGATTCCTGGCTTAACTTTTGCTTCACTTTAAAAATATTTAAGTCGGAGCCAGGCATGGTGGCGCACACCTTTAATCCCAGCACTTGGGAGGCAGAAGCAGGCAGAATGCTGTGAGTTCGAGGCCAGCCTGGTCTATAAAACGAGTCTAGAACAGCCAAAGGTGTTACATAAAAAAAACTGTCTTGAAAAACCTTTTTAAAAAAACAAAAAACAAGCCGGGAGTGGTGGCGCACGCCTTTAATCCCAGCACTCGGGAGGCAGAGGCAGGCGGATCGCTGTGAGTTCGAGGCCAGCCTGGTCTACAAAGTGAGTCCAGGACAGCCAAGGCTACACAGAGAAACCCTGTCTCGAAAAACCAAAAAAAAAAAAAAAAAAAAAAAAAAAAAAAAAAAAAACAAAAAACAAAAACAAAAAGGAGCCGGGCATGGTGGCTCCTTTAGTCCCAGCACTAGGGAGGCAGAGGCAGGCAGATTGCTGTGAGTTCGAGGCCAGCCTGGTCTACAAAGTGAATCCAAGACAGTCAAGGCTACACAGAGAAACCCTGTCTCGAAAAAAAAAAACCAAAAATTAATTAATTAATTAAATTAAAAGAATGCATTGGCCTGTTGTGAAATGAGAAAAAGAAAAAAGAAAATCAGATATAGTGACACGTGCCTGCAATTCTCTCATAGAGTTGGGGTCGGGAGGAATATTGCAAGTTTAAGGCCAGCTTGGGCCACAGAGGGATTCCCAGGTTAGCCAAGGCTACATTGCAAGACCATAGGCAGAAGTTATACTGCAGAACTAGGAGTTATTTCTATCCAAGCATGTAGTATGGTTGAGAGAGAACCCGTGTTGAAAATTAGCTGTGAGGAAGGAATCCATTATCTTGCCTGCATGGTACTAGAAAATATTATCCCAATACAATAGAGCAGTACGTTAAGGTGGGAGCAAGACCACTGGGCCAGCATCCCCTGGGCCCTTACCACTGGGCCAGTGTCCCCTGGGCCAGCGTCCCTTGGGCCCTTACCACTGGGCCAGCGTCCCCTGGGCCCTTTGTTGAGATACCAACCACCATCCAGCCAGTGGTGCATGCCTTTAATCCCAGTGCTCAAGAGGCAGGCAGATCTCTGTGTATCCTTGCCTCTCCTAGACTCTTTATAGACCAGGCTGGCCTTGAACTCACAGAGAGGATGTGTGGGAAAGATTAAGCTTTGTCACAGGTGGCAGCAGTCTTGGCGGGCTTTACCCTTGGGGCACCCCATGAATACCTTGTGACAGACTGAGTGGAGCCATCCTGGGCCTGGAATTCAGGAAGCAGACCTGGGAACCCCACCTGGGCTATTGTTTTTTTAATAGACCCTCAATGGGAGAAGGAGACCGCCCTTCCCATGTGACTCAGGCTGGTGGGGAGGAGAGAACAACAGGTTCAGACGTAGAACAGCGAACAGGCTGGACCAGCACAGTGGCCAGAGAGACACCTAAGGACCCGTCCCGTGGAACGGATACCGAAAGGTTCACTCTTTTGTCCCTTTAACCTTTTTTCTTTTTTGTGTAAGCTAGCTGGGTTGTATAATAAAGTTTAATTGTTAAAAAACAAAGCCAACAGCCCTTACTACAGGGCCAGCATCCATTTCACTCACTGGTTGTGCTTTTCATCTTGTGACCAAGTGAGGCTTACGGTATGATCTAGACTAGGTAAATAAGTTGCTAATGACTTCCCTTCTTCTTTTCTTAGATTCATCCAGAAAGTCCCCAGGAGAAACTTCCTCCCGGAGAAGCTGAAAACACAGTGTTTATAACAGTGGGGTTTGTACATGATTTGTTTAAAATGGCTGAAAGCAATAGCAAAAGTGTAGACGTGCGGCCTAAAGCAAGTCGGAGTAGAAGTGCTGACAGGAAAGATGGTTACGTTTGGAGTGGGAAGAAGTTATCCTGGTCCAGAAAGAGTGACAGTTCTGAGTCTGAAACGGTCGGTACTGTTGAGAAAACTGAGATCCCTCTAAGGAGCCAGGAAAGGAAGCTCAGCTGTTCGTCCATCGAGCTGGACTTAGGTCATTCCTGTGGGCATAGATTTTTAGGCCGATCCCTTAAACAGAAGCTGCAAGATGCCGTGGGGCAGTGTTTTCCATTAAAGAACTGCAGTAGTCGGCACTCTTCAGGGCTTCCTTCTAAAAGGAAAATGCACATCAGTGAGCTCATGTTAGAGAAGTGCCCCTTCCCGCCCCGCTCAGACTTAGCCTTTAGGTGGCATTTTATTAAACGACATACTGTTCCCATAAGTCCTAATGCAGATGGCTGGGAGAGCACAGACTCCTCTGAGAGCACACTGAGGGATGCTCAGGTAAAACGAAGGAACATGGACGAAGACACGCCCTGTTTCTCACATACCAGCGTGCAGCCTTGTGTCCTCACTCCCAACAGTGCATCGTGTGCAGGTGGTCACATGACTGGCTCTGTGATGAACCTGGCCACCAGCAGCAGCATGGAGGACAGTGACATGGACTCAGAGGATGAAATCATCACACTGTGCGCAAGCTCCAGAAAAAGAAACAAGCCCAGGTGGGCAGTGGATGCCGACGCCCTGCAGTTGGAGGCGCCCCCCAGGTTCCACACGCAGATTGATTACGTCCACTGCCTGGTTCCAGACCTCCTCCAGCTCAGTAACAACCCGTGCTACTGGGGCGTGATGGATAAATACGCCGCCGAGGCTCTGCTGGAAGGGAAGCCAGAGGGCACCTTTTTACTTCGCGACTCAGCACAGGAGGACTATTTGTTCTCCGTTAGCTTTAGGCGCTATAGTCGCTCTCTCCATGCGAGAATTGAACAGTGGGACCATAACTTCAGCTTTGATGCCCACGATCCTTGTGTCTTCCATTCTCCTGACATTACTGGGCTCCTAGAACATTATAAGGACCCAAGTGCCTGTATGTTCTTTGAACCACTTTTATCCACTCCGTTGGTCCGGACTTTCCCCTTTTCCTTGCAGCACATCTGCAGAACAGTTATTTGTAATTGTACAACCTACGATGGCATCGAGGCCCTTCCAGTTCCGTCTCCCATGAAATCGTATCTGAAGGAGTACCATTATAAATACAAAGTGAGGGGACTCAGGGCTGCTGTGCCGGAGCAGCAGTGACGGGGAGGGTTAGCAATGTGGACTCGCAGACATATTTTCACTTAATATTTTATTTTTCTTATGCTCTTTGAAGTTTTGTACAAAGGCAGTTGGAATCCAAAATAAAACTCTGCCCTAAATTTTAATTCCAGATCAATTTATTTTTCTTATGATACACTTGTTATATATTTTTAAGCAGGAATTTGGTTTTTGTTTTTACCATGTAAATTCTATACTTTTTCCCTTAATTTACATTTAGTCCAGGCATATTTGAAATTTCGAGACATTGCAAATACATTTGAATAGTCTGTATTTTTTTTAAAATAATCTGTTCTTTCCTACGTATAAAATATTTTGCTAATCTGTGCTATCAGTATTCTTGTATGGCAAAATAGTTACCTATTCCCTTTTCATTTAAGGTTGTTCAGTAAAGATGAGTGTTATAATCCATCCATTGTACTGAAATTGACTTTTGTAATTTGCTGATAGGAATGTTAGGCAACAAAGTGGTTTAAAATGAAACTTAGTGTGTTTTCATTTGAATATTAAGTAAAACAATTTGTTTGTTTGTTTGTCTATTAATCTGGCCAATAAGAAAAGGATTGTTTTGTTCTAGAGGTGGATTTGTTCTGCAGGATGGCAGAATCGGCAGTTAATCCATAGACAGCATCCCTCAACCTGGAAGAGGTCAATGACACCATAACGTCTCCTGGGTCCCTCTCCTCCCGGAAGCTTTACAAAACAGAATAGCAGCATTAGAAGCTTGTAGCTGCCAAGGCAACTAGAGTTCTTCTCTATTAACTGATGACTGTTAGATCTCCTTAGCTCTTTTCTAGGGACTCCGGTTCTCAGGGGAAATACACAGTTTTGGTTTTGGTTTTTTTGGATTTTTTGAGACAGGGTTTCTCTGTGTAGCCTTGGCTGTCCTGAACTTGCTTTGTAGACCAGGCTGGCCTTGAACTCACAGCGACCCGCCTGCCTCTGCCTCCCGAGTGCTGGGATTAAAGGCGGCGCCACCACGGGATGTGCAGTTTTTAAACAGCTCCTGGATCCACCGGTCACAAGAGGACTTTAGAAATTCTCATTATTTTAAATTGAACCTAAAGATGCAAACAAAAACGCAGCTCAGTGTTTAGGAAGCATAGCACTGCTTTTGGTGTTCACATCCTAAGTGTTATTTCTGTCTTCAGAACTAATGTATGCTTTATGTGGCTTCAGAACAGAGAAGGCGTGACAATAGCTCCGTGGCATACACACTGGACAATGGGGCAAGACAGGGCTTCACACCTCCTATCTTCAGGGCAGCACCGCGTTCTAGAGGCATCTCTGGCTTACGGTGACCAGACAAGCCAAATGGTGCCCGACTTTTCTCTCCAGTGACTGACCTCAACAGAGTGCCCAGTTTTCTTTGTAGTGAGCTATCTGCCCCTTTTAAATCTTGTAGGTTTTGGTTTTTTGGTTTTTTTGTGTGGGTCCCCCCCCCTCCCCGGGTCTGACAGTGTCCCTCCATGTAGCCTAGGCTGACCTCAAATTTGAGATCCTTCAGCCTGAGTTTTGGGATGACAGGTTTGGAGCACCATAAAGAGCTAGTAATGGATTTCTTTCTTTTTTCTTTCCTTCCCTCCTTTCCTTCCTCCTTCTGTTGTCATTGCTGTTGCCATTTGGTTTGGCTTGATTGTTGCTTAGTTGGTCAGCTATGGTTTTTTTAAACAGGGTCTCTCTGTGTCATTCTGGCTGTCCTGTGGCTTGCTGAGTACTCCAGGCTGTCGTTGAACTCAGAGATCCTCCCAACTGCTGGATTAAAGATGTCTGACACCATGCCTGGGTAGTAATGTATTTCCCTGTCTCCCCACCACCACCACCGCCCCCCCCCTCTCTCTCCCCCCTTCCTTTCTTTCTTTCTTTTGTTTTGATAATTGATCTCTTGATGTTAGTTCACCTGTATTAGAAAACTTTCTTCAACCTGGATCGAAAGAACGTTGATTGAGCCAATCGAGGTGGAGTAGACCTGTAATCCCAGTAGGCAGGGGTATCTCTGTGAGTTCGAGGCCAGCCTGGTCTAAAAAGTGAGTCCAGGACAGCCATGGCTACACAGAGAAACCCTGTCTTGGGGGGTATGGGGGGGGCTAAAAAAAAGGAAGAAAGCAAGAAAGAACACTGGCTCATAAGTTTCTGAGTTAGAACAAATATTCCTTACTGGCATAGTGGTGCATGCCTATGACCCCAGCCAGTCAGAGCTGTGTGGTGAGAATTTGTCTCAAAAACTTAAAAAAGAAATCCTTAACTCTTGTTCAGTCTTGAGGGGCTATTGAGGTGAAGAAACAGTTTTCAGCAATAGCTTTTACTGAGCACAGCAGTTCATACCTGTATTCCCAGATTTTGGGAGACTGAGGCAGAAAGATGACCATGAGTTCCGGAATAACACAGTGAGAGCCTCCACCCTCCCCTCCCACCGGCCAAAAAAAAACCTAATAGCTTTAAAGTTTTCAACAATTACAAAATTAAAACAGGAAAAATCTTTTACCATTCTCCTAGAATTTTTTTCTCAGTGGTCTAAAGATCGTCTTTATAGAGGCAGCCACTCAAGACGTGCCTCTCACAGTTGCAATGAGGCTGAGAGCACCACTGTCAGGATGACTAAATACGCCTTTGCCGACCTCCCCTGAGAGTCGACAGCCTCCCAGCCTCCGGCTACCTCATCTTTTTTGCGGCACTTGTAGTTGCTGACAGGCTCGTGGTATTAACCAGTGTGACACTCCTAAAGAAAGTACAGTTTGTTAGGACTCAACTTAAAATTACAGCTTTTTATCAGAATTTGATAAGACCTTCTGTTTCTGTGAAACAATTATTTTTAATATTTTTCTTTTAAAAGTAACTTTTTATCAGTACTGAACTATCTAAGGGATGACTAGCTTATGACTATTCTGTTAAAGGGTAGTTTTCTAAACAAAAGTGAAATATCTTGTCTTATATAGTGGTAAAACTAGTGTTTGTATGCAAATCAAGATCAGTAGCTTTTAATATACTTCAGACTGCTTATGATATATTTTCTCTGGCTTTTTTATTCTTTTCAATTTCAAGATATTAACAACTGTTAATGTTTTCAAAAATACTGCCCTATGTGTAGCTTTGAAGTCTGTATTAAATAAGGGCAAGAGAGAGACTTGTTTACTTTGGAACGCTTTGTATCTTTGGTATTTACAGTGAGAAGAAACTTGGAAGGTAGATATATACAAAGTCTTGGGAAGAGAATTATTTATTGTGAAGGTAAGAGAAAAGAGTGACAAAAATTAGGGAATTGGAATTTAGAGCTAAATCATTAAAATGAAATTTATGCTAAAATAGCATAAATAAATTTTAGGAAATATGGAAGGAAATCTAAATTAATAGAAATGTAATAACTTAAGTTGAATTTTGGAATATTTGAATACTTCAATTCCAGTTGAAAAAGTGTCCAGTGCAGGGCTTGATGCACACGGCTTTAATCCTAGCACTTGGGAGACAAAGGCAGGAAGCCATCTCATAGAGAAGGCCAGCCTGGTCTACATGGTGAGCTCCAGGCCAGCCAGGGCTATGTAGTGAGACCCTGTCTCAAAACAAAAACAGTAAAGAAAAAAAAAGAAAAGCAGTCGGTATGGTGGAAATGTGTAAAGTTTATTTGTGAGAGAGGATGGAGCTAAAAGAAACGAGATAAAATATTAAGAAATTAGGTATTACCTCAGGGGGAAAAAGGCCAGTGAAAGGGAACTACTTGGTCGCTGATAGCTCGTCTGGACAAGACACTGACAGCTTAGCAGTCATCCTGCGCAGCCAGGAAATGAGCTTGGCTTTTCCATTTCTCTTGAGGCTTTCTAGGACAGACCCTTCTGCTCTTTGTTAAATGTGCATTTGAGTCCTGCTATGATTCCTGAAATATGCCAAATGATTCTTTTTAATTTGTTTGTTTGTTTGTTTTTGTTTGGTTCAGTTGTTTTGCTTTGTTTGTTTTTTGGTTTGTTTGTTTGTTTGTTTGTTTTTGAGATAGGGTTTCTCTGTGTGTATCCCTGGCTATCCTGGACTCACTATGTAGACCAGGCTGGCTTGGAACTCACAGGGATTCACCTGCCTCTGCCTCCCGAGTGCTGGGATTAAAGGCGTGCGCCACCATAGCTTGCTCTTGGGTGTTTTTCTGTGAAGAGTTGTATGTGATCTTCCTGATACATAACCATGTCATTGGCCTAAATAATTGATGGAGGGAATGTTAATTTAAAGGGGAGCTAATAGGAACATTAAAGGAAGCTTTTAGTCAGCCTGTGGCTAGGTTTATTGATTTGAAGAACCCTGTATTCTTTGCTGACTTTCCGCTCATGGCTAACTCTGGCCAAAGGATGGCTTCCACTTAAAGTTTTGACATTATAAATAAGATAAAGAATGTCTTAGTAATTAGAAATCTTTTAAAGCACAAAACATGTGCAAAGAAAACTCATCATCTTTTTATAAGAAAAACACATAAGCCTTTATTACTTATTCATGAGCTAAAGCCATTAAGATAAATCAAATTTTCAACTTCCTGTCTCCGGGGTTTGGATCGTTTTATAGATCATGTAATAGAGCACTCCTTTCCTGCAAAGCAGATGCTTTGAGATCTCTTACCCTCTTTTCATTAAAAGTGTTTGTCACTTTCAACTATAATCAGAATTCAATAGGCAACTATGTTTTTATTTTGGCAGGCCAATTTCACAGAATACTTACTTGATTATAAGACAATCCTGAGGATGAAACAATGGTTAAAATAGCCTATTTAACCAGGTGTGGTGTCACAGGCCTTTAGTCCCAGCACTTGGGAGGCAGAGGCAGGTGGATCTCTGTGAGTTCCAGGCCAGAGTTACATAGTGAGAGCTTGTCTCAAAGATGGAGAAGAACTGTCTTAATTTCCTATAAATGTAGGTAATGAGACAGCCCCTTGGTTTCCTGAAGGCTAATTGAGTACGAGGTGTCCCTAGGATCATAGATGAAAAATATTGCTGAGGAGCTATTCAGTACTAATTGAGAATGATATGTTTTCAAATAGCCCCGTTGTGAAGCATACAAAATCAAATTCATTCATCTGTAACAGGCTTCCTGGCTTGATCGGACAATGGAAATAACAGAATAATTTGGTTTTATGGTCCAAACTCAGAAGATTGCAATTTGTTCCTGCCTTTCATAAGATCTGTGTAAATCGATGTTTGCTTTATTTGGAAAGCTGATTACATTTTCAGGAAATAAAGATATTTTTGCCATAGCTATAAATCAAATCTAAGCTTTCAGACATAGGAGTCATGGTATAAAACTCAAGGAAGTTAATTTAAATTATGCTGGCTTTGCTGAAGTTGGATACGATTTGTATGAGCCACATATGAACTATATATACTTGAATATACAGAATGTAATGATTTCACAAAGCTATGTTGTCAACCATGGTGTGTGACCCATCTTATTTCCACTTTCTAATCTTGGCAAATAATTTGTGTCTGGGTTTTAAATTTTTGAATAAATTTCACCTAATTAAATCTTCATATATGAAATCCAAATGTCTTGTTTTTAAAGATTTGTGTTCGTGTGTGTTAAATTCAGGATATACTATGGTACGCTTGTGAAGGTCAGCGGATAACTTTGTGAGGGCTGGTCCTCCTGTGCCTTGATTTTGAGGCAGAAGCCTCTGACTCCAGCAGTGGGCGAGCTGGAGGTGTAGCTGCTGGCCACAGCGTCTGGGTTCTCACATGGGTTTAAGTGGTGCAATTCAGATGGTCAGGATTTTTTTTGGCAAGCAAGCACCTTTACCTGCTAATCCAAAACCCTGGCCCCAGTCATGTGGTTTTGTTTTTCAGGTCTTTATTATTAAGGGCTGCGAGGGGGAGGGGCGGGGAGGGAGGTTCAAGTGGCAGGTGTGGAGGCCAAAGGACAATTTGTTATTTATCGCTATCTTAGTCTTGGCTCCAAGGGTCAAACTCAGATTGCCAAACTTGTCCAGCTGAGCACTTTAACCTGCTGAGCCGCGTTTCCGGCCACTGTTTGTTTTTAAAAGCATCCCTACCTTTGAATGAAAGTGAGGACGTGACCACTTGTAGGTCTTGTTGAGGAGAGAGGTTTTATAGGCAGATATAAGGTAGAGAGCAGCCAGCGACATCGGGGAGGGTCCAGACTGAACCTAACGCTGAGACTCTTTAATCAGTTCTTCATGTGGTAGGGACCTCCAACCACAACATTATTTTTGTTTCTGCTTCATAACTATATTTTTGCTGGTGTTATGATCGTAATGTGAATATCTGATATGTGACCTCTGTAAAAGGGTCGTTCGATTCTCAAAGGGATCGTGACCCACAGGTTAAGAACCACTGTTCTCAATTTAAGACTTAGAGGGAATAAGAGATCACTTATTCTGGAGCCAGTTTGAGTGACCATGGCCCCAGAACACAGATTTAGGTTACTTCAAATTCCATGTTCGTAAGGTAATTAGCCTCTGGCCCTGCAACATTCCAATTTTTCCGCAGTACTGGTTAGCCACTCAGTCTCTGCAGCCACAGATCGCTTTCAGAAGTTTTCACTCATAACACGTTTATGGACAGCCAGCTTAGAGCCTGGCTGCGAAAACAACCGAACGTAGGAATCCAAAACCCGCTTCTAGCCACTGCATTGCCTTGAGCACCACCGGCCAAAGGGTTTCCCTGTGTAGCCTTGGCTGTCCTGGACTCACATTGTAGACCAGGCTGGCCTGGAACTGACATTCAGTCCGCCTGCCTCTGCCTCCCGAGTGCTGGGATTAAAGGCGCGCGCCGCCACGCCCAGCTAAACCAAAGGTTTTTGTTTTGTTTTGTTTTTGTTGTCGTTGTTGTTGTTTTTAAAGGGTCTTTTGAGCTTCAGCGGAGCTTTCCCACGCGGCCTTGCCTGCAGTCCCGCGGGCCGCCTGCTGGGGGCGCAGCGCAGCTGGGCGGGGCGGGCGGAAATAGCGGGCGGCCCGGCCGGCCTCCGCGCTTCCTCTTCCGGTGCCAGGCGTAGCCGCGTCTCTGCCGCCTCGGTCCGTCAGACTTCCAGTCCGTTCTCCATTGCAGGTCCCCTCCGGACTCTCGGCCGCCACCCGCTCGGCGCGTAGGACTCGGATCCTGCCGTGTGAGTCTGCTATGGCGCCCGCGGGAGGATGGGGCGCGGGGCTGGCGAGAGACGGCGCGAAGACGCGGGGCCCCCGGGGGCCTGGCGACTCTAGAGCCTTCGGCAGGGAGGGTCCTCCGGGGACCAGGCCACCGGGGGTTCTGATGTGGCGCCGGGAGGGCTGCTTGGCGCCCACGTCCAGCCAGACTTGGGGACAGGGCGGGAACGGGCGACCCTCCCCCCACACTCCCGCCGGCGCTCCCGGCTGCGGGCCGGTTCACTCCGGTTGGTCCCGGATTCCCTTTGTTCGCTTAGCCCTAGAGAGCAGCGTGTCTGGCACCCCTTGCCCCATGCCCCACACTAGTATCCCAGCCACTAATTTCTAATAAAAACGGCAGTGGAGGAGACCCGAATCCTCCTTACAAGAAGGCATGGCGCCTGATAATTCTGTGTGACGAGGTTCTTGCTGTTCGTAATTACCCATTCACTAATGACTGCCCAGGACAAAATGTACCAAGGGCTGAGAAATGTACTCCTTTTTGAAGGATTTAGGCTCAGATAAGAACTCTTGAACCATTTTCCTCCCTGCCTTGAAAACCGAAAGTAATGTTTTCACCAGTCCTAATGTTCAAGTTTCAAAGCAGAGCCCAACCACCGACTACAGAAACACACACGTTGTACCTGCGGTGTGTTAAGGGCCTGTTTTGAAGGCAGACCCTCATTACTGGGGTCGCCTTCGAGAGTCTTTGTTTAGCGGTGCTCCTTGGGTGGGTGTGGGGCTAGTTTTCTTCTTCGTGGTGTGTAGGAGCCACTCTGTAAAACCAGTTTGCTTCGGAAACTGTTTAGTGCAATTGCAGGCGTTGGAACGTTCTTTATTGCAGAAGCAATTACAGCATTCATACTATTTCTCTTAACTGACGTTGAGAGTCGTGGGACCAGTATGCTTAGGAATTCAGCAATCTTCAGATTTGTAATGTATTAAGGCTTATTACAGAGGAGCAGTAACCGCCCTAGACTTGGGGGACAGTGATTCATTGCCGCCCTGGCTTGCTGCGAGGCCCTAAATTCAATCCCCAAAACTTCAGGGAAGGAAAAAAAAAAAAATAGAGCAGTTATTAAGGATTCAGGCTGTAGGTGGCGATGAGTGGAAAATAAAATGGACAAATAGCGTCAGCGACACTTTTGCCATCATACAAGTTTTGTACCGTTCTTAGGAGATTGTGTTTTCTAAGCGTTCTGGTTTGAAGATGTTTGGGGGGGGGGGATTCCTCTTAAATCCAATATAACAAGCACCAGGCCAATGCAGATGACAAGGAGTTGTTGTAATGAAGCAGCCACTGAACCGACGCGGCCTCAGAGCAGACTCAGGAGCAGGGCTGGGGCCCTGAAGGGATGTTCTGCAGCATATTTAAAGGATGAAGCCACAGAGCGAGGGGAGCGGGGTGGCCTGTAGCGCTGTCTGATCATATGTTGACATAAGGGGTTGAGCAAGGGAGTTTCCATCAATCAGGGTAGGGGTGGTTTCTGGACCTGGGACCGTTAAGTTACTTTGACTGCCAGCAAAATGGAGAAGTTGTCCTTGAAATGGCTGGACTCCTTACGAGTTGTCCCTGGGATGTCTGGAGACAACTGTTTTCCTTACAACGGAAGCTCTCCCCAGCTCCCCTACAGCCTGGAACTTTGAATTTAGTTTCTTCCTGTGATTAAATGGAGGCTGAAAACGAAATGGTAGTATTTGGAATAAGTTTCTTTAGCTTGTTCCCAACAAAAATAGACAAAGGTTTGTGGTCGCATTGTAGCAGTTGTAAAAGCTAAGGTTTGTTGAGTTTTTGCTATGTGCCAGACAGTGACTTAAGAGATTTATTTACAGATTTATATAAGCCTCAGCAAATCTCTGCAAAATACCAATTAACTCTCATCTATGAGACTCAGAGAACTGGATTTGACCAGAGGCCAGATAAGCAGTCTACTCTGTTAGCTTTGTGCCATGTGTCTATATGTGAAAAAGAGATGATGGGGCTGGATATTGGGGAGATTGCTCAGCTGTTAAAAGCATGCACTGTTCTTGCTGGGGCCTGGAGCTCTGTTCCCAGCATTCATGTGAGGCAGCTCACAACGCCCACAGAATTCAGCACGTCTAGTCTCCTTGGAACCTGCATTGACGTGAACAAACCCATATACACTTTTTTTTTTTTTTTAAATTTTAAAAATAGGAAGAGAAAAGAATGGGATTATTGTTGCTTGTCGGCTATTTTCCAAGCACTGTTTTCATCACTGGGTCAGGTGAAATCCTGGTTATTTCCCATGTAGCATTACTGGCCCATTCTAAATACCTGAAGAACTGAAGTTGACTCTTAAGTTCATTTATAAAGCTGAAGTATTTGGACCCTTGCCCAAAACCCTCTGCCAAACTTCATATTGCTTTCTTGCTGTATTTCAACCAACTTGAGCCACTTCTGCTTTTCCAGATTGTCTGTTCTAGCCCTGAGCCTGTCTTTAACGTAACACCACTTACATTCTTAAGTATCTCTGCGCCATGCCACCATTACCCTAAAACCCAGCAGTGTGTCACACTTGGGTTAAAATAAAGATGAATAAATTACAAAAGATACCACTGGTAATTTTAAACACCCCATGCTTTTTTAGCTACTCAGTTGTAAAATGGAATATAATATAATAAATTCACCAGTACTAAAGCTAATACAGATTCTAATTCAGAGTTTGCTTTCAATATAATATATACTAATATTAATACCAAAATGAACCTGTAAGCCCCACCCATCCAAGGACTGGGAATTTGGGAGTTGTAGTTCTCAGAAAATAACAAAGCCTGTGGGAAACTGTGGTGGCCAGTGAGTTTTGTGCATGGAAGCCCTACAACACATGTCTGGGATACTTGCTGAGAGTTCCACAGAGTGGTCTTGTCCAAAGTCCATGTCTTGGTCAGTATTTAATACCTAATAAAGCTTGCTTCAGATTTGGCCCAAAATGGTGAGATTGGTTTTTCTCTGGCAAATCTCAGGATTAACACTATAACAGTGACCCACACTAAAACCACAAAAGTCCTGATTTTCTTTAATTTCTCTGGATTTACATATCCAAATGATGTGTGTGTCTCTGTGTGTGTGTCTGTGTGTGTGTTTAGATTCTTGAACTTCAGCTGTCAGTGAGGTATCCAGGAATCATAGCTTATACTGATTATTAAGAAGCTTATTTTTTTTTTAAATATTTTTATTTTTATTTAAAGATTTATTTATTTATTATCATGTATACAGTGCTCTGCTTGCATGTACTCCTGCAAGCCAGAAGAGGGTGCTATACCACATTACAGATGGTTATGAGCCACCATGTGGTTGCTGGGAATTGAACTCAGGACCTTTGGAAGAGCAGGCGGCACTCTTAACCACTGAGCCATCTCTCCAGCTAAGAAGCTTATTTTATCAAAAAGGACTGGTGTCTACATTCAAGTGTAGAGTCTTATACTATTTGGTCTCCTGCCACAGTCTGATGGCCTTCTGCAGTATTGCTTGCCAGTTGTCACTAATAACTCAATGGATTTTAGCTTTCTTAAGAAAACTTTGGATGAGGATAATTTCCTTAGACCGTAGAATCCACTGACGTGTTACGTTTTTTTCCTCTAGTGACTGGCAAAGAAAATTAATACTGTATGTTTTCTATTTTTACTCCTAGAGAAATAAGTATTTTTCAGCCTGGCAACAATGAGACCCAGTCTAAAAAGGGGAAGAAGCTGGAGAAGCAAGGAAATTAGATATCCATATATGCCTATACCTTGTTCTTGAATGAGCTCTGACATTGTAAATAGTAATGGAAAGTTTAGGAACTAAAAGCTTTTAATTGTGCAAACAGGAAAAATGTGGGGCTCTTTTTGAGTTTGTTTGAACCTGTGTGTGTGGCACAAGCTATCCTCAAGTTCCCAGTCCAGCCTTGATGCCACGGCCTCCAGACGGTTACAGGTGTGCACCGTCTCACCCTGCACTAACATACTCTGACAAGTGTGCACAGTCTCACCCTCCTCTAAACAAACTCTGACAGGTGTGCACCGTCTCACCCTGCTCTAAACAAACTCTGACAGGTGTGCACCGTCTCACCCTGCTCTAAACAAACTCTGACAGGTGTGCACCGTCTCACCCTGCACTAACATACTCTGACAGGTGTGCACCGTCTCACCCTGCTCTAAACAAACTCTGACAAGTGTGCACAGTCTCACCCTCCTCTAAACAAACTCTGACAGGTGTGCACCGTCTCACCCTGCTCTAAACAAACTCTGACAGGTGTGCACCGTCTCACCCTGCACTAACATACTCTGACAAGTGTGCACAGTCTCACCCTCCTCTAAACATACTCTGACAGGTGTGCACCGTCTCACCCTGCTCTAAACAAACTCTGACAAGTGTGCACAGTCTCACCCTCCTCTAAACAAACTCTGACAGGTGTGCACCGTCTCACCCTCCTCTAAACAAACTCTGACAGGTGTGCACCGTCTCACCCTGCACTAACATACTCTGACAGGTGTGCACCGTCTCACCCTGCACTAACATACTCTGACAGGTGTGCACTGTCTCACCCTGCACTAACATACTCTGACAGGTGTGCACCGTCTCACCCTGCACTAACATACTCTGACAGGTGTGCACCGTACAGCTCTTCGCCCATACAGCTTGGTGTTTTAGTGTCTTTTGAGAAATCTCGACACTGTGCCATTCTGCAGCCTAGCTCAGGCCTCATCACTGACAGCAAGCCTCGGTACTGTCACCGCTCTGGAGGACAGGGCCTGGGAGAATGGAGCTGATAAGTCAGGTGGACTAAAGTCTTACAGAGCACCAAACAATTTATGGTCTTGAGGGTTCAGAGGAGTCACACAGGTAAAGTGTACAATCAAGGGCGAGCTTCATGAGGCGAAACAGCCGCTTGTAATGAATGATCTTTAGTAAACTCACCCCCTGTCCGATGCTCTAGGAGGGGCATAGAAACACAGTTCTGTGTTTTTGAAGAAACTGAGGGCTAAGTCTGGGTTTCTTGGAGTTTTCTCACAAGCACCCAGAACTCTCTCCTCAAAGACTCCCTTCTTGAACCATGTTCTAACGGCTTCCCTTTTTTGATTATTTATGCACAAGATGTCCAGAGTGCTTTTGTTTTGAGATGCTGTTACTAAGTCTAGATGCCATTTGGTATGTGAGTATCCTCTTAGCAAAATATATTAAATATAATAATATTAAGACAGTGAAAGCATTGTGTGCAACACTCTGCCTCTAAGAACAGGGATCCGAACTATCTGGTACTATTGGTTATATTAACATTGATCTGAAAATCCAGCGAAATAGCGTGAAACTCATAATTAATAGTTGTGTAGACTGCAAGCCCATGTCTGCCTTTAGTAGGCATACAAATGTTTTGATGTGCTATGCAAACAGGAAGTAATCCCAAGGGAAAATGAAATGTCCCTTCTTGAGTCCCAAGGTCTAGTCATAAACACAGGGTCATTAGGAAAGTCACTTCTCTCTTGGTATGTGGGTGGGGCCATAACTTGACTCTGGTGACGTGGTTGCTGTGTCCTTTGCCCTTTACCTGGAAGTTTGCTGTCCTGCTGATGAGTTTCGCTGTCTCCTTGCCCTCAGTGGCCTGGGGCTGGAGGAGATGAAGAATCCATAATGTTTCGGTGGATCCATAGGCAATAACAGATTGCCTTTCCAATTTTCTTTTGGAAAAGTAAAAATAGGGCAGGTTAATGAATCAGCTTGCTTATTTCCTTCTGCAATAAAACCAGAGAGGCTAGCGTGTGCGTGAGTGTGAGTAATAAAGAATGGGTGTGGCTTTAACCAGGTGTTCTAGTTGTTGTAGTGATGGAAGCTTAACAATGTGACAGCAACATTACAGCCGTCTCCATTGGTGAAGACAATCTTACAGCATAAACAGAATCTGAAACAATGTTTATGGTTTATCACTTAACCACAATAGATTAATCAAAACAGTCATCTCCACCTTCTGGACTGAGGAAAAGAAGTCTTAATAGATTTGGTATCTGGACCGTGAATCCCCTTATACCCTTAGGTATAAGTATCTGCCTGTGGAATGGGAAATGACCGGGCAATTTTTGTAATAATAAATTCAGTTTGTATAAGAAAATCCCATAGTTTACCAGGTGGATAATGATTTCATTTCCTTCTGTAGTAATCTGCAAATGAAAATTGAAAATCCACAGAGTTCTGTAATATTCTTAAAAACTGGTTGTTGGCTAGGTGTGGTGGCATGTGTCTTTAATCCAGCACTCGGGAGACAGGGGCAGGCAGATCTCTCAGTTCGAGGCCAGCCTGGGCTACAGAGTGAGGTCCGGGACACCCAAGGCTGCACAGGGAAACCCAGTCTCAAAAAACAGAAAACAAAACATTTTAAAAGCCTGATTATTAAGTAACGGCTATATAATGTAACAGGGATCAAATACTGTAACTGAGCAAGGAGAATAAGCAAGCAGCTAGCATTTTGTGGTCCTTGTGGTGTAAATTAATCCATTCCTCAGGTTTGCCCTGCCAACACCACAGGAGGCAGGTTAGTGGGGGAAACAAGCAAGTTAAAGACGGGTGCAGGATCCACAGCACACACAGATGCCTTTTTGAGTCAGGATTCAAATAGCAGTCGTTCTTGTGTTGCCTCTAGAGATAACACGTGAGGGATTTCCAGGACCTTCTCTGTCTGCAGTTTTAAGTAAAATGTTCTGATTTTGTTGAAATTGCTTTGGAAATACCAAGCGTAGCACATGAGGCTGGAGAGGAGTTGATATGCGAGTTCCTTCTCCTTGCTGTCCCCTAGCTTGCCTGGGCTGTAAATTTAGCATTTCCATGTGCTCTCTTCAGTCTGTATCAGGAAATGGAGGGATGTAAGGTTAGATTATCAGATTCCTGCCCACCCTGTTTTTTTTTTTTTTAGATTGTGGGGTTTTTTGTTTGTTTGTTTGTTTGTTTTGTTTTTTCTTTTACCAATTTTAAGGTTTGATCCAGTTTATATTCATTCGAGGAATTAGCCGTCTCTTCCTTGTGGTTAATATCCTCTTTATTTTCCTTACGCATTTTGATAACAGTCTGAATTAATGACCAGGTGACCCAAAATTGAACAGGGATCATTCCTCTTGTTTATATATGCCTTTTAAAAAAACGATTTATTTATTATGTATACAGTGTTCTGCCTGCATGTATGCCTGCACACCAGAAGAAGGTACCAGACCTCATAGATGGTTGTGAGGCACCATGTGGTTGCTGGGAGTTGAACTCAGGACCTTTGGAAGAGCAGCCAATGCTCTTAACCTCTGATCCATCTCTCCTCCTCCTTTTCTTTCTTTTTTTCCTTTCCCCCCCCTCCCCCCTTCATTTTCGTTTTTTGAGACAGGGTGTCTCTGTGTGACAGCTCTAGCTGTCCTGGAACTCACTCTGTAGACCAGGCTGGCCTTGAACTCACAGATCCACGTGCCCCTCCCTCCAAAGTGCTGGGATTAAAGGGCGTGCTCGACCACTGCCTGGCTCAATATTATTTTGAACTCTGTCTCATACTTCTTCACCTAAAATTTCTTCCGAAAACCAGGGATGCTTGCAAGCTTTCTAATAGCTATGGTTTTAATGCTCGCACACTTCCCTTCTTTATAAAGCGATGCGTGTGCATCAGGCAAAGCCATCCTTGGTTCCTGCCGCATCGTCTCACTCACCTCCGCTGAGCGGCCCAGCTTCAGGTCCCTGTTCTGGGCACCATTTGACAACTCTCAAGGGGCAGTGAGTCCTGGAAGAATGGGGCTGATAAATGAAGTGGACTACAGCCAAACACTAGCCAGAGTCTGGGGAATCCTGAGGAGGGGGAGGAGGAGCTAGAGGGGTCAAGGACACCAAAAGAACATGGCCCTCGGAATCAAGTAACCAAGGCTCATAGGCGCTCACAGATTCTGAACTGACAATCAGGGAGCCTGTAAGGGTCTGAGCTGGGTCCTCTGCATATATTTTACTGTTGTATGGGACCAGGGAGTGCCTCTGCCTCTGCCTGCTGTTGGGATACTTTCCCTCCTACTGGGTTGCCTGGTCCATCCTGATAGGAGGTATGTTCCTAGTCTTGCTCTAATTTGTTATGCCATGTTTCGTTGACACCACTGAGAGCCTACTCTTTTCTGAAGGGAAATGGAGGGATGGGGAGAGGTGAGTGAGGAGGAGGGAAAGGGAACTGTAGCTGGGGAACACTATATGAAAGAAGAATGAATGGATGAGGTGGGTAAAAGACTCATGCAATAGCCCACCATATTTCAGAGCCTCGGACAATTTATACTCTGAGGGTTAAGAGGGTCACGTGAGTGAGTAGAGGGCAAGCTGCATGTGGCTTCTTGGAGTGGGTTCCAACACAGAATAAGCAAAATTTTTCTAGTATGTGTTTTTGGTTTTGTCCACAAATCTCAAACTTAAAAACAATAATCATGCTTAAACATCAGACGCATTTTCAGGAGCATTAAAAACAAGATCTGTGTACTGCCATCACTACTGAACCTTTCATTATTTGAAAGTCTTTAAATAAGCCAGGCGGTGGTGGCACACGACTTTAATCCCAGCACTCGGGAGGCAGAGGCAGGTGGATCGCTGTGAATTCGAGGCCAGCCTGGTCTACAAAGTGAGTCCAGGACAGCCAAAGCCACACAGAGAAACCCATCTCGAAAAACTTAAAAAAAAAGTCTCAAATAATAGAACTTCTATGACTCCTGATGCGGATGAGAAAGGACCCCGTGGTATTGGGAAGATTTGAAACTAGAATCCACAGAAAACTTCTGGGAAATAAAGTAATCCATTAATGTCTTAGCTGTCAAGAGTAGTAAGGGTAACTAGTCAGAGGGTGTGGTTCAAGAGGCCTTTTTACATCCATAAGGAGCTGGAAAGCTACACTGAGGTGGCTGTGGTGGTGCCTGCAAGTCTTAGCTACTCTGTTTACAGTGCTAGGACAGGACTGCTCGAGCCCAAGGTCAGTTCCCATCTGGGAACAATGACACCCTGTCTAAAAGGAAAATAAGTATTAGTGTATGCCTGTGCCTTGTTCTGGTTGGTTGGTTAGTTGGGTTTTGTTGTTTTTCGGGACAGGGTTTCTCTGTGTGTAGCCTTGGCTTTTCCTGGACACACACACACGCATTCATTTCTCTCTCCCTCTCTCTCTCAGGCTGGCCTCAAACTCACAGAGATCCACCTGCCTCTGCCTCCTGGGTGCTGGAATTAAAGGCGTGCGCCACCACCCAGCAACAAACATACTCTTGAAGTAGCTGTCTTTGTTTATCACAAAATGGAAACATCACAAGTAGAGACAGATTAATAAGTTGCAAAACGTTTTTTAGTACCATTTAAGTCAGTGACCAGTGACAACAGGGGTCAGGCCATTTTGGAGTGGCCAAAGCTTAAGGTGACACTTATCTTTGTACTATGTTGATTATATTTCAACTGAAAATTGGTAAGGGATGGAGCACCACGTAAACCAGGCAGCCCAGCTGGAGAATCAGAAATTCAAGATCATCATCTGCAGCTCATCAAGTTCAAGGATAGCCTGGTGTACACAAAGTCCTATCAGAAAAAGCAAAAAGATTGGCCAAGGCACTTGCCTGGCACGTACAAGGCCCGAGACCCCATCTCTGGTACCGTGGCTGATAGCGAGCGGTTGGTCATCTAGTGATGGCAGATAGTCACGGGAAAAGAATATAATTGGGGCCCTGAGCTTAAAAGATTGTTACTCTATCATGATTTAAAGCAGTTTACAGCCAGGAGTGGTGGCACACCTCTTTAATTCCAGCACCCAAAGGAGGCAGAGGCAAGTGGATCTCTGAGTTCAAGGCCAGCCTGATCTACAAAGTGAGTCTAAGACGGCCAGGGCTTCACAGAGAAAACCTGTCTTCAAAAACCTAACAAAATAAAAGAAAACAGTTTAGAAAGTTTTAATAATATCCAGAGCTAAGAGTTTAAAGGTCACAGCATAAATTTGCACAGTTGCACCAGGTGGATCTTAGGTAAACTTGCATGTGTGACTATTCCACATCTCGGGCTTTTCATACATAGACTTGGACAAAGATGAGTGTGTGTTTGTTGTTGAGCCTGTGCTGCCACAGACATCAGAGAAACAAGGAGCATTGTACAAACTGAGCAGATTGTATTTAGGAATATATATGTGTCAATACATACATGTAACAACAATTGACTTTAAAAAGAGTCCATGAATTTGAGAAAGCAAGAAGGGGTGTATATATATGGGAGGGCTTGAAGGAAGGAAGGGGAGGGGGAGGGGAAAGAGCTGAGCAAACCAGGAAGCAGCACTTATCATGGGCTCTGCGTCAGTTCATAACACGGGGTCCCTCAGGAATGGACTGTGGCCTGGGAGTTGTACAATAAAGTACACTCTACCCTGCTGACAAAAAGGAAGAAAAGAAAAGAAAAACCAGAATGTAAAGTAAATTGTGGGTCAGGCTGAGCTGGGAGCTATGCCACTTGGAGGGTTAAAGGAGTTTCTACAAGAATCTCTAGCCTGGACAGTCAGGGCCCACTGGGAGGTAATGTGCAATCAGGACAAGAATTAAGTTGGTTGGTTGGTTATCTTAATTTTAGTAGAAAATTTTTCCTATATAAAAGAAAACATAATCCCAGCACTCGAGAGGCAGAGGCAGGCAAATCTTTGTAGCCTGGGCTACATAGAAGCCATGTCTCAAAAAAATGGAAAAAAGAGGGGCGAGGTGAGAAAGATCCTATGTAAGTAAAATGTACGCACACAGCCAGGCAGTGGTGGCGCACGCTTTTAATCCCAGCACTTGGGAGACAGAGGCAGGTGGATCGCTGTGAGTTCAAGGCCAGCCTGGTCTACAAAGCGAGTCCAGGACAGCCAAAGCTACACAGAGAAACCCTGTCTTGAAAAAACAAAACAAAACAAAACAAAAAAAGTACACACACACACACATCTAAAATGTATTTTAAAAATATTAACACTAATTTTGATATTTTCTTTCTTTTTTAGGAAAATGTCAGATGAATTTTCGGTAAGTTAAACCTTGCTAAGTTTTTGTTTGCTTTCTTTTAAGGAAAGCACGGTCCTGCCGGGGGTGGGGGAGGTGGCAGGAAGATTATTTTGTGTGTGTGTAAGTGTGTGTCACGTGCGTGCAGGTGCCCTGGAGGGAGGGGAGGGTGCTGGTTCCCCTGGAGCAGCTGGTGAGCTGGAGGAATAGCCAGACTTCTTGCCAGTTGAGCCAGCTCTCCAGCCCTAACGTGGACCTTGATGGATGGTTTGCCTATCTGCACATGCATGTGCCTACATAGGTGCACGTCCTCATGCCTAGGCGTGGTTATCAAGTCTTCACTGACAGTTTTTGCCATTTTTCTCTTTGGTCTGCCAGTAATATTAAAATCCCAACATAATGGAGCATGCCTGTAATCTCAGTGCTTGAGAGGTGGAGGCAGGAGGATTCCAAGGTCAGGGCTTGGGCTGGGGAGGTGGGTGGTGCAGTGGGTAAGAGTGCTTAGCGCTCCGCAGGGCGTCTGAGCTTGGATCCCAGTGCACAGCAGGAGGCTCGCAACCACCCACATCTCCAGTTCCAGGAGCTCCAAGACACTTTGGCCTCTGCCAGCAGCAGGCATACATGTGGCATGTATGAACGCATGTGGCATGCTATTCTGGTTTGCTTTCTGTGATGAAGAGTGTGACCAAAAGCAGCTTAGGAAGAGAAAGGCTGGTTTCCTCCTACAGCTTGTCATCCATCGTAAAGGGAAGCCAGACAGGACCTCAAGGCGGGGCCTGGATGCGGGAACAAGAACCTGAGCCATGGAGGAGCCCTGGCTTGTATCTGGGTCACACTCAGCTTCCTTTGTCACGTCTCCCAGGGCCACCTTCCCAGGTGTGGTCCCTCCAGCAGTGGACATTAATCAAGCTTGCTTGCAGGCCAGTCTGACAGAAGCGTTACCTCAGTTGACGTTCACTCTTCTCAGAGGACAAAACCAACCAACCAGCATGTACACAGATGTAAAATACGTTTTTTAAAAGTAGTGTTGGGCTGAAGAGTTGGCTCAGCTGTTAGGAGCACTCGCTGCTCCTTTAAAGGACCCGGGTTCAATTCCCACGTGGCAGCTCACAACTGTCTGTGACTCCAGTTCCAGGGGATCTACGGCACCAGGCATGCATGTGGTACACACGCAATACATACGTGTGTGTGTGTGTGTGCACGCGCGCGTACGTGTGGATATGCTTACCCATACACATAAAGTTCAAGGTCAGCCTGTGCTACATGAGAAAATACAAAAAGGATGTATTTTATTTTAAACTGTATTTACATAAATTGCCTCATTTAATACTGAACTTAACCCTGAAACTGTTTTTGAAACTAAAAAAGGCAGAGAGTTGCGTGCATAGGCCCAATCCTGTTTATGACGCTGCCTTCACTTCACAGCTCAGAAACGAAACATAGTAGACCTAGCTGCATTTAAAACAGGTGAACTTTAGAGAATTTGCACTGTAGAGGTAATGTTCTGTAAGGAGAGCTTCTCAGATGAGTAGTTGAGTCCTTGAAGACACCACTAAAGCTTGTAGCCCCAGGTGTTATGTGTGGTTTGTATGGAATTGTTACCTGTTTGCTTTGACTTGCCCTGGGTAAGACATACCTATTTTGTATTACAGTTGGCAGATGCGCTACCTGAACAGTCCTCTGCCAAAACATCTGTGAGCAATACAAAACCTGGCCAGGCTCCTCAGGGCTGGCCAGGCTCCAGCCCTTGGAGTAACCCAAGTGCTCCACCTGCAATGCCACCTGGACTCCCACCAAGTAGTGCAGCGCCCGCCACTGTGCCTTTCGGAGCAGCATCGACGGGAATGTACCCCTCCATGCGTCCGGCCGGGCCACCACCAGGGCCCCCGGCACCCTTTCCCCCTTCTGGACCATCGTGTGTCCCGCCTAGTGGCCCTTACCCAGCCCCTGCCGTGCCAGGCCCTGGCCCCACAGGGCCGTATGCTACACCAAATATGCCAATTCCAGAGCTACCTAGGCCGTATGCTGCACCCACAGATCCAGCTGCAGCTGGTACTTTAGGTCCATGGGGATCCATGTCCTCTGGACCTTGGCCACCAGGAATTGGGGGGCAGCATCCTAATATGCCATATCGATCTCCAGGGCCATACCCCACTGTTCCTCCGCCAGTGTCTGGAGCACCACCTGTGCCATGGGGCACTGTGCCACCAGGAGCCTGGGGACCACCAGCACCATATCCTGGCCCTGCAGGACCTTATCCCACGCCAGGACCCCATCCTGCTCTGAATAATCCTTACCAAGTGCCTTCAGGACCTTCTGGTATCCCACCAATGCCTGGTGGCCCTCATGTGAGTGCTGAGCTTGTTCTGCCCATGTAGTCAGGGTCACATTGGCTCCGCTGGTGGGAGGTTAGAGCTGCTGAGTCTATACACAGGAAGTGTGAGGTCTTCAGGGCTAGGCAGCCTTTCTTTTTGTTTCTTTTTTGTTGTTTTGAGATAAGGTTTCTCTGTGTATCCTTGGCTGTCTTGGACTCCTTTTGTAGACCAGGCTGGCCTTGAACTCACAGCAATCTGCCTGCCTCTGCCTCCTGAGTGCTGGGATTAAAGGCGTGTGCCACCATGCCTGGCTTAGATGCAGCATTTCAAAGCAGAGGAGTTCCTGCTGCTAAGAAGAGAAAGGGAAGATTCTCAGCTCCTTAAGACATTGTACTATCAGCAGCAGCATGCTCCTCAGCACCCTGACCTAGGTGGCTAGAATTACAATTCTTGGTGTCACACTAAAATGCAGCTTGAGAAAATGCTTGTCTGGGTATTGGAAAGAACATGAGGCAGTGAGTAGATGACAGACATTGCCCGTCTCAAACAGTTCCCTGGTATTCTTGAGCCTGGCACTATGTCACTATTCTTGTAAAGCAGTCTGTATCTGCTAGCCCACCAGTAACTAAGCAGATCTCCATGTAGAAAACTTAAGTAGCTCAGCTGTGGGGAGATTCTTAGTAAAGTGTCCTCTGAATTATATTAGTGCAATTTGTGTGTGTGTGTGTAATTTTTTTCTTGCAAAATGTACCACAAGACTTGGTGTTTGCATTTATTATACACTAAGATTATTTTAGACCTCCTCAAAGAGTAACTATACATTCTGATCATATGTGGGAGCTAGGAGGTTCTTGTGCTCACAGATTAGCATTAGTGGGACCAGGGATGTTAAACACACAGGCTTGTCTCTTCTGAGGAGGAGGAGGAGGAGATGCATGCCCTGTGTCCTGCCCAGAGGCTGGGGCAGATGTGATCAATAATCTGGTGACCTCTGTGCTGTCTGTGGCCAAGACCACACTGCACCCTCCCCAGACACTTACAGCGAACTTGTCAATGTGTGGAACCCATCTTTATGGAAGATGCCATTTGTACTTCTTACAATTGTTCCTATGTAGTCCTGTCTTAACCGTCATTGTGCACACAGCATCGAGTTATTTATCTCCTGGAAATTCTTCACCAAATTGTGTTGTGCTCAAATATGCCTGAAATAAACTATTTAGGGTTGGATTTCCAACGTTTGAACCATCACCAGCTACCAAGTCGTGTTGAACTGGGCTTCCTTGCCTCCTGCAGATTGTTACTTGTCACCGCTGCACGTAGCAGACCGTCTGCACATGCCAGAAGCCACATGTGTGAGCCCCTAGGCCAAAAGCATGGCTTTCCATGGAGGTGGCGGCTAACCGGAGCTGAAGGAGACTTGCTCCTGTTGCTAAGCCTGAAGGAGCATAGCCACATACCCAAGAGCAATTTTCTGGGTTTTTTGTTTTGTTTTTTCTTTTAATTCTGGTTTTTATTTATAATACAGGCACTGAGCTCAATATAAAAAGTTTCAAAAATCATTAATACATTTGCGAATATAGTCTATTCTTTCTTTTTTTTAAACACAAGATGTCCAGAGTTGTTTTGGTTTGAGATGTTAATAAGTCCATGAGTATCCTATAAGAAACACATGGTAAATATAGTAATATTAGAAGCATATGGCTCAGAGGGGCCTCTCATGTGAGTTTTATAAAACTAAACCCATAGTCAAATCCTTTGTCAGTTTCATCCAAGCAGCCCCTGAGGCGGGAGGGCGGCAGAAAGAATGTTATGCGGCTGATGCTCTCTGGCCCCATCAGCACAGGAGACCTTTCCAGGGTCACCCCTAAGTTGTCGTTGCTACACTTTCATGGGCTTCGTCTGTAAGCCACATTTGCAATTGAACAACTGGGAAGGGCTTCGAGCCGTTTAGCAATTAAATGAAAGTCATGGCAACTTTATGCATTATTGCTCCAACAAAAAAGACACTGGTGATATGGGGCAGTAAGTCCATAGGAGATGATTTAAAAGGTCCTCGTGTCCTTCACCTAAAAGCTCCTTCTAGAAACCAGCGATGCTCTCATGCAATCTAATAGTTATGGTTTAATACTTGTATGCTAAGCCGGGGGTGGTGGTGCTGCACGGCTTTAATCCCAGCACTCGAGAGGCAGAGGCAGGTAGATCTGAGTTCGAGGCCAGCCTGGTCTACAGAGCGAGTTCCAGGACAGCCAGGGTTACACAGAGAAGCCCTGTCTTGAAAAACAACAACAAAAACACTTGTGCACTTCCCTCTTTTGAAATATGCTGCCCAAACTAGACGTCACAAAGCCTTTCCCAGATCCTGCCCTCTATTCTCACTCACCTGTCAGCACCCCAACCTCAGGTTCTGGCCGTCACTTCCACTGCTCCAGAGGCACTAGGTCCTGGGGAAATGCATCTGGAAAATGAGATGGACTAGTCTCCTGTACTAGCCAGCTTTCTTCAGAGGGTCAGACAATTTATACTCTTGAGGATTCATGTGAATAAAATACATTGGAGAGGGCAAACACATGTGATGAAGCAAGCTGAAGGCAGCAAAAGCAT
The DNA here is from genome assembly GCF_903995435.1 of Acomys russatus. Taxonomy (NCBI): domain Eukaryota; kingdom Metazoa; phylum Chordata; class Mammalia; order Rodentia; family Muridae; genus Acomys; species Acomys russatus. The sequence goes on from NC_067139.1 coordinate 77,613,427, forward strand.
GTTTTCCATAGAAGCACATAACAGCCAGTTGTCATGAACAACCTAAAGTAAGCTCCTGTCTGTTACATCTGGGAGGGCCAAGAACAATCCAGGGTTTTTGAAGAAACAGGCTGCAAGATTCCTGTCTTGGTTTGTTGGAGTTTTCTTACAGGCACTCAGAATATTACTCTGATTTTAGACAGTGTTGGTTGTGGTGTCCATAATTATAAATATTGATTTCCCCCCCCTTCTTTTTTCTGTTGCAGTCTTACCATTAAGTTGGCAGTGGATGAGGAGACGGCACACTGCTTTTTGAAGTACATGCGAATGCACGTGAAGGCATATAGGAAAATGACTGGCTTCGCTGTTGGTTGAGGGCATTCGTGAGAGAACAACTTTTGCACTTCTGAGTCCTGTTTCATGTGTTTGGATATGTAGAGCGTCATGTGGGTACAATCAGATAAAATGTAGGAGCAGATCATTCAAGTGTGGTTAATGTAGCTGTATGTTTTGGGTGGTGACTTTGATAATATGTTTAAAGCGTAGCTATGCCCTCAAATTCTAAAGCAACATGGATTATTGTAATTAGAATCCACAACTTTCTTAGAAAAGTAATTCAAGTATTTTTTTATAATCATCTTCCACTACCACGCCCATATAACTAAAAACAATCACTTACTTGAAACATGGCTCCCCAACATTTTGAGCTTTCTACCGACACACACCAAGGCCTCTTGTTATGTTTAGCTACATAATTGTATTTGTCTGTGTGTTGTTACTAGGTTTAATTCAACCATTATATTCAGTTCTCCCAAAATAACTTAATTTTTCTATCAAAATTGCATTGTTATCTAAGGACAAGTTTTTTGCTCTAACAGCTCTAGAAAAATGTTGGCACCAAATGCACTTAGAGTGTTAAGGTTTACTGTGGTTAAACTGCCCATGTTCTGAGTCCAGCCTTAGGAAGAAAAACTCACGCAGAGAGGGGCATGAGTAAGGCAGCTGCCTCTGGGTAGTCACTGTTGCAGGTCCTTGTACCCAGCCTGCCATCTAAGCACCAGGTGGAGCTAGGAGCTCTCCTCTCACTAGGTAACAGCAGGGCCCACACAGTGATGTCATAGTCCTTTTTGGCCATCTAATTTGGAATTCTTAAATTATTTTTTCTTTAAGAAAGGTGGTTTATTTTTATCAGTATATTCTTTTAAGTGGAAAAAAGTGCTCTGACTTCCAAAGGACATTCCCATGGTGACTGAACCTGTTTGAGCTGTTGCAGAGTCACACGCGTGTAATAGATGTTTCTTGGCTTCGGTGCACAGGACAACTGGAGGAGAAAGCTCTGGTTGACAAGTCATGGGTCAGACCCCTCAGTAGACCAGGTGTAGGACGCAGAGGCTGACGGGTGGCTCCTGCGGACAGTGTGAGTGTGATTGCAGAGTTGTTGCATTCCCAAAATGTAAAGACGCTTCAAGGCACCTGTGAGTCCCCATCCCCCAACTTAAAGGAGATCTTGGATTTGTACCCATAGGTTCAGACCTTGCTATGGACAGGCCGTGACCCCAGCCTTGGCTCCTGGTGGTCCACTGCATCTGTGGACTCTGGCAGTTCAGTGTGGTCCACTGCATCTCTGGACTCTGGCAGTTCAGTGTGGTCCACTTTGAAGCTTCTCTTCTCACCCTTCTGCTCTGGACATGAGATGTGTTCAGCTTTAGGGTCTTCAGCTTCACAGAGCAAGGCATTGTCTTTAGGCTTGTTTGGGTGGACAGGCGTGTGGTGGCAGTGACTAGTGACCCAAAAATAAAGTTGATCTTCCAGGTGGGTTCAGGCATTGATTCATCAAAGACACCTTCTGTATTAGTCTTAACAGTTGGTCTAGGTGTGTTTGCACTTAGTTCTCTCAAAGCAAGAAACCCATCTTCAGAGCTTAATGGAATTGTGTAAGGAACATTTTCTTATTTAGTCAGAGCTGGGTTTAATGCTTTAATTAAGCTTAGTAATGCAGGTAAAACCAAAATACAATTATGTTGCTAAAATACAAAAAGAGGCCTCAGTTTATATAGGCAGATGAGCTCCTTTGCCCTCTGGAAGGTTTGTCCTCTGGGATGTGTTTTGAAGCTCTTCCATTGATGCCATCCCATTAGGGTTCCTTGAGGAACAGCTGCTTCCAGACTCCCAAAAAGATTTGTGATTTCTCCTGGGGGCTCCTTGGACCTGGAACCCAACCTGCCAGCCTGGGCATCTGGACCCTGGAATGTACACCATCCTGTCCTGCCTACCTACATAACCTTAAGCCAGTAATTATCAGTTGCCAAATTCATCAGCCAATGTGTTGGGGTTTTTCTTGTTGGGTGGGGTTTTTTGGGGCGGGTGAGGGTCTTGTTAGAATTTAACAATCCAGCCTATGTCATGTGCTCTAGGCAGTAGGTACCTCCATTTAAACCCTGGATCATTGAAGTATTTGGGTTGTCATTTAATACAAGAGAAGTCAAAGGGACAGCAGAATTATTTTTTATTTTCAGAACATTTCCTTCATTGCCCTCAGGGTAGAGTGTTTCTTGGTTCAAAATAAAATCATGAACAGCTAAAATAAAAATATATGTAAAAGGTAGCCAAATAAAGAATCTGGAAAGGGCTTTCTGGCTTGGTAGAAAGTAGAGTGTTTCTGGGTTCAAGATAGAATCCAGAAAAGCTACAGTGAAAATAAAAGGTATCCAAATGAGAAAAAGAATCTGGAAAGGTTTTCCTGGTTTTATTTAGCCTAAGAATAATACTGCTTTGAGAACAAGCCATGCTAGGCCATGACTGATCTACCAAAAAGACAATTTGTCAATAAATGTTTGGTCTTACAGGAGTCCAAATTATAGTTTATTGACATGGTCTGAGAAGAATTCTTAATAGATAAAGATAGTTGAGAAGTGCACAAGAACAGTGTTTCTGAAGTTGAAGTCTTCAGTTCTGGGCCCTAGACCTCCTTTGTTCATCTTACTGTCACTAGAGGTTAGCAGGCAGGCAACACTATTTTCTCACCTTACCAACTCATGCTGTCTTATGTCCTCACATAGACAGCTTTTGAAACTAGATGCGATCAGTTTCTGGTAAGACACTGCCTCATTTTTATAGTGGTCACCTACACTTGTCAACAACTGTGGCCATGCATGCCTCACCCTGAGTGACGTAGATCAGCTTTCTCAAGTGCCAGGAGTGCAAACTCTGAAAGTTAAAGTTTTAGCATGGGCCTTCAAATCTGTACGATGCCTGATTGAACCAGCTGCTAGAGAGCGCCGGCTGCTTTGAGGGAAGACTGATCTTAGGGAAGCAAGTGTCATTCGAAGCAGACACTATTTTCAGGACTGCCAACTGAAACAACAGTGGGCAATGGTGATTCAGAGTCTATGCAGGTGTCTAGCTCCAGAACTCATCTGAGGACTGAGCGTGCCGTGTGCACTAGAACTCCTGCTTTAGTTACCAGCCCCCTAGATAAGTGCTTAACAGCTGTCAGTGAGGATGACAGACCTGTCTTGAGCATTTTTTAAAGTGGACATTGGGTTTTGTTTTGTTTTGTTACCTTTTTTGACGTGGGGTCTTGCCATATAATTCTGGCTAGCCTGCATCTCTTTGTGTAGATGAGGAACTCACAAAAATCTTATTGTCTCTGCCTCCTCAAAACTGAGATTAAAGGTATATGCCTGGCTTAATAAACTGTGAGTGAAGGTGGCACGTGCCTTTGATCCCAGCACTTGGGAAGCAGAGGCAGTCCGACCTCTGAGTTTAGGACAGAGAGGGTTATACCAGAAAACCATGTCTCAAAAAACAAAAGGGTGTCTTTCAAGATTGTAGTGCTGATCAGTGCCACTATTCAAGTGTGCAAAGTCACAGGGTGTTTTCCTCTGCTTTTCTGGATAGACACTTGCCCAGCTGACACTGACTGACAGACACTGACCTGTCATTAAGTAGACATTATTTTTTATATGTGAGCTATAAAAGTTTTTGGTTAATACTCTCCTTGAGATTGTGATCTTTTTCATTTATTGAATAATGGCAAATTTGATGTATTTTATAGTCTATGCATTTTAATTTCAGCTGCCTGAAGTGTGTTTGAGACAAACATGTGTGTGCTATGAACTGTAAGCAATGGAGTGTACTAGGTTTGTCACCTGCTGCTGTATTTGCAAACAAAGACAAACGTTGCTTGAAGATGTAATTATAATTAGAAGTAGGCTACGGATGTGATACTTGATATTTTTAAGGTAAACTTGTTTGCTTTGTGTGTAATACCTGAAAGTCTTTTTAAAAAATGTATTTTCGTGATTTCATGGTTTCTCTGTGTATTTTCTTACCCTGGCCCAGTCTAAGCTTCCCTGCAGCCCAGTTAGCTTTCAGTGTGTAGTCCTAGGGAGAACAAGGGTCTGCAACACCTGCTTGCATGTGGCCTGCATCCTCTAAGGATTCCTGCAGGCTGCCTGGAAAGAGCCTGCCCCATAACCCCCCTCAGCAACCGGATGCCAGCACCTGTGGTAAGGACTGCCCCCAAGGCTAGGCCACCCTGCACCAGGTTATCTGCACCTGAAGTCCGAGGGGCCATCCCTCCACCCCTGCGGTACTACCCCCACTTTCTCTTAAGAACATGGACTCCTTTTGCTTTGACTGTCACATCTGTAATAAGGGTCACATTAAGTTTAATGTACTTGATTCTGTCCATGGGAGTTAGCCAGACTCACAGCTCCCATGTGAGTGGGCTACCCTTGACCTTTTGAAATAAATTTAGAGGTGGGCGGTGGTGGCTCATGCCTTTAATCCCACAGGAGGCAGAGACGGGCAGATCTCTGTAAGTTTGAGGCCAGCCTGGTTTACAAAGTGAGTCCAGGACAGCCAAGGCTACACAGAGAAAACCCTGTCTCGAAAACAAAACAAAAAAGTCATCTGTTAAATAAATTTAGGGTGGTCTCTGATATTCTGTGTTCCTGAAAGTGCCCACTTAAAATAGAGCTAAGAAAAGTGAAATTGGAATGTAAGACAATCCTGGGGTACCCAGCTGGCTGTTGGTTTGCTCACTGTGGAATGGCATTGCTCTAAGACATGCTGAGTCTCCTGACCCAGCAGGTCCTTTTTACTACCATATTAGCACTCTTTTTTTTTTTTTTTTTTTCCCCCCTGGTTTTTCGAGGCAAAGTTTCTCTGTGTAGCCTTGGCTGTCCTGGACTCCCTTTGTAGGCCAGGCTGACTTCACAGAGATCTACCTGCCTCTGCCTCTCGAGTGCTGGGATTAAAGGCATGCGCCATCATGCCCGGCTTTACAAATTTTCTTTATAGGTTTGTTTTTATGTGTACTTTTGCATGTATCACTTTAAAAAAAAATCAGACTGGAGAGATGGCTCAGTGGTTAAGAGCACTAGCTGCTCATCCAGAAGTCCTGAGTTCAATTCCCAGCAACCACATGGTGGCTCACAACCATTTATAATGTGATCTGATGCCCTCTTCTGTCTGATGCTCTCTTCTGTCATACTGTCATGCATGCAAATAGAGCACTTATATACACACACAAAAAATTTTTTTAAGCCTCTCCCAAACCCAACACAATTAGCATAGAAACTAATCTTCGGGCTGGAGAGATGGCTCAGCGGTTGAGAGCACAGACTGCTCTTCCAAAGGACCCGGGTTCAATTCCCAGCATCCACAAGGCTGCTCACAACTGTCAGTTACTTCAGGATCTGACACCTCACACAGACATACATGCAAGGAAAACACCAACATACATTAAATAAAAATAAATACTTTTTAAAAAGAAACTAGCCTTCATTTCCTATGTGTTAGGATGCTATTTATTCTGCTGCTTATAAAACTGAAAACGTCAGCTGGGCGTGGTGGCGCATGCCTTTAATCCCAGCACTCGGGAGGCAGAGGCAGGCGGATCACTGCGAGTTCGAGGCCAGCCTGGTCTACAAAGTGAGTCCAGGATGCCCAAGGCTACACAGAGAAACCCTGTCTCAAAAAACAAAAATAGATAAATAAATAAAACTGAAACCGTCTATCCAGCCATCTTTGTAGCCATGTTCTCTTGAGTAGCTTTCCCTGGCAAGTAGAGTTGATTCCAGCTGAGAAGCAGAACTGGATGGCATACCTGTTAGCATAGACAAGCTATAAAGAGAAGAGCGTGCCAGGGGCCTTCCCCTGCCAGCTGTTACAGAGATGGACCTACAGGGGAGGGAAGAGTGAGTCAGGCACAGTGGTCAAGGGGAATCTTGGTAGGTGCATCTTTATTTATACAGGTTTCACAGAACAAAGCAATGATTATACAAGAAGTACAGATTATGGGTTTGGTTTTTCATTAAATGTCCATGGTTACAAGTTCAGCCACAATTATAAAATACAGTCAGGGCCAGGCATGTTAACACACACCTGTAATCCCAGCACTTGGAAGGCAGAGGCAGGTGGATCTCTGAGTTCGAGGCCAGCCAGCCTGGTCTACAAAGCAAATCCAGGACAGCCAAGGCTACATAAAAGCAAACAAAAAACAAGACATCTCATAAATTCCATGATCTCATTTCTTCATCTGTAAAATGGAGAAGATGAACTAGTTGTCTGTCGGGGGCTTACTCCTGGGTCTCACATGCTCCCTTGACCTTATAGTTTGCCCCCCAAAAAATAAAGACTGGTGGGACCTGTGGAACGCCTCGCAGCCTCTGTGCTGACTGCAAGGGCATTGCCAAGATTATAAAACACCAACGGATAACTAAAAAAGAAAATCATTAACTCCGGGTGCTATTGTATTAAAAGCTCCATTTATGGCCATAGAGCTATTAGAGACCTCTTAGAAAAGACAGACGGTGAATAAAAGGCTAAGAGCAGGTCAGCGTGTTTACACCTCGCCCTGCATTAAGTGAGGCCTGGACCAGGTGTTAAAGAAGCTCCTCAGGATCGCTTTTCAGAAACATCGAGGCTCATGATGCACTGCTGGTCTTACCATGAGAGGCCCAGCTTTAGGCTGCCATGGCTGGGTGCACAGCAGAGCACGCCTACGGGAACAATCTGCATAGCAGCCTTAGACTATGAAAGAGGCTTCTACAGGGTCTGCAAGCAAAAGGACTTCCCGCGGCTGCTCCTGTAGAACACCACAGGAAAGCGTTTGTGCGGCTTGCCGTGAGGAAGAACGCTGGAGGCTCATGTCGAATCTGTCTGAATTCATAGATGTCCTTTTGCAGTATTTTTGCTGAAATAGGCAATGCTACAATAAATCTTAGCAGGAAATACATACTAAGATTTATGGGAAGCCAGGTGTGGTGGCGTCAGCCTGTAGCCCCAGCACTCGGGAGGCAGAGGCAGGTAGATCTGTGAGTTCGAGGCCAGCCCGGTCTACAGAGTGAGGCCAAGACAGCCAAGACTACACACAGAACCCCTGTCTCGTTTTAAAAAAAAAAAATGTTCGTCTAGATTTCAAGGGGAATGGAAGTTCTGTTGACATACTTTTTGGGCTGCTTTATTGGTATTTTTGTTTTGTTTGTTTGAGACAGGGTTTCTGTAGCCTTGGCTGTCTTGGACTCACTTTATAGACCAGGCTGGCCTCAAACTCACAGAGATCTGCCTGCCTCTGCCTCCCCATGTGCTGGGATTTTTGTTTGTTTGTTTTTTGTTTATTTTTCGTTTGTTTTTCGAGACAGAGTTTCTCTGTGTAGCCTTGGCTGACCTAGACTTACTTTGTAGACCAGGCTGGCCTTGAACTCACATCTATCCTCCTGCCTCTGCCTCCAAGTGTCTTTTATTGTTTTGTTTTTTGAGACAGGTTTCTCTGTGTAACCCTGGCTATCCTGGACCCACTTTGTAGACCAGGCTGGCCCTTGAACTCACAGAGATCCGCCTGCCTCTGCCTCCCAAGTACTGGGATTAAAGGCGTGCGCCACCACCGCCTGGCTGCAATTCTTTATCATAAGAAAATGGATTGTTTTATTTTACAATAGGCTAGTATTGTGTGAAAGTGAATAATGGAAGCCAATTAATGAACTGATTAATTAAAATAGTTTCACAGTCATGAATAGATGTGTTTGGTCAAACAACTGGGCACCATTGGCTGTCCACATCAACTCAATAAATTATCCACCACAGGTTTGATTTTTCTTGTTTAAAGAGGAAAAGTAGAAAGCAACAAAAGAAATTATTTATTCAAGGTTGATAAGAACCCCCAGGATGGGCCTCTCCAGGTGAAAGGCCAGACCAATGAGTTGGAAATCCCTACCACAGCCCTGCAAGTGTGACACTGGCCAGAAGAGGGTGCTGTCTCCTTCTTGTATAACAACCCTCATGGCACCCAGCATGCCAGGGACTGGCGATAATACTTCTTACAGCTCTCGATTTAGTGTGTCATATAACTGGTATTTCACCACATCACCACGGCGTCTCATTGGCAATACTGTGCCACTGAGTTAATAGTGCTTGTAGGTGCGGACCAACTTTGCCATGTGGCTTTCCCAGAGAAATAGAGTTGGGCCAACCAGGCAGACCCCAGCCAGATGGTTTTTCCAGCCTAGGCAAACTCAGACTGCCACTGGAGGGAAGAAGACTGCCATATTTGGCAACTGAAGGAAGAAGCAGGAATCTAGCCAAAACTAAGAGTATGTTTGGGAGACCCCTCCTGGTGCCAGGCAGCTCAGCCCTGGTTAGCAGTGCGGCCACAAGTAACCTGGTTTCTTAATTAGAGGTGGAAACTCACGTCAGTATAATAATCCCTAGTTTCCATAGATACTTAAAAGCTCCCACTGTTTACTGACAGCTCACACTTGTGCAACAGGAGTGTTTGCAGAGGCTCTCCCATCACACTGCAAGGAGAGAAGGCACTAATTATTTCCAATTTGCAGCTGAGGAAACAGAGAAGGTAAGCCGCTTGCGTTGGCTTCCTGTTTGGCAAAGCCTGGGAGGTGAGCAGAAATCCAGGGCCTGACGCTCTGTGTTCTCCCCCTTATCAAAGTATACTCTCACTCCCTCCACCGTTAATGATGAGTGTATGTACACACTGGCATCGGGGACCCTTTTTTGGACTGTGCCCAGTGTGCATGCAACAGACAAAGGCAAGCACACAAAAGCATGTTCACAGCATGTGATCTGTCTTCCTGTTGTTATTGTTGGTTGTTTGGGTTTAGGTTTGTCTTGTTGGTTGTTTGGGGGGTTTTGTGGGTTTTTTGTTTGTTTGTTTGTTTTATTTTGTTTTGTTTGAGACAGTTTCTCTGTGTAGCCCTGGCTGTCCTGGAACTCGCTGTGTAGACCAGGCTGGCCTCGAACTCAGAGAGACCCACTGCATACCTAGCTATTTTTATTTGTTTATTTCACTTTCCCATTTTTGTTTGTGTATTCTTCCTTTTCTAGCTTTATTTTCATTTTATTTTTTAATGTGTTTGAGTGCTTCACCTGTGTATATGTGAACCACTTGCATGCCTGGTGCCCAGGAAGGTCAGAAGAAGGCATTGGATCCCCTAGGGCTGGAGTTGCAGACAGTTGTGAGCTGCCATGTGGGTGCTGGGAATTGAACCCAGGACCTCTGGAAGAGCAGGCAGTGCTCTTAACCACTGAGCCATCTCTCCAGTTCCTCATCTTCCTTTTTCTTTTTAAGATTTGGTTTACACTTTCTGTTTAAAGATAAGGTCTCATTGAGATTGGAGCTCATCAGCTTATCAGGCAAGCTGGCCCGAGAAGGCCTGAGATCCACCTGCCTCACCTCCCGACGCTGGTGACACAGGCACAGGCTACCAAGGCCAGCTCTTTATGTGAGTGCTGATAATAAAAGCGCTAACTCATCTTGAAAAGGTGCAAATGGTGCCTCCTGACAGGAGGGAGGGGAGCAGCTGGGGCTGAAGCTGCTCAAAAGTCCAGGGCTTGGGCAAGTGAGATGACTCAGGGGGCAACGTGCTCGCTGAGCAAGCCTGGTGACTGACTTCTGTCCCCAGAACCCACACAGAGGGAGACAGGAAGAACCAACTCACAAAGTTGTCTTCTGACTACCACGTGTGCAACCACTCACACAGGAAATTGTAATAATAATTATTATTATTACTATTATTTTAAAAGTTCATGGCTAACCAGGCCTGGTGAAAACAATCTCACCTACTTGGGAGATTGAGGCAGAAAGATTTCAACATCAAGACCTGCCTGGATAATTTAGTAAAATCTTGTCTTCAAAATAGAACAACAACAAAACAAACCAAATAAGCAAACAAGTATAACTCAGTGTTGGGCATTTTCCTAGTATTCACCAGGCCCTGGGTTCAATGCCCAGTACCCAAAAGGGAAACATGTTCACAGAGACTCATAAGCTGAGGCCGACTTCCTTCTCCCAGCACCTACTAGTCATTAGCAAGTGGGGCTCCCTGCTCCATGCCTGGAAAAGCATTTCAGGACAAAAGCAATTGTGCCAAATCAAGGGCTGGGCTCTCTAACCAGTGGCCGAAGACCCCCAGTCCAGGGCTGTCCACACCACACCACGAGCTAAAAGGGACATTCCGTCACCCAGTGCACTTTGGTGAAGCTTTTCTGAGCAGAGAAGAGCTTGGGAGTCAGGCAGGCTCCACAAGCAGAATAGGTTCTGAGGACTCCAACCAACAGCTGGACCAGACAGCTCCTGCGGACAGCCAGCCAACAGCTGGACGAGACAGCTCCTGCGGACAGCCAGCCAACAGCTGGACGAGACAGCTCCTGCGGACAGCCAACCAACAGCTGGACCAGACAGCTCCTGCGGACAGCCAGCCAACAGCTGGACCAGACAGCTCCTGCGGACAGCCAGCCAACAGCTGGACCAGACAGCTCCTGCAGACAGCCAACCAACAGCTGGACCAGACAGCTCCTGCGGACAGCCAGCCAACAGCTGGACGAGACAGCTCCTGCGGACAGCCAGCCAACAGCTGGACGAGACAGCTCCTGCGGACAGCCAACCAACAGCTGGACCAGACAGCTCCTGCGGACAGCCAGCCAACAGCTGGACCAGACAGCTCCTGCGGACAGCCAGCCAACAGCTGGACCAGACAGCTCCTGCGGACAGCCAGCCAACAGCTGGACGAGACAGCGCCTGCGGACAGCCAGCCAACAGCTGGACCAGACAGTGCCTGCGGACAGCCAGAAGCAAGGCATAGGAACCCCTTAATGCAGCACAACTTAGTTTGTCATTGAAGAGTTCTTTAGTGAATTGGCCTCTAGGCTTCTTACAACCAACAGGTATTGTGGTTAAAGTTGAAGCTGGTTGGTCTATTTAAACCACTACAGGTACCTAATCCTGTAATTAAAAAAAAAAAAAAACAGTCATGTGTGGTGGCGCACGCCTTTAATCCCAGCACTCAGGAGGCAGAGGCAGGTGGATCTCTGTGAATTTAGGCCAGCCTGGTCTACAGAGCAAGTTCTAGGACAGGTAAGGCTACACAGAAAAACCATGTCTGGAAAAAAAATGAATAAGCAAAAAATTATTTCTATATTTTCTATTCTATTTCTATTTCTCATATTTTTTCAGAATGGCTTTAAACTTGCCATGTGTCTGAAGATGACCTTGAACTTCTGATCTTCCTGCTGGTAGTGCCCTTGGGATAGTCCATAACTTATGTGCTTATGGCCTGGAGAGATGGCCCACCGGTTAAGCACACTGACTGCTTGTCCTGAGGTCCTACGTTCAATTCTCAGCAACTACATGGTGGCCCATGACCATCTATAATGTGATCTGATGCCCTCTTCTGGCCTGCGGGTGTACATGAAGACAGTACTGTATACATAATAATAGATAAATAAATCTTTCTTTTTTTAAAGAAAAAAACTTATGCATTTATGTGATGCTGGAGGTTGAGCCCAGGATTTCATGGTAGGGAAGCATTTTACCAGCTGAGCTACATCTCTAGTCCTACACAATTAAGAAAATATTTACTTTTATTATTTAAATTAGGTTTCTGTGTGTGCCTATCAGTGCAGGTGCCTATGGAGTGGGAGGCCAGAGGCACTGGATCTCCCTGGAACTGGCTGCTATGACAGACAATTGCGAGCCACCTGATATGGGTGCTAGGAACCGAACTCAGGACCTCTGGAAGAACAGTAAGTTCTTAACCACTGAGCCATCTCTCCAGGCTAATCTTGGATTACAGCAACCCTCCTGCCTACTAGGTCTGGGATGTGTGACCCATGGTTACCCTCTTCTAAAATGCAGACTCTGGAAAGGAAGGGCACTTCAGTCCAACTAGTCCATGGAGTTAGTCCATCATTTATTCAACCAATTTGAGAAGCTCCCAGTACTAGGTACTTCGTTGCGCTGCTGGGTGCACTGGGAAACGAGACTTCATGGGGTGGGGCTGGGGGTAGCGACAAAGAAAATCCAGGTAAAAAATCAAAGTATGAGGCGGGGGGGGGGGGGGGCGCGGGTGGCACAGCCTGTAATCCCAGGCAGAGGCAGGTGGATTTCTGTGAGTTTTGAGGCCAGTCTGGTCTACAAACATAGTTCAGGACAGACAGGGACTGGACACCTCCGGTCACCAGAAAAGGAGCTGGAGCTGGGGCAGGAGGATAGCAGAAAGACATACAACACCTGGAGCTGAGGCAGGAGGATAACGGAAAGACACATTTCCACTGTCCGTGAGGTGCTCTTAGCCTTGCTGGGGCAATATACGAAGAAGGACTGTGGAACAGGAAGCATTTGCAAACAAGGTGCCGCAGGTCTTGCCCCTCCCCCTTCCCTCCCTCGCTAACCAGTAAGATTGCATTCCTAAAGCTACCCCCGACCCCCAATCCCCCCAACCCCCCTTGCCGCCGCTCCAGGTCTATTTGCTTATTTTGGTCACTTCCTTATGCCTGACTAAAACTCCAAAAGGCCCAGCTATGAAAACATCAGGATCTAGCAATGGGCTCCACTGGCTAACCGTTCAGTCAGCACCTACCAACTCCCCCTAGCACAAACTTTTCCTCCTCTCCTTAAAAAGCCACTCCCGCAGAAACACCTGAAACACCTGCCGCCTGTCTTTGTACACTCCCTCCTCACTCTCCCCTCTGGGTTCACCTCCTTTGTGCTGAGAATGTGTTGTCTGGGTGTGTTCTGTATGGGCTCCAAGGCCCTTTACACAGAGGACACAGGCAGAGCGAGAAAGAAGTGTCACTAAAGGCCACAGTGAAGACCGGAGCTCAGTGTGACTGTGTCAAAGAGCCCCTCAGATGATCTCATGGCTGAACCACACTGACTCTTTCATTCCGGAGCCCACAAAGTAGGCTGTTAACAACTCCAAGGCTTCTTAAATATGAACATGGGTGTGACTTCCTGCTTCCAGGGCCTCGCCTTGGTTCCTCTCCTCTGGAGTCCTTCTAAGGTTGTGTTAAAGGGAGTCAGTCATCAGTGTTTGCAGCTGTGAAGGGCCCCACCCACCTTTTGTGCTGCTTCCCTCCAGCCGTCCGCTTGCCAAACCCCGGTGGTGGGCTGAGTGGTTGCACATTGGCCCAACTCTGCCTTCCGAGAAGCTCACAAAGCGCCCTTGGGAGGAGGAGGTCACCTGCGAGACAGTCCGTGGGAAGACAAGACTGTGACCATAAAATGGAGACAGTTGTGGCAGTGCCTGTGTTCCCAGCGCTCGGAACATGGAGCTGGGACGATCAAAACCAGTTTGAGGCCACTGTGGGCTACAGGAGATGCTGTTTCCAAAGAAAGAGAGAGGGCTGGGCGTGGTGGCGCACGCCTTTAATCCAAGCACTCGGGAGGCAGAGGCAGGTGGATCTCTGTGAGTTCAAGGCCAGCCTGGTCTACAGAGTGAGTCCAGGACAGCCAAGGCTACACAGGGAAACCCTGTCTCGAAGGAAGAAAAAAAGAGAAAGAAGTAAAAAGGTAAAAAGAGTTGGGCTTTGAAAATTAGAAAAGAGACCAAGAAGGGTAAAGTTGGGTAAGGAGGACGCACGGGGTAGTAGAGCAGCAGAGAGGGAGGAGGGAAAACCGGTAAGACACTTAGATTGAAGCCAGGTTGGTGGCACACACCTGTAATCCCAGCACCCAGAGAAACCCTGCCTCAGAAACAAACAAAAACCAACAACACTGGCTAGATTTCAAGACAAGGTTTCTCTGCGTGTAGCCTGGCTGTCCTGGAACATGTTTTGTAGACCAGGCTGGCCTGGAACTCACAGAGATCCACCTGCCTCTGCCTCGCAGAGTGCTGGGATTACAGACGTGTGTCACCATGCCCTCAAAAATCTAAAAAAAAAAAGGAAAAAGAAAAAGACACTTAAATTGAAAACTGCCATAATGTCTAATACCTTGTATGCTAATTTTACATTTTAAAAAGTTTAATACTTTGAGAGCTTATAAACTCTACTTCTTTTGTATGAGTTGGCCTGAATGCGTGTCTGTGTCCAAGAAGGCCAGAAAGCGGCATTGGATGCTTTGGGACTAGAGTTACAGACAGTTGTGAGCTATTTCGTGGGTGCTGGGAAACGAATTTAGGTCCTCGAGAAGAACAGCCAGTGTTCTGCCTCTCTAGTTCCCTGATTTTATTTTATTTATTGTTTGTTTATTTTTCAAACAGGGTTTCTCTGTGTGGCCCTGGCCGTCCTGGAATGCACTCTGTAGACTAGCAGGCTGCTCTTGAACTCAAGAGCTCAGCCTGCCTCTGCCTCCCTAAGGGCTGGGATTCAAGCCGCGGAGCTGGATTCACAGTCTGCATAAGGGAGACCTGTTGGGGTCTGATCAGCATCAAGCCTGTGCATAAATCCTGTCGTGAGCCTCGTGGTGACATCTGGTTGGGAAAAGCATTCAGAACAGAGCTGCAAAACAAATCTGGAGAAGCCACAGAGGGAAACTCGCAGGGGGCGGGGCAGCCGCAGGGGGCGGGGCAGGAATAAGGCACCTAGCAAGGTGGTTCCTCGGACAGATCTGTTTGCACTGGCTGTCTCTGACTTGGGGCCCGCTGACTAGGCAGAAATACAGGCTTTCTGAAAAACAAACCAAAACAAAACTGAGGATGGGGCACCTGCTACAGCGGTTAATCTGCTGGAAGGCATACTTGGAATTTGTATCTTTCACTATGCATACTTTTTGCTTGCAGAGCTGGCTCCCTGGTTAAGAGCACTTGTGGCTCTTCCAGCCCACCCAGGTTCCATTGCTGGCACACTCACGTGGCAGCTCATAACTGTCTGTACCCCAGTCCCAGGGGATCCAAAGCCCTCTTCTGACTTTTGAGGGCACCAGGCACGCACATGGTGCACCTACATATGAGACAGCAAAGGCACTCATACACATAAAAAATAACAAAATAAATAAATCTTACAAAATTTACAAAATGAACTGCCATCAGATTGAATCCTAGTCAATTTTCCTTTTGTCAGAGGTATAAATCAGCAGTTCTGGAACTCTGCCCTACATCTGTGTATTCTGGGGCGTTGGGCCAATGAAGCTGAGTCCTCACACTGTTGAGAGAAGTCACCAGATGTGAAAGGATCTCTGCCGCAGCGGAGCTAGAATTAGCAGCGTAAGTTCATGTTTCCTCATATATACCTGTGTCCCCGTGGTATTCTTTTTCTTTTTGTTTTTTGAGACAGGGTCTCTTGATTACATGGCTCTGGCTGTCCTAGAACTGCCCCTGCCCACCGGGGTTCGACTATCGTTCGGGAGGAAAGTTTTCCTGTATAGGGACAGAACACAAGACACGAAGAAGGGGGCAAGTCTGCATTCTGATCAAACCCCGTTTAATGAGAAATTTCACAGAGTTTTTATAAGGCAGGGGGCAGGGAAGCATACTGTTATGGCAACCCAGCAGTAGGCTATCTCAAGATGCGAGGAATTCCAAGCAGGTCACAACATTCCTGCCACATGGAATATTTTGCTATCTTTATCTAATCTAACTGTTAAACTACAACAGGGTGGCTCTGTCTACATCTTATCTTTAGTCTAACTGCTGAACCACGACAGGGTTAGCTGGTGTCTGGTAAATGGCAGACTGCTGGAAAAATAAGAACATAGGCTCTGACAAGATGGCTGAACATTGGCCATACAGCCTGTCCTCTACATAAAACGTGCTATGTAGACCAGATTGGCCTTGAACTCACAGAGATCTGCCTGCCTCTGCCTCCTGAGTGCTGGGCTTAAAGATATATCCCACCCCACAGAATATCTCTGTTACACACACACACACACACACACACACACACACACACACACACAGAAAAACATGAAGGCAGGATGAAGTATTGGCCAGTTATCCCTTTTCATTAGTTTGTGCATTTGCAACAGAAATATGGAAATTAAAGCATTGGTGCATGCAGAGTGCTTCCAGGAACTTATTCCAACTTTACAACAATTAGAAAATGAAGCTGCTAAAAATTGCCAAGCGATGCCAGTATTTGGACATTTTAACAGAAGATTTCACTTTCAGTCACTTGTCTGTGTTCATGCACGTGAACACAGAAAGTTGTAGGTGGATGGGAGCTGCCTGACATCACCATTGGGACCTGAACTCAGGTCCTCTGGGAGAGCAGTGGAGGCTCTTAGCTCCCAAGTACACTGCAGTACACAGTGAAAGAAAAGGTATCAACTCAGGACCCCCAAGATCCAGTTCTCAGCACAAAAGAGATGTATTTGCCCCAGAGGGACAAAGGGCAGGAATCAGAGACAGACAGGAGATGGGGATGACAGAGAAGGGCGCAAGAGAGAAGGCGACCAGGCATTTGTTCCAGATGACAGTGGCCTCTGGATGCAGAGGAGACAGATGTGGCCCATAGGTAAATGGTGGGTCATATGGGGGGGGGGGGGGGGAGAGAACACCATGTTAGGATGAGGTGTTTAAGTGGACATGTTAATTAGGTGAGCTAAAGGGGGCTTTTGAGTGTTGGATTTCAGTACTTTGACAGCTGGGCCTTGGTAGTCAGCTTCAGGAGGAGGAAGTGGCCAGCTAAGCGCTAGACCCTGGCGGCTGCTCTGGGACTGCAATGGTTTTCAGCAAGGCAGAGGGGGTGGGGGAGAAGGACAAGGCCTGCGGAGCTGAAGCTGGCCAGAGTCATTCATGCAGTATTTGGACTTTTCCGTGTAAGTGCATTTTTATAGTAAGAGAAACTAACTGGTGTTGGTAGCATTTTTGTAAGGAACTAGAGTCCATCTAGTCACTGTTCTTTTCAGAGCTGTCCTACATGGGAGTACTTTTTTTTCCCCCTTGTGTTTGTGTCTCTGTGTATGTATGTATGTGTCTCTGCGAGTGTCTGTATGAGTATCTGTGTGTTTGTGTGTACGTTTCCGTGTGTGCATTGTGTGTCTGTGTGTGCACACCTCTGCAGAGGCCACAAGAAGTTTATCAGTAAGTGCTCTTAACACCTGTGCTGCTTTTCCAGTCCCAGGAAATACTTGTTTGTAACATTGTTTATCTTTTGTGCTATTCTTACAAGTTTGTTATTAAAAAGTAAAAAATACTTCTTTTTCTTTTTGGTGCTGTTTTGTTTTGTTTTGAGACAGGGTTTCTCTATGTAGCCTTGGCTTTCCTGGCCTCACTTTGTAGACCAGGATGTCCTGGAACTCACAGCAAGCCGCCTGCCTCTGCCTCCCCAAGAGGAAACAAGAAAGATGATTTATTGTGCATGACTTACAAGTGAGGAGAGAACTAGTCCAGGGTGCCACCGGTGCAGGGCACAGGGCCTGCGGACGGTTGTGGTCGGAAGGCAGGCAGGCAGTCTCTCAGGTGCGGACGGTTGTGGTCGGAAGGCAGGCAGGCAGTCTCTCAGGTGCTCTCAGCGAGCAGATGGATATGGCTCAGATCCACTAAGACTTCTTCCTGACAGCAGCACAGAGACCAACAACTTGAACCAGCGTCCCGGCCCTCAGCCTCCCTTCCCTCTGCTCCCACAGCCCTGCTGCATGCACAGGCTATTTGACCTCTGCCTCAGCCCTCTTGTCTTGCGCTGCTGCCTGTGCATTCACTTCTCCCTGCACCTCAGTGCAGGAGTGTCAAGGAAGATGGTGCTAAGGCTGAGAGAGCTTTTTATTTTTTTTTTAAGTTTATTTATTTAGCCGGGTGTGGTGGTGGTGCACGCCTTTAATCCCAGCACTCAGGAGGCAGAGGCAGGTAGATCTCTGTGAGTTCAAGGCCAGCCTGGTCTAGCTAGCAAGTCCCGGACAGCCAGAGCTACACAGAGAAACCCTGTCTTGAAATACCAAAAGAGAAAAAAGTTTATTTTATGCATACAGGTGTTTTGACTGTATATATATCTATGTACCACATGTGTAGCTGGTACCAAAAGAGACCAGAAGAGGGTGTCAGATCCCCTGGAACTGGAGTTATAGACAGGTGTGCGATGCCATGTGGGTGCTGGGGATTTAACCTGGGTCCTCTGGAAGAGCAGCCAGTGTCCTGACCACTGAGCCACCTCTCATCCAAAACTATTAATATTTTTTTAAATCAATGAAATTTATAGCAGCAGTAGAAGTAATGGTGAACATGTGATCCCGACCCTGTAGAAACTGACAGAGAATCACAAATCCAAGCACCGCCTAGGCTACATAGGAAGGAGATTCACACATCTGAGGCTAACCTAGGCTACATAGCAAGCTCTTGTCCAACCTGCCCCCACAAAACCACACACCCCCCAAAAAAAAGGAGGGAAGGAAGAAGGAAGTAGGGAAAGTTGAGCCAAGTCTCAAAAAGGAAAAAAAGAAAAAAAAAGCAAAGCAAAAAACAAGACAAGCCCATATTCTAGGAAGAACTGACCTATCATCTGAAAAAAATGTCGGAGTCAGGAAACAAAAGGAATCACACAGACTGTTCCAGAATAAAAGAGCATAAGCAGACTTGGCAGCAAAGTGCTGTGCAGTCTTGGATTTGGCCCTAGAGCAGGAGGGAACACGAAGGCTGAAGAAACGGGACGATGACTGAAGATGATGGCTGACTTGGCTGTGTTAACTGCACTGCGGGTTCGCAAAGAACGTGTTCCCTAAAAGCTAGGTGTGTGGTACATACCCAAAATCCCAACACTGAGGCGCTCGAGGATGAGAAGTTCAAAGCCAGCCTAAGCTACGTGAGACCATAGCCCAGAATCCAAAACATAATGCCTTTTCTCTTCCCTGGAAAATGCACACCTGAAGTGTTTATGGAGAAAGGATATCGTGTCTCTCCTAACTTTAAAAAAAAAAAAAAGATTGTATTTATTATTATGTACACAGTGTTTTATCTGCATGTACGCCTGCATGGCAGAAGGGGGCCTCAGATCACATTATAGATGGTTGTGAGTCACCCTGTGGTTGCTGGGAATTGAACTCAGGACCTCTGAAAGAGCAGGCGGTGTTCTTATCCACTGAGCCATCTCTCCAGCCCCTCTTGCCTGACTCTTACCTGGCTTGAGGAGTGGTGGGGCCTATGGGAAGCACTTGGGTCATGGACACTTTTCTCCTGAAAGTTCCCTAGAGCATGGGTTAGCTGTCACAAGAGTGGAAAGCTGTACTGTGTCCTGTCCCCACTTCTTTCCTTTTCTTGTTACAAAGAATCTATTTGCACTTCTGCTTTTCTCTCTGAAGTAAGCCAACCCACTCTTAAATTTCATAAAACTATGAGCCAAAGTAAACCTCTTTTCTTTATAAATGAGTCATCATCACATGTTTTTGTCATTGTGATAGAAAATGAATCCAGAAGGGCTGGAGAGATGGCTCAGAGGTTAAGAGCACTGGCTGCTCTTCCAGAGGTCCTGAGTTCAATTCTCAGCAACCACATGGTGGCCCAGGACCATCTATAATGTGATCTGATGCCCTCTTCTGGCCTGCAGGTGTATGTGCAGGCAGAGCACTGTATACATAATAAATAAATAAAATCTTTAAAAAGAAAAGAAAGAAAATTAATTCAGAGCCGGGCGTAGTGGCGCACTCCTTTAATCCCAGCACTCAGGAGGCAGAGGCAGGAGGATCTGTGTGAGTTTGAGGCCAGCCAGGACTACACAGTGAGACACATATGTATGAATTCTTAGTATTGCCCTTTCTTGCCGTTTTTCTGTATGACAGAAATTACATAAATTAAAAGCAAAGCAACAACCCATGGATGTCGTCGGAAGCCAAGCACTCTACACCGACCATTTGAAGATGCATGCTTGCTGGGGAAGCCTGGTACAGGTACTGGACCCCAAATACGTCCTTTGAGACCTGTGGGAGGGGACAGGCAGACACTCTCCAAGGCAGGCTTAGTGGTAGGAGCATCTGCTATGCAAATTCTGTCAGCACTGGCAGAGCCCTTGTGCCCTGGGAGCACAGATCTTGCACCTGTTTTGTGTCAAATGTTTCACGGATGCCACGCACCAAGTCCGTCCCAAGAAGTGTCTGTTCGAAGGTGACTCAGGACCAGCTCTGTGGCCCTTTATCTGATGCTAACTGTCCCCTCTCTCCTACATCCCTACCTTGACTCAGTCTCTGCATCTCTAGTGACGTCATTCCTGCTGTGTTCCTTTACAGAAGCTTTCTTTGGGGGCTTGGGGTGGGGTGTGGAGACGGGATTGTGGCTGTGCTGGTGGCTCTATCACCTTGACATAAGCTAGAGTTGTCTTGCAAGAAGGAACCTCAACTGAGGGATTACCTCCAACATCTGGCCTGTAAGCAAGTCTGTGGGGCCTTTTTCTTGATTAATGACTGATAGGGGAGGCAGGTGGTTCTGGGTAGTGAAAGAGAGCAAGCCGAGCAAGCCCAGCAAGCCCAGCAAGCCCAGCAAGCCCAGCAAGCCCAGCAAGCCGAGCAAGCCGAGCAAGCCCAGCAAGCCCAGCAAGCCCAGCAAGCCCAGCAAGCCCAGCAAGCCGAGCACCATCGGAGAGCCAGTCAATAAGCAGTGGCCTCTGGGTGAATTCCCACCTCTGGGTTCCTCCTTGAGTTCCCGCCCTGACTTCCCAACATGATGGACTGTGAGCTGTAATCCAAGCAAACCGTTTCCTCCAGGCTGCATGTGGCCAGTGCTTGGTCACAGTGACAGAAAGCAAACTTGGACAGTGGTCAAGAGCACTTGCTGCATTGTCACCATGGTTGCAGCTCAGGTCCCAGCACCCACAGAACAAGCCCAGCAGGCCAACTCCAAGATGGGCAGAGGTGGGAAGGTCTCTGAGGCTTGCTGGCTTCCAATCTATCTGAAAACTCATGAGTCCCGGGTTCAGGAGAAAGTCCTATGTGGAGCACACTGGACACCCTCTTCTACACTGGATACCATCTTCTGGCCTCTACAAGTATGCGTGTGTGCTTAATCTCACACAGGGACACCAGAAACACGGTCGAGGAACCAAACAAATCAATTAAAAAACATTTTGGGTCACACGGTGGTAGCATATGCCTTTAAAGCCAGCACTCAGGAGGCAGAGGTAGGTGGATCCCTGTGAGTTCGAGGCCAGGCTGGTCTACAAAGTGAGTCCAGGACAGCCAAGGCTACACAGAGAAACCCTGTCTCAGAAAAAAGAAAAAAAAAGAAAAAAAAGACTCTGGTCCCCAGTCTCTTTGCTTGTTTTACCTGCATCCCCTACACAGTATAGGACAAGCAGGATGACTTCCTCAGAACAAGGAAGGTCATTTTGGGAATCCTTCTTTATAGCTGTCTCCTTCTTTCAATCTCATGACATGAACCTGTCCCTGGTAAGGGCCTAGAACGACTGAGCTGGGGAGCAAGACACAGGTTTGCGGTTCCTTTCTGCTGTCCACGCTGTCCGCGTGGCCTGCTGGGAGTGTTTGTAACTACAGCAGGACACAGGACAAAGGGTGAACACCTGGCCAGGTTACTGGCAGCTCTGCCCCAGGGCAGCTTGGAAAAACACCCACGCCCAAAGCCTAGGAGGCTGAGTCATGTGGGCGGAGACACTGCTGGGCCTCTTTCTTGCAACATAAACAGCTAATAGAGTCCAGAAGAGAATCTAGGCCGGATTTTGCTGTGCTTTTTAAAAAAAAAACATTTTAAGTGTGTGTGTGTGTGTGTGTGTGTGTGTGTGTGTGTGTGTGTGTGTGTGTGTGTGTGTGTGTGTGTGTGTGTGTGTGTGTGTGTGTGTGTGTGTGTGTGTGTGTGTGTGTGTGTGTTTTGCCTGCAGGTATCTGTGCACCATGTGCATGCAGTGCCCACAGAGGCCAGAAGAGGGCATCAGATTGCCTGGGACCAGAGAAACAAATGGGTGTGTACTGCAAATCAAACCCAGGCTCTCTGGACGCAGCAGGTGCTTTTAACCCCTGAGCCTTCTCGCCAGCCCTGAAACGCTTTTTAAAGGCTGCAGTAACCAGTCAGCAGCAAGCAGAATCAGCTTAGCACCCCCTGACCTTTGGGGGATCTGAGTCGTCAGGCAAAGGCAAGTATGAAATTTGACTTCTGAAAGATCCCGAAGTGGCTGGGCATTTGCCTCTCTCTGCGAGTCTCCAAGACTCTGGTCTCTTGGGCTTTAGCCACCGTTGGTCTTCAGCTCCTCCGAGGGCGGAACTTTGTACACAGAAGACGCCCTCCCCTCCATCTTCCTCCCCTAGAAAGGAAGTCTTGGTTTAGAATTGAGGTCTGTGTAGTCTAGCGCAATGTTGCCTCAGCTGTCTGACTTCACAGGAGAGCCTGAGAGGCAGGTCGCCTATCCACGACGGACAAGCCTCCCGGCCTAACTTGGTTTCCTCACAGCTCCAAAGCATTTCCTTCAGGCAGTGACCTGAAGGGGACTCCTGGCCCTGTGGTCACAAGAATTTGGATCCTGAGGAGAAAATGCTTCTGGAAGATCAGCACTGAGACTAACCGCCCTCATGCGGTGGCCACACCCAGTTTGCGCTCACTGGAGAGATGGGAGGCTTGGGAAATAGGACCAGCTTGCCTTTGCCTCCCGTGATTTTTCTGTCTGTTTCCCGAGCTGAGCAGAGAGAGAATTCTTTTTGAGGGAAGAGGGTGAGGAAGCTGGAAAAGGGAACCCAGAAATCATTCCTTCTTTCCAGGCAACAAGTTCATGTCCAGCTACTGGTGTATGGAGCCAGAGACAGCGTGGCTGGGGCCACACTCCACAGACTATGACTGTCTAGGGCCTGAACGTGCGTCTGTGTCCCGGGGGTGTACTGTCATGTGACTATATGCTAGAGCCTTTCTTTCTTTCTTTTGGTTTTTTTTCCAAGACAGGGTTTCTCTGTGTAGCCATGGCTGTCCTGGACTCACTTTGTAGACCAGGCTGGCCTCAAACTTGAATCATTTGCCTGCCTCTGCCTCCTGAATTCTGGGATTAAAGGCGTGGTGGCCACCATACCCTTCTTGCCTAAGAAAATTTTACACAACTCAGGGTATATAACTATATAAAAATGGGTATAGAAAGCAAAGATGGACAGATAATACAGTATAGGGCTGGAGAGATGGGTCAGAGGCTAACATCCACTCTTGTGTCAGCTAACCCATGCTCAGGGGAACACCATTTGAAAAAGAAACTCTGTTTTGCGTTAAACTTAGCCAAGGGCTGAACCCAGATTCCAGAAAAACCACAAACTAGTCTAAACAGAAAAATATTCCTTAGCAACACAATCAGCTCACCTTGGGAAAGTCCAAATATATTCTCTGCTGGTCAAGCTGAGAGCAACAACCAATTAGAAGAAGCCAGGCCAAAGTTGCTAACGCCCCGTGACTGCTTCAACCAATCTTTTCTATAGGCCAACTTGCCCTACAGCTATTACCCAAGCATGAAACGGCAAGGCTTGTAACTCCCTGCTTGCAGCTTTTCTGCCCAAATGTCATCCAATCATATTCTGTAAAACCCATTTCTTTGTCTAAAACCTATAAAAACCCCTCTTAATTGAGCCTCAGGGCCACTTCCCTGCATCTGCTGTGTCAGTGCGTGGGAAGGGTGGCCCGGGTTCGAACCTGCATTAAACACTTCTTTATCATTGCATTTGGACTCTGCTCTTGGGTGGTCTGTTCGGGGAGTCTCTCAAAATTTTGGGCATAACACTTTCAGGAGAAAAGTGTCCATGACCCAAGTGCTTCCC
Organism: Acomys russatus; assembly: GCF_903995435.1. Taxonomy (NCBI): domain Eukaryota; kingdom Metazoa; phylum Chordata; class Mammalia; order Rodentia; family Muridae; genus Acomys; species Acomys russatus. The sequence continues at coordinate 77,637,302 of NC_067139.1, forward strand.
ATAGGCCCCACCACTCCTCAAGCCACGTTAGAGTCAGGGGAGAGGGCTGGAGAGAAGGCTGGCTCAGTGGATAAGAACACTGCCTGCTCTTCCAGAGGTCCTGAGTTCAATTCCCAGCAACCACAGGGTGGCTCATAACCATCTATAATGTGATCTTATGCCCTCTTCTGGCCTGCAAGTGTACATGCAGACAGAGCACTGTATACATAAAAATAAATAAGTAAACCTTTAAAAACATAAACATAAACATGGGCTGGGCATGCTGGCCCATGCCTTTAATCCCAGCACTCGGGAAGCAAAGGCAGGTGGATCGCTGTGAGTTCGAGGCCAGCCTGGTCTACAAAGCAAGTCTAGGATAGCCAAGGCTACACAGAGAAACCCTGTCTCAACAAAACAAAACAAAAACCACAAACAAACAAACAGACAAAAAACCCCCCAAACACAACAACAACTAACATTTAAACTTTAGTCATGGGCTGGAGAGGTAGCTCAGTAGTTAAGAGCACTGGAGTGAGCCATGTGTGGTGGCACACGCCTTTGATCCTAGTACTTGGGAGGCAGAGGCAGGTGCATCGCTGTGAGTTTGATGCCAGCCTGGTCTACAAATCAAATCTGGGACAGCTAAGGCTTCACAGAGAAACCCTATCTCAAAAAGAACCCCAAAAAAAGAGCGCGGGATGCTTCCAGAAGACCTGGGTTTGATTCCCAGGATCCATGTGACTGTTCACAACTGTGTATAACTCCAGTTCCAGGGGATCCAACTAACCTGAACTTGAAGGGGTAGGGTACCAAATGGTGGGAGAGGTGTCGAGTGGGAGGACCAAGGATGAGAAATAAAGAAGATAGAGATCTGGGACTGGGAGCTCTTGCATAAGATGGTGACTGGTTGGTTGTTTGCTGAATCAGGAAATCACTATGCAGCTCTGTCTGTCTGTCCTGGAACTCTGTAGGCCAGGCTGGCCTTGAACTCACGGATCTGCCTGCCTCCGCCTCCCGATGTGTGTCACTATAAGCTGATGACTTCTGCCACGTCAGTTTATTGGGAAGTACAGTGACAGTGTCCTGTATACTACCTGCAGGAAGAGATGAGGTGAGAGCCGATGGAAAACTCAACAGAACAATGTTGGCAAAGAGAACACAGGACACATCACTGATAATAACAGTTCTTCCTGAGGAAAAGCCAGGTTCCTCAGAACTGAAACCTTAACTCCTTTGAGGCCAGGCCCCAGCCCCAGACTGGCCTTGCCAAATCTTCCCCTGTGCAAGGACATAGAGCTAGGTGCTCTAATCCTGTCATCTGGGCCTCTGAGAAAGCCTTAGATCCATCCGGTGCCCAATATAGAAACTTTATCTACCCCTCTCCCTGAAAAAAAAAAAAATACACGCATACACACAGCCAAGGCTAACGCAGAGAGTCCTGAAGTCACTTTGTAGACCAGGCTGGCCTTGAACTCACATCCATCTGCCTGCCTCTGGCTCCCTAGTGCTGGGATTAAAGGCGTGTGCCACCATGCTGGGCCTTCTCCATGAAATTCTGGTTTTTTTTTTCTTTTAAAATATTTTGCCGGGCATGGTGGCGCACGCCTTTAATCCCAGCACTCGGGAGGCAGAGGCAGGCGGATCGCTGTGAGTTCGAGGCCAGCCTGGTCTACAAAGTGAGTCCAGGATGGCCAAGGCTACACAGAGAAACCCTGTCTCGAAAAACCAAAAAAAAAAAAAAAAAAAAAAAAATTTAATAGCACATAGTAGCTATCCATAATAATGGGTTTCATTGTGAGATTTTTTTTTTGTGGGGGGGGGTTTGGTTTTTTTCGAGACAGTGTTTCTCTGTGCAGCCTTGGCTGTCCTAGACTTGCTTTGTAAACCAGGCTGGCCTCGAACTCACAGCAATCCACCCGCCTCTGCCTCCCGAGCACTGAGATTAAAGATGTGTGCCACCATGCCCAGCTTCTTTTTTTGTCTTTTTGAGACAGGGTTTCTCTGTGTAGTCTTGGCTATCCTGGACTCTGTTTGGCCAGGCTGGCCTCAAACTCAGAGATATCCACCTGCCTCTGCCTCGAGTGCTTGGCCTGTTTCATTGTGAGTCTTTTCACGCGGGTGCGTATTTAGAACCTATTGCTTCTCCACCTTCCTGGAAGTCATCCAGCTCCTCCTTGTCTCAGCTCATCTCCTGTACTGGTTAGTTTTTATCAACTTGGCACAAACTAGAGTCACACAGCTGGAAGGAAGAGTGACTTCCTCACTCCACTGAGGAAGAGAAAACCTCAGCTCAGGAACGGCATCCATCAGACTGGGCAAGTTTGTGTGGGCACATTCTCTTCCACGGAGTGAGGCTCAGCCCACTGTGGGCGGTGTCACCCAGGATGGGTGGTCCTGGGAGACCTAAGGCGAGCTAGAGGGCAGTAAACAGCGTCTAATGGCCTCTGCTTCAGTTCCGGCCCGTGGGTGAGTTCTTACCCTGGCTTCCTAGTGGTGACTGGAAGTCATAAGTCAACTAAACCCTTTTCCTCCCCCAAGTTTGGTCAGAAACCAAACTAAAACATCCCATTTCTACTTCCACATTGCATGTGCGTGCGTGCGTGCATGCGTGCATGTGTGTATGTGTGTTGCCCAGTGAGTTTCATTAGGGTTGTGATAAGAGTGTGGGCTCAAGCCGGGCATGGTGGCGCACGCCTTTAATCCCAGCACTCGGGAGGCAGAGGCAGGCGGATTGCTGTGAGTTCGAGGCCAGCCTGGTCTACAAAGCAAGTCCAGGACAGCCAAGGCTACGTAGAGAAACCCTGTCTTACAAAACAAAACAAAACAAAATACAAACAAAAAAATTAAGCTACTTCTAGCCAGATTCAAGCCTCTAATCACGGAACTTGGGAGTAAGAGACGAGAGGATTGCCATAGATTTGAGGCCAGCTTCTGATACAGACAGGGAGACACCGCCTCAAAAACAAAGCTGTGTGCGCGCGCGTGTGTGTGCGTGTGTAGCAGCTTTTATTTTTTTGAACCCCACACCAAGATTATTAGACTGTGCTCAGACATCATTTTCTGAAATCAGGCTGACAAAGGCCTGCACTTGAGCACATGAGCCATGAAGCTGCCCGCTGAGAGCTGGCAACAGCCGGTCTGAGCTAGGCAGGTCTTGTTTAACTCCCAGTAGGGCGCAGGTCAATCAACTGAGCCAGCTGCAGATTCCTGTGAGTGACCCAGGGGCTGATGGGTGTGACAAGGTGTTTAAGTCCTGGGATACTTACTGGCGGGTCTTCAGAGAGTTTCTACCGAGTCTAAGGTTGGACTGAGGAGTGATCCTGCAGTCTGCACAAGTGGGTGGGTGACATCCCAGAGGCACATTGAACAAGGATGTGAGTGGTCTGTGGGCAGAGCGAAGAACAAGAGTAGGGGCCTGAGGAGGAGAGGGAGATGGACGTGAGAGGTCCCACCCACCCACAGCACAGACCAGGAAGTGGCTGTGAGAGGCTGCACTTCTGTGTATGTACAGCTGCCACAGACCAGTGTGCCCTCTGGGGAAGCAAGCTGGAGACTTCGAGAGACAGGGAGGATGGTTTTCCAGATAAAAGTGGCATAGCCCCTTGAAAGCCCTCAGAAGGAATTAAGGGAGTGGACCAAAATGGGGCCACTCACCAAGGCGTGATTCAGAGTCACCAAGAAAACCACCACCACTACCACCATCACCACCAACAAAAAACCAAAAAACAAACAAACAAACAAACAAAAAACCAAGCCAGGCATGGTGGCACACGCTTTTAATCCCAGCACTCCATGGCAGAGGCAGGAGGATCGCTATGAGTTTGAGGCCAGCCTGGTCAGTCCAGGAAAGCCAAGGCTAACACAGAGAAACCCTGTCTCAAAAAACAAAAAACAACAAACAAGAAACCAGAGTGACCACGAAATCCCGTTGCCTAGCTTTGAAGCCCAACTTTGTCACTTACTGTATGACCTTGGCCAAGTTGTTTTCCTGTCTCTAAGTTTCTAGTTCTTTCCTGGCGAAGCTGGAATAATGACAGGTCTAACTACTGAGGTAAAAATGATTAAACAACTCATGTAAGGCTGTTGGTAATTGAAGGTGGAAGTAATTGTAGCCTTAGAAATAATGACACTGGCAAACCAGATAACAGTCATGTTTCAGGAAGGGGAGAGTAGAAGGGAAAGAAGGTGGAGAGAGAATGTTCTAGAAGCTTCAGGCCTATAGGAATCTGAGAAGGAGTTTACTGCTGTTACTTTTGGGAGGCCTTGCCAGCCCAGGCCGGTTCTTTTCAGCCCACCTGCAGCTCTGGGAGTTCTCGTCCTCATCTCGACGTCTCAGTGGAGTTTATCTTCGGCTGGGTCCTGACTGGCCTGGGCGACAGTTTTGTGTCTCCGGCAGCCTTCTATTCTGGTTCTCACCTTAGCCCACTTCGCCCAACCCTTTCCTAAGAGCCCACATGACGTAGTCACATTGACTAGTCTTCCTTCTCCCCTGAACCTCACTTTCAACAAGGGCCCCACGCTGACCCTCCTCCACCACGGGATCGCTCATGCCCACCCCTTCTGTCCCTTTCCACAGCTCTTCCTTTGAGCCCTCAGCTTCCTCCAGACCTTCTTACACCCTTTTTCAATTAAATCTCCCTCAGGCAAAGAATTCTCACATTCCCTTTACTACGATCGTGAAAGAAGAAAAAATTACAAGGGGTGGACAATGGCTGTCATTACTTACCTTGGGAACTGCCCATCGTGGCTTCTCGTGTGTACTTCCTGAAGAAATGACTGTGGACTGTGGGCTATCCCTGGCTAATCTGGTCATGATCCTGCTGCCGCTTTCTGTGTCCAAATCCCCACAATCCCGCTAAAAAATGGACTTCCTCCACCCCCTTACTTTCAGGAACACCCGCCTCAATAACTCCTTCCTGTCTGAGGAAGAATGAGCTCTGCAGGGCCTGGCAATGCACACCTGCAACCCAGCATGGACGACCGCGAGGCCGAGGCAGGGTGGCAAATGTGAGACCCGCCTGGGCTACGTCGCAAGGCCTTGTGTCAACGAACCAAACCAAACCTAACTGCCAAGCTTCGACCCATTTTATTTAGCATTCCGCACCTGGGATTTTGCTAGAGACCGAGGGTGACAGCCTGAGCTGGTGCCACGAATCTCACCAGTAAATGTCAAATTCTCCATGAGGCAAGAAAGCTGCCTCGTTCCTCCTTCACACCTCCTGACTCCTATGCCGCGTCTCCACTTCCGGTTTCCAGTTCCTGGTTCCAGCTCTCATTTTCAGCCTTGTCTTTCCTCGGTCGGCACCATGATCTGGCCTTCCTCCCAGTTTTTGTTTGTTTGTTTTGTTTTGTTTCTTTGTTTGGCTTTTTTTTTTTTTTTTTCCTTCAAAGATCAGCTTTACATTCTTTATCTTGCCAGCCACCAAACTGTGCGGGTGGTGTCCACGGACACCATAGTCCTGAAAATGCTCTTTCTGTCGGCGGTTAGGATGTTCGCGGACTTGCCGACCACATGGCAGACTTGACACTGTTGTTTTGTTTTGCTCTGACCCAGGGTTTCTCCAGATTCTTTGTAGACCAGGCTGGCCTCGAACTCACAGCGAGGTTGAACTGTTGCTCTAAAGAAAGCCCCTCCTAAAGGACATTTACTACCCTGTCTACCCAACCCATAGTGTTGTTAGTTCTGTGACGCCTGGTACAGACGCAACCCCTCCCTGCCTGATTCAACCCCTAAGTCTGTGTGGCTCCGGTCAATTTATTTAATTCCCCGTGCCTCAGTTTCCCCATCAAAGAAGTGAAAATATTTATTGCTCCCTGATGGGTGGCTGTGAGGATGACTCAGGTTAAAGGACAGGAAATGCCTAGCTTATCTCCTGCCATGTAATAAGCCCAAGACCCATGTTTGCTCACACTGCTGCCACACCTAGCACCCATCTCAGCCTGGGCTTTGGCCGGGGTGTTCCGCTGGCCGAGCCCCACCTCTGTCCACTCCCAGTTGGAGTACATTGTCCCTTGTTCCACACACCAGCACCATGTGTCATAGTCTTCCGCTCCAGCAGGTACCCAGCACATAGTGGCATCTGTGTGTGTGTGAGATTCAGTGTTTGGGTAATGTCGGGGGTCTGTTTTCCCTACTTTTGTGTTATCGGCTTCCACTGAGCGTCTGGAAGACAGTAACCCCGACTGTGGGTGCTGAGGTAACGAGGAATGAAGGAGCTGGCAGCAGAGGCAGAAAGAGCACTGGGTAACAATAGTGGTCAGGGCTGACATTTCTTTTTCTTTCTTTCTTTTTTTATTTTTATTTTTTATTTTTTGCATTTTCGAGACAGGGTTTCTCTGTGTAGCCTTGGTTGTCCTGGACTTGATGTGCAGACCAGGCTGACCTCGAACTCACAGCAATCTACCTGCCTCTGCTTCTCGAGCGCTGGGATTAAAGGTGTGCGCCACCACGCCCGGCATCCAGAGTTCTCTCTCAAACTCGTACACACAGCCAGGAACCACTTGTCTGCCTGGGGCTTGTCTGCACCCAGGAGGGGTTTGTCAACTTCAGCGCTACAGTGGCTGCGCTTTTCATGGCCCAGTTTCCTCCTCCACTCCAGTTCCATGCTGGGGAAAGAACAAACAGGAGTTGGGCATGGTGGCGCACACCTTTAATCCCAGCACTCGGGAGGCAGAGGCAGGTGGATCTCTGAGTTCGAGGCCAGCCTGGTCTACAAAGCAAGTCCAGGGCAGCCAAGGCTACACAGAGAAACCCTGTCTTGAAAAACCAGAGAGAGGTAGTTGCCTCTGCTACAGGCAGATGTACACAGCATTAAAGTACTGACAAGAAAAAGAAAAATCAGAGAGAGAGAGTGTGTGTGTGTTCTTCTGTCTAATCAAGGACTTCTGACACCTCTTCCTTTCTTTTTGAGACAAGACCTCATTAGATAGTTCTGGCTGGCCTCCAACTCACAGATATCTACCTGCCTCGCCTCTCAAGTACTGGGATTAAAGGTGTGTGCCACCATGCTGCCTTTGACTTTCATTGTGGAGACCATGGGTAAGTAGCTCTAAGGTCATCACGACTGACTGTGAATATCATTGTTGCAAGTGGTAACAAGGTTTTTTGGTTTTGTGTTTTTGTTGTTGTTTTTGGCTTTTAGAGACAGAGTTTTTCTGTGTAGCCTTGGCTGTCCTGGACTCGGTTTGTAGACTAGGCTGGTCTTGAAATGAGAGCGACCCGCCTGCCTCTGCCTCTGCCTCCGGAGGGCTGGGATCAAAGGCGAGTGACAAGGTTTTGGAGAGCTTTGAGTTACAATTGGCTTAGAGGACTCAGCCTCTTCCGAAATCTGCCTCCCGCAGCTTGCTGCCTGAGCTAACCATGCGACAGCCTAGCATTCCTCTCGCCACTAGGGACCTGCCACAGAGAAGTCCTGGAGAAGCTCTAGCACAGCTGCTCTTTCAGAGAACCCAAGTTCAGCTCCCACACCAACATGTAAGCGCACAGACAACCCCAGTTCCAGGGATCCAGTGCCCTCTTCTGGCCTCGGTGGGTCCCAGGCACACATGTGGTCAGAGATATACATGCAGGCATTCACATATACATATAAGAAAAAAAATATATATATATATATATATTGGTTTTTCGAGACAGGGTTTCCCTGGGTAGCCTTGGCTGTCCTAGACTCGCTTTGTAGACCAGGCTGGCCTTGAACTCACAGTGATCCACCTGCCTCTGCCTCCCGAGCTGAAAAAGCCTGAGGACCTGAGTTCAGATCTCAGTGCCCACATAAAAAACCAGGTGAGCCATGCGCACCTACAACTCCAGTGCTTTTTTTTTTTTTTTTTTTTTTTTTTTTTTTTGGTTTTTCGAGACAGGGTTTCTCTGTGTAGCCTTGGCCATCCTGGACTCACTTTGTAGACCAGGCTGGCCTCGAACTCACAGCGATCCACCTGCCTCTGCCTCCCGAGTGCTGGGATTAAAGGCGTGCGCCACCACGCCCAGCCCCCAACTCCAGTGCTTTTGAGGGGCAAAGGTGAGAGGATCACTTGGGCTTCCTGGTCACTTGCCAAGCCCCAGGTTCAGTGAGAGACCCTGTCTCAAAGGAACAAGGCCGAGGGAGATGCAACAGGACTCACAGCACCTTCCTGCTCAAGCGCGCACACAGGTGCACTGTCCCTGCCTCTACAACAAACCACCAGAAAACAAAGGAAATAAGACAAAAGCCTGGAAAGCCAGCCTTGGTGGCACATGCCTGTAGTTCCAGTACCCGGAGGCAGAGTTAGAAGAATCAAGTAATTCTTGAGTATTTATGTAGCTTACAACCAGGTGCAGGGATGCGAGGCCCTGTCTCAAACAAGTACATAAAATACAGAGGGGGGACCCCTCCTTGTTTTCTGGTTTTCTGCCCAAATCAGTTCTCCCCAACTGGCTGCAAAGATTTTGGTTGCTGGCCAGGAAAAGCTTTGAAAACATGCATATTGGGGTTGTCAACACACAGATTCATAGCCTGCCTGTCCTGTTTTCCACACCCTGCCACAGCCCTGGCAAGCCCCACATTTCTGTTTGCAGTGTGAGCATTTTATTTCAGAGAAGTGATTCTTATCAGTGGTGTCACATGTACACACCCACCAGCCGCCCTGCATGTCCCACCAGCTGCCCTGCATGTCGCACCAGCTGCTCCCCATGTCCCACCAGCTGCCCCGCATGTCCCACCAGCCACCCTGCATGTCCCACCAGGTGCCCCGCAGGTCCCACCAGCTGCCCCGCATGTCCCACCAGCTTCCTTCCTTACGTTTGCTCTGTGCAACACTCCCTCCCAGAGAGGGATTTTAGTATTATTTTTGTCTTTTGAGATAGTCTGGCCTGGAGCTCACTCACTATGTAAATTCATTAACCTCAAAGCTTACATCACTTAGGCCCAGTGCTTAGGAGGCAGTGATAAGCAGATCTATGTGAGTTCGAGGCCAGCCTGGTCTACAAAGCGAGTCCAGGACAGCCAAGGCCACACAGAGAAACCCTGTGTCATAAAACCAGAACCAAAAAACACAAAAACGAACAAACAAAAAAAGATTGGGTATTGAGTTATTTCGGGACTCTGCCTGAGTGTCATTCCTTCCTCCGTGGAAGCCTCTTCCTCCCTCTCCTCTTCCTCTTCCTCCCTCTCTTCTTCCTCTCCTTCTCCTTTCTTCTTATTTCTCCTCTGGAGGATCTTACCAGGTAGCCCAGGCTTAGATCAGTTCTCACATCCTGCTGCTGAGCTTCCCAAGGTCCACCAAGCTTCCTTGTCTTTTATTTTAATTAAAATTTTAAGTTAGGGCACAAAGAAATCAGTTTCTTGCTGGGAGGTGGGGGCGGGGGAAACCCGGAGTATGTATGTATGTATGTGTGTGTGTGTGTGTGTGTGTGTGTGTGTGTGTATGTATGTATGTGTGTGTGTATGTATGTGTGTGTGTGTATGTGTGTGTGTGTGTATGTGTGTGTCTGTGTATGTATGTATGTGTGTGTATGTATGTATTACTGTGTATGTGGCTGCGCATATGGTATGTGTGTGAGTCTGTGTACATGTGCCACTGTCTGTATGTGATAGTCGGAGGACAGCCTGTTGGAGATGGTCCTCCCTTTCCACCATGTGAGGCTCTGGGATCCAGTTCAGATCATCTGGCCCCCAAAGTCATGGGTTTCATGACGTTTTTAATCATACCCATAGGCTCTACCTCACCCTAACCACGGCTCCTTCCTTCCCGCCATCCCCTACACTCCGTCAAGCCTCCTTACCTCAGACCATCTCTCTCCACCCTTCACATCCAGAGACAGAGAAGGTCCCCAGGTTGACACTGTATGGGAATGACCCCTGTACAACTGCCCGATGTCTGTCAGGGCCCAGAATCACACCCCCAGTGGGACATTCCAAACACTGAGCCTGCGCACGCAGCTTGCCTCTGATTCTACCAACACCAATAGGTCAAGAAGCTCCAAGAGGGCCAGGGTCATCCCTGGCAGGAAGGTCATTCAGAAAGAGATGAGAGCCAGGCGTGGTGGAGCACACCTTTAACCCCAGCACTCGGGTGGCAGAAGCAGGCAGAGCTCTATGAGTTTATGGCCAGCCTGGTCTACACAGGGAGCCAGCCTGGTCTACATAGGGAGTTCTAGGCCAGCCAGGGGTACACAGTGAGTAAGTATCTGCCGTTGAAGCCACCCAGTCTACAGCATTCCACCTCTTGAAGCCATAGCAAACTCTTTTTTTAAAAAAAATATTTATTTATTTATGTATATAAGCACTCTATTGAATGTATGCCCACATGACAGAAGAGAACATCAGATAGAAGAGGGAATCAGATCACATTATAGAGGCACCATGTGGTGGCTGGGAATTGAACCCAGGACCCTTGGATGACAGTCACTGCTCTTAACCACTGAGCCATCTCTCCAGCCCCTCCAGCAAACTCTTTCCTTTGCTTTATTCTCTGTCTACTTATTCTCTGTCTATTCACGGGGGGGCAGCCGACAAGTGTCAAATGCTTTGTCCTGGAAGTGGCCTCTGTAAGGGGCAGCCATGAGGTGTGCTGAGCTGATGTGTGTGTCGGGGGCGGGGGGGGGGCTCATTGGGGGTGGGGGAGGGAGGAGGAGAGGGGGCTCGCTCTTAGGAGACACTGTGGAAGGAGTGTGGGTTTTCTGGTGGCTGGTGCTAAAGGCCAGCTTGGGTTAGGCTTGTGGCAGAAAAAGGACAGGGGTGACAAGAGCTAAGGCAGCCAGGCTACCATTGCTAGCACCTGAGATACCTCTAATTCCCTCATTCTGTTGGCTTCTCTCCACACTGGCTGGCTGGGGCTGCCAGTGCATTCTTTTTTGTTTGTTTGTTTTTTGTTTTTCTAAATAGGGTTTCTCTGTGTGTCTTGGCTGTCCTAGACTCACTCTGTAGACCAGGCTGGCCTCGAACTCACAGCGATCCACCTGCCTCTGCCTCCCAAGTGCTGGGATTAAAGGCATGCACCACCACGCCCAGCCCTGCCAGTGCATTCTTAAGGGGCCTGGGCTGCAGCCTGACCAGAGAGACCATGTAAACCAGCAACATCCACAGACCCTGTTCTACATGTTGGCTAGGTTTTGACAAGCTTGTTTACTGAGTGAGTTGGAAGGATTGGGTTTGTAAAATGTGTAAAATGGCCAAGGCATATGTTGGGTCCCCGCTAAGCACAGGAAATGAAGGACCAGCTGCGGACGGCTGAGATGTTAGTTCCAGACAGTAACAGTGCTTTAGCTCCAGAATTGGAAAGTGTTCTCTCCCTGTGACACCTAGGCTCACCTTCTGTCCCTAAGGTTCCAGGCTGCCAACTGGGGAGCCAGCTGCGAGCATCATATGCACCAAATGTCCCCAAGTCAGCTCCACCTGTGTTACCTGTCACCAGGACCTATTGACACGATTCAGACACAGGCAAAACTGGGAAACTTGCTGTGGACCAAATGTGGGAAGATCTCTCACGATCCTTTTTCCTGGTTGTTCTGACATTCTGCTCTCTGTAAGAGTTCTGTCAGTGTGGTTTTGTTTATATTTCCCTACGGGCTTCAAGTCTTGTAGGGCATCTTTCCTTAGTTGGCACCGTGTAGCTAGTTTCTGGGAAATTTCTCCTTCTGGCTTTACTTCATATTTCTTCATGTTTTACTTTTTATTATACTTAGTTGTTTGTGTGTGGGAGGACACGTGCGTGCCACAGTGCATGCACTTGTGTGAGTCAGTTTTCTCCTCCTGCCATGTGGAGCCAGGGGCTTGAACTCATGTGAGCAGGCTTGGTGGAAGATACTTTAAAAAAATTTTTTTTTTGGTTTTTTTGAGACAGGGTTTCTCTGTGTAGTCTTAGCTGTCCTGAACTCGCTTTGTAGACCAGGCTGGCCTCAAACTCATAGTGATGTGCCTGCCTCTGCCTCCCGAGTGCTGGGATTAAAGGATTGTACCATGATGCCAGGCTGGTGGCAGACACCTTTATCTGCCATCTTTAACCCCTCCCCAACATAACTTTATATGCCCATAATTTTCCTGTTCTACTTCTAGCTTTCTTCCCCCATCTTCATTTTCCTACTTAAAAAGTTCCCTATTTAAAAGGTTCTTTTCCAGTCTCTCTCTCTTTCTCTCAGAGATTTCTTTTCTTTTCTTTAGTATTATTTTTCTTTCTCTCTCTCCTGGCTTTCTCTACGGGAATTCCCTCCTTCAGATACGTTTCGCCAGCTTCCGTCAAGTTCCTCCTTGCGCTGTGGGTGACACTGTTCTGAGGCCTTTGTGTGACTTTCTGTTCATTTGTTTATTAAGTAAAAGTCCTAACATGACCACATCAGAAGAAACCAGGTGGCCTCTTGCTGAGGGCCAAGGTTAGGCCTGTCCCTTATTTCAGATAGTACAGTCACTAGGATCTAGAAGCCATTCAGTGATCTTTTATGAGACTGTCTTACATTTATTTTGAAGGAGTTTATATAGGCTTTGGGTTGGGTTCTAAAGAGTCATTTACTGCACGTATACAGATCATAAATTCTGGGTGCTCTTTGATACAGCGAGACCCTTTTGCTAGGTTCATTTGGCATGAAACAAGGCAGAGACATGTCTCTACGATGGGCAGTGGAGACCTAAGTCTGATCTCATGACTCAGGTCAGCAGAAGTAAGCCTTCTAAGTAACAAAGCCACAAGCTCTATCTATCCCCAAAACTGACCAAAGATTGCCCAGAGAGCAAGAGTGTGACTCACTCTTATCTCCATAGCAACCCATTTGCCTGTTTCCCTTCTAGCTAGCCCTTAGAGAAAGTACTTATGACTTAACGTCTTAAGGCTTTTAGTGCTTTCCCATTCGAGGGCCATATGCTAACCATCCACAGATGACTCATTCAAACACATTGGTTGCCAGGCTACCTGTGTAGAGGAGAGTTCGTGGTGTCCAAATTCTTCCTCCAGCCACGCTGTGACTTCCGTGTGTAAGCTTAGAGGGAACAGCAATGAGTGCATGGACAACGACAGTTCCTGTAGAGCTTGTAGATCTGTCCTAGGGAATGCAGCAGGCCTCCTCAGTGCCGCTGATGGAGAGCGCCTGTGTGCACACTTCCCTCTGGTTGTAGAAAACTGGCTGAGATCATTCATTAATACACGAATAAGTGATTAGCTTAGAGACAAGAGAAATTCTGAAGATCCAGGTGACATCTGGGCTGCTCCACGGTTTACATTAGCTAGCGTCTACAGTGATTGGGGGTTTTGGTTTGTTGTTGTTTGTTTTTGAGATAGAATCTTACTGTGTATCCCTGGTGGCCTCAAAGTACTATACAGATCAGGCTGGCCTTAAACTATGGGGATCTGCCTGTCCCTGCATTCCAAGTGCTGGGATTAAAGGCGTGAGCCACCACAGCTGTCTACAGTGATTTAAAAAACACTTACATTCATTTACTTTTACATTTTTATTTGTCTATTTTAACGTTTTTTTCTATTTTAATATTTTAAGATACATTTTTGCATGTATGCACGTTAACATATGTGTGTAGGTGAGACATCAACATTCAAGAGTTGGTTCTCTCCTTTCCTCACGCGTTACAGGGGTCAAACTTAGGTGGTCAGACTTTGTAGCAAGCACAGTTCTGGGCTGAGCATCTAGTCAGGCCTACAGCGACTCTCTTGTGGAGTCTGCTCCTCTGGGAAGGAGCTTGGAGGAGCAAATTGCTTTCCCATTGTCTGAGTTCATTTGGTCTTGTCTACAAAAGGAACCAGCAACCAGGTGGCTTGTGGACAGCACCTACAACTTTTCCCTCTGGAGCCTGGGACCCAACACCAGGGAAGAGTCTGTGTTTGTCCTTTTTTGCTAGAGAGTGACTTCCCACTGTGTTCTCATTATAAAGGAAGGCCCTGATTTGATTATTTTTTAAAATTATGCTGGGCATGGCATAATTAAGCCCAGCACTCGGGAGGCAGAGGCAGGTGGATCGCTGTGAGTTCGAGGCCAGCCTGGTCTACAAAGTGAGTCCAGGATGGCCAAGGCTACACAGAGAAACCCTGTCTCGAAAAAAAATTTACATTCTATTAAGATGTGTGTGTGTCCGTCCCTGTGTAGTCCAGGCCTTGAACTCTCAATCCTCCTGAATACTGGAATTATAGTCAGTCACTACCTACTCAGTTTTTTTTTTTTTTTTTTTTTTTAATTTTGGCTATTTACTGTAGTTGATTTGACATGAGGTCTCACTATGTAGCCTAGGCTGGCCTTTATAGACTATGTTTGAGGAAAGGGTTTACTTCCCCGCCTCCCTATTCAATAGACTAAAGGGTGGGTAGAAGAAGAAGACAGGAAGAAAAGAAGGCAGGGGAGGGGGAGGGGAGGGGAGAGGGAGGGGGGAGGGGAGGGGAGGGGAAAAAGAAGGGGAAGGGGAAGGAGAGAGGAGGGGAAGACCACCACTTTTCCTTTGGTCACTTTAGGAGATGCTATGATCAGCCATTCAGAAATGGAAAGAGCAACTGACCACACATGCAATTAATTCTCTCTGGACACCGGAAAAGCAAGTTGCTCTTTCAGACCTAAGACAGTACAGGGCCAGAGCTTCCGGTGTGACTCAGATTCCTCAAGAGCTTGTCTCCTTTTGAGCTCTCTGAAAGCCTTTGGGGGTTTAGTTAGTGGAGGAAGACACTTGGTGCCAGAGGACCCATTTCTCAAGCTCCGGGACTCCAGCATGTTTTCCTTGTGATCATGGCTGTAGTTAACTCTCTAAACCTACATTTCTTCATGTCTAAATGTGATTTGTAAACAAGGGCACAACAAATCCACCCAACTGGAGTGACTGCTCTGTCGGTAGAAAGAAAGGTTTAGCAGAGTGTGGTGGCGCACGCCTTTAATCCCAGCAATTGGGAGGCAGAGGCAGGTGATCACTGTGAGTTCAAGGACAGCCCGGTCTGCAAAGCTACTCCAGGACAGCCAAGGCTACACAGAGAAACCCTGTCTCAAAAAAAAAAAAAAAAAAAAAAAAAAAAAAAAAAAAAAGAAAGAAAGAAAGAAAGAAAGAAAGAAAGGTTTATTGGGACTCAAACTGCCAAGGCAACACCCCGACCCCCCCCACCTCCCAGCTGGGTCAGGGGAGAAAATCACAAAGGGAAAGAAAAGCAAGTGGATTTTATATGACAGCAGAGTGTGGAGGGGGCCATGGAGGGGGGTGTGGAGGGGGGCGTGGAGGGGCCATGGAGGGGCTGTGAAGGAGCTTTGAGCTGATAAGGCTGTTGGGATTGACCTTGACCTAGATGGCTTTGCCTTAGATAAATGACATTGGGAGTAAGATTAAGGGAGGTTCCTGGTCAACAGAGACCATCTGTAAGCGGGTCCTTCTGTTTAGGACACGGTCACCAGCACTGCCCTTTTTTTTGGGGGGGGGGTTCTTTGGACCTAACAGGATTAAAATAATACCAACTCCAAAAATGTATGCAAAGCCCTAGCCACTGCATGGGGTTCATAAACCTTTAGTGGATATTAGCGGATGTCATCTGAAGCCGGAAAAAAAAAGTCATCTTAAATATCCTTAACCACGTCACTCTGTTTTTTAATCTAAATAAATGCTTCCAAATTGGTTAACAGCATTCTTGTAAACTTTTCACACAGACAGCTTCCTCCTGTTCTTTTGATTTAACTGTTCCTTGCTTTGGAGTACTCCCCTGCAACCTTTGAGGAAAAAAAAAATTTCCTAGGAAGCAATCCAGTCAGTCACTCAGTCATCCAGTCAGTCATCATCAAACACCCACTGAGAACCTACTATGTACTACGCACATCATAGTGAGTAGACAAAAACAACCAACACTTGGGGTATTCAGACCCAGCAAAACCCAGAGCAGGGACAAATGCAGCCTGGAGGCGCCTCTTCTCATGCGTGTGTCAGGGATGCCTTCTCCTCTCTCCCCTCTCAAGCAGAAGTCACTGCGCACTTCTGGGTGAGGGAAATGGAGGCAGGGTGAGACCATGAGAAAGGCAGCCTCAGACTCGGGAACCCGGTGAGCCTGCGAGTGTCTGGGTGGGGACAGCCTGGGTGGGGACTGCACTGCACTGTGCCTGGGAACAGGTGATGGGCACAGCCTGGCGGGCGTATCCCTGTCCAGTTTGGGGAAGCTCCGGGTCCCCGGGGCGGGGCGCGGCCGGGCCAGGCTCCTACTGGGGGAGGGACACTGCCCCACCCCGGGAGGGCGGGTCCTCCTGGCAGAAATGTACTTAGAAGCGCCGAGCCGCCGCCCTTAACAGCTAGCTGAGCGGCGGGCGGAGCACCAACTAGGTAAGCGGCTTCGGGGCGAGGGGACCACTGCTGTCCAGTGCGCCAAGAAAGGGCTCAGTTGGCAGGAGAGCGCACCGCCCAGGTTCGACGGGAGGCGACCTTCAGGGTTCCAGGCTCCCTCGAGGGTAACACTCGAAGAAAGTTAGTCAGGACCTACATACTGATCATCTTTGGGGTGGCGGGGTGCCAGTGGGCTCTGGGCATGCCTCGGAAGGCCTACGCGGGAGTTAGCCGCAAGCTACTGAGATCCACCTTGCAGTTGGCTCCAAGCAGTTGCCCCTCGCTTGTCCATGGGGGCGGGCACCTCAGGACATCTCCTGGGATCCTTGATTTGGCCAGCAGGCTCCTTTGCTCAGCCTTCAGCTAGAGTTCTTGCTGTGTGGTGCTGATGAGCTCTACCAGGTCCAGCGGCTACAACTACTCTCTGCGTGCTGACCGCGCGCAACACACACACACACACACACACACACACACACAGTGCTGCCCCAGGCACGCCCAGGCCCTAGGGCGTATGTGCTCTGATGAGGAACGACTGTAACCCCTAAACTTTTTTGCAAGCCAAGTGACTGACTCATCCCTGTGGAGATTTGTGCAATAACCTCTAGATCTGAGCTGAGGAAGCTTTGGGTGTGGTGATGTTTGTCTCAGAGTGCACAACCTTAGCTGGAGGCTTTTAAACAGTGTATCTGTTGCTCAACGGCAAACGCCAGGAATCGATGATGACAGGGGAATAGGTGATGGGGACTGAAGCCGTGATTTAGGATCCTAGCAGGAAGAAACTGGAATATTTCTGAAGAGACCCCTGGGGTGGAGTTTCTAGATATTGAGAACAACTGGGTAATAGTAATCACAGTGTGTAAAAATTCCAAGTTGTTTACTTCAAGATTTTTTATTTCCATACTTTTTATTTACTTAATTTTGGGGGGAGAGGTAGGAAGGTCTGGCTCGCTGCAGCCTAGGCAAGACTGGAACTCAGTATGTAACCCAGTCTGGCTTTCAATTTCTTTCTTTTTTCTTTTCTTTCTTTCTTTCTTTCTTTTTTTTTTTTTTTTTTTTTTTTTTTTTTTTTTTTTTTTTTTGTGTGTGTGTGTGTGTGTGTTTTGTTTTTGTTTTTTGAAATAGGGTTTCTCTGTGTAGCCTTGGCCGTCCTAGACTTGCTTTGTAGACCAGGCTGGCCTTGAACTCACAGCGATCCACCTGTCTCTGCCTCCCTGAGTGCTGGGATTACACTAATGCGCCACCACGCCCGGCTCTTTAAGTACCCAGTCTCATGTCTGCATTTTGATTGCACATCCTACTCTTGACCTCCTACCTGGACCCTTTCAAAGCATCTTTTCTAAAGCCACATTTCTACCCTTCAGTCTCCCAAGTGCAGGAATCAACAGTGTAAACTACCACCCCCAGCTCTTTCTATAAAAATTGAAGTTTAGTAACAAAAGCTCCCTTTTCTGCAACAGTGGTCTTTTTCCCAGGGAGGGAGCCGCAGGCCAACAACTCGAGACTGGTAGAATTTTTAGTTTAGATGAGGGCTTCCTGTGTGCTCTCGGCTGGTTTAGAACTGGCAATTTTCCAGGTTAGGACAACCACACCTGGCAATTGTTTCCTTCTTGGTCACTGATATTTTTTGCTTTTGTTTCTTGAGAAAAGGTCTAACAATGTAGCCTTGGCTGGGCTTGAACCCATGGCACTCTCTCTACCACGGTTTCCTGCTTGCTGGGGTTACAGGTGTGGACTGCCACACTAGGCTTCTTTCCTAAGATAGTCACGTTTGTCTCTGATAGGGACTAGCTTCCTAAGATTCGCAGTGTTGAGGAGTTTGGTTTCAGATCTGTACTTATTCCATATTCTAGAGAGGACTTTGATGGGGTCTTTCAGGTGTAAGCGTCAAAGTGTTTAAGGGATGGCTCATTAACTGTACATAAGGCAGAAACTGCCTAGGCTGCTCTTATTTATGCACCGGGTGCCTATCAGCCCAGCACTGTCAGTAGCCAGAGTCCGCATGCAACAGACCTGTGTCCAGCTTGCTGTGGACAGGGGGTCAGGCGGCTTCCTTGACTGACACTCAGCTTGTCCAAAGGGAGAAAGAAGCATAAAGTAACTTTCTCTTCCTTGATGTGAGGAACCGGGATGAGAAAGGAACCCTAGGAGACGGCCAGTGTCATCCGGGGGCAGGAGCATGGGGTGGGCCCAGGATCCTTAGCCGCTGTTTTATAGTTTTGTTCTTTGATAACAGAACTCCCAGAAGAGTCCCTGGGAAGCAGACAAGTGGGTGGTTGGCAGGCAGGCCCGGTAGAGCATGGTCCAGCGAGGAATTCCTAGTACAGGAAATGCTACTGATACACTGCTGGTTACACTGACTCACATTTAAACCCCTCATTCAGAGTTACATTGAACTGCTTCTGCCTGCTGCTTCCAAACAGAGACCTGAGCCCTATGTTCTGCTTAAAAAAAAATATATATCTTTGATGAATTGTTCTTTTTTCCCCGTGTGGCTATTCACAATTTTCTGGTTCTAGACGTGATAGAATAGAGTTTACACGTTTATGCTATTTGTAGGGTGGAAATAATTTTTTACATTTGATAGCTTGAAAAGAGCATGTTAAAACTCCTTTCAACAAATAGATTTGAGCCAGGTGGTGGAGGCACATGCTTTTAGTCCCAGCACTGAGAAGGCAGAAGCAAGCAGATCTCTGGTTCAAGACCAGCCTGGTCTCCAAAGTGAGTTCCTGGACCACAGGCTCCTGTCATAATCCAGAACTGTGGATGTGGAGACAGGCGGGTTCTATGGACTCACTCACCAGCCATTCTAGTCAATTAGTACACCTCAGATTCAAGTAGAAATGGCCTCAGAAAATCAGGTGGAGAGCGATTTCAAAGGACTTCCGGAATTGACCTCTGACTTCCTGTACACAGGCATTCATGCTCTCAGAGACAGGTGCATAAGCATACCTCACACACACACACACACACACACACACACACACACACACACACACAGAGAGACAGACATACACACACACACACACACACAGAGACAGACATACACACACACACACACACACACAGAGACAGACATACACAGACACCCACACATACATATATACATACACACACAAACACACAGACACCCCAGCTTTTTAAAAATAAAAAATACCTGTATTTGGGAGGCAGAGGATCCAGACCAGCCTGGTCTACAAAGTAAGGCCAGGACTACAAGAGAAACCCTGTCTCAAAACCCACCCAACCCCCACCTCCCCGCAAAAAAGATCTATGGTTGAGAGGTGGCACAAATAAAACACAACTTACTGGTTAAAATGTGGTTTTTCTTAGCAGTGTGACTGTACACAGTGGCATTCTGTACTCAGTGTCCTGTGTGTGTGGAATGACTCATGGAGTTAGTGTTCTGGCCAAAGCTCAGTCTTTCCCAGTAAAGAGTAAATAACAACTTCAAAAGATTTCTATTTTAAAACACCAAAAATGTATAGTTTTAAGCTAGCATAGGACAAACTTGAATTGGGAGTCAGGAAACTTGGGCCCTCGCCCCCAAGCTCTCCGTGAGGTGACTGGGCCGACGAATTAGCTGAGTTCTCACTTTCCAGTCAGTCTCAGCAGATTGCTAGCAAAATGAAAACAGACCTATGGACGTTCTTTGGGAACTGAAAAATCACCATACGAGTTCAGGGAGGGCTTCGTTACCTCAACATCCTGTGGGATGTATCACCATGCTGTGCAAATGGTCACCCAAGGCCCACATGAGTCATAGTGAAATCCGCTGTTTCCAGGATTTCATCTGGTCAGATCAGAGCACAGCAGCCTTGGTCAGGCAGAGGCTTTGCAACCTCTTTTTCTTTTTCTTTCTTTCTTTCTTTTGTGTGTGTGTGTGTGTGTGTGTGTGTGTGTGTGTGTGTGTGTGTGTGTGAGTGACAGGGTTTCTCTGTGTAACCTTGACTGTCCTAGACTCACTTTGTAGACCAGGCTGGCCTGGAACTCACAGTGATCCACCTGCCTCTGCCTCCCGAAGGGAGTGCTGGGATATGTTGTGGTTTTCAACGATATCTGGTTTTTGCCCCAGAGGATATTTGGCAATGTTTGAAAAACTTTTGTGTTGTCACAAGTCACAGAGCAGTGTGCTCCTGGCATCTGGTGTCTTAAGTCTAGAGAGATTGCTGAAGGGCTGGGAAAACCACTTTCAACTTCAAAACTGTTTCTGAACATCCTCCAAAATGGACACACGGTCTTACTATGTAGTGTTGGCTGATCTGGAACTTGCTACATAGACCAGGCTGGCCGCAGACTCAGAGATCTGCCTGCCCCTGCCTTCTGATGCCGTGTGCCACCATGCCCACATTTTCTTAACACTCTGAAGCCAGGCACTGTGGCTCATGCCTTTGAGTCCAGCCACTGGGAGGCTGAGGGAGGGCGATTGCCCTCAGTGGCCAAGGCCAGAATGAGAGCAGGCTGGCCACACACTGTAGATTCCACACACAAGCCAGCACACTCACCTGGTAATGTCATTTCTTGGGATAGCTGAGTAAAATATGAGAGGTGGGTGGGCAAACAAAGTCAGAAGAGATTCTGGTCCTTTCCAGGGCCGGGTTACCTGTCCTGGGAGCAAAACAGCTGCACTGATGCTGAGCTCAGGTAGAACTCCTGGAGGGTTTGCCAAATATGCCAAGACTGAAAATTTAACCCCCGGCACCCCAAGGTGGCGGGTAGGTAGGGAGGGGCACGGACAAAATGAAAAGTTTCCAACCAACGCTGTACTCTGCTGCATTCTGAGGCAGCTGTGGAAACTGGGTAGGTCCCAGGCATCCTGAGCTTCTACAGGAGTGGCACAGGGGTCAGAGCAGGGTGTGTCTGCAAACCAGGCCCGGTGGTGGCAGCTCAGTGCAGGACAAACCTGTTTGGCAGTATCTTCGCGTGCCCCCCCCCCCCTTGCCAAATGCCTCTATTCACGCTGGCTGCCGCCTGACTCTCCCTTTGTTCAACTACGTGACTGCTAAATGCTTTGTTCAGAATAACAAGTTACCTTTAGAAAAGCCAAGCCCAGTTGGCTCACACACCACAACCAGCACCCACATGAGAGGCTGAGGCCGGTGGATAAGTGCAGGGTCAGGATGGACTACACAGACCTTTCTAAAATATAGAGCAAAAACACCCCCCGCCCCCCAACCAAATACTCCCAAATGTCACCTGTCCATCAAGGTCCAACACAGTCTCCCTTCCCAACCCACAAGGAAAGGAGGGCTCTCAGATGTGAATGTCCCAGCAGAGTCTTGTCGCGTTGACCACACCCTTGTGTGCTTGGATCTCATGTCTGCGGCTGATCTGTGGGCCCTGCGCTTGTATGCAAAGCGGTGGCTCAGGGCAGGCACCAGCGTGTGCCAACGGAGGACAGATAACCTGCAGCAGCCATGCCGGCTGTCTCTGATATCTCAGTAGGAGCCGACACACAGCTCTCCTGCAGCGTCCCACAAGAGCTGGGGCTGGGGGCGGAAGAGAGGAAGGCTGTAGTGCCCACGAATCCTTCCAAGGGTAGATAGAGAGTCCCTGGGAAGAAGGCGGCCGCCCGTCTGTCCGCTAGAGATGACGCAGGAAATCCTCACCCGCTCCTTGCCCCTCAAGGTCTTTTCATCTCAGGCCTTCAAACCCCAAGCCCCTGGCACCAAGGTCTGACTTCACAGCCTGATTAGGGTTGGGATTTAGGCAGAACGGCCCCGCCCTCTACAAGATGCTTTTACGGCCCTGCACCATTGACTCAGGCAAAATGACTGTAGACCGACTGGAATCGCCCACCAACTGTTTGCAACGCTGAATCTCATGGAGGTTTGTAAAGTCTTTCAGGCTCAAATGATAATAACCCCCTTTTGTTTTTTCTCTCTTAGGAAAATGGCAGACAGCTTTTCGGTAAGTGTTTCTTTTTTTTTTTTTTTTTAAAGATTTATTTATTATTATGTATACAGTGCTCTGCCTACATGTACATCTGCAGGCCAGAGGAGGGCACAGATCACATTAGAGATGGTTGTGGGCCACCATGTGGTTGCTGGGAATTGAACTCATGACCTCTGGAAGAGCAGTCAGTGCTCTTAACAGCTGAGCCATCTCTCCAGCCCCTCGGTAAGTGTTTCATACACACTCACACGGGCTAAACACAAGTCGTTTTCACCACTGCGCTTTCCCATTGGTCCTCCTTCCGTGGAGTGCCCGGCTCACGTGCGCACTAGCGGCCTGTTAGCTGGAGGCTTGCTTTTCCCGCCGCAGAAGCCAGGGCGAGCCACGGCCTCCGCAGTAGTGACTCCCCCGCTGGAAGCGGAGGGCGTGGCCTCGTGTGCTCATGCCAGCGCCTGCAGCTGCGGCTGGTTAGAAAGCCTGTGTTTAGCCGGGTGTGGTGGCGCACGCCTTTAATCCCAGCACTCGGGAGGCAGAGGCACGCGGATCGCTGTGAGTTCGAGGCCAGCCTGGTCTACAGAGTGAGTCCAGGATGGCCAAGGCTACACAGAGAAACCCTGTCTCGAAAAACAAAAACAAACAAAAAAAGAAAGTCTGTGTTTATAAACAACCTGTCCCAATCTGCAATGAGACCAAAATAAAATAAAATAAAATAACCAGGAGAGGCTCGATCCCAAAGTCTAAGTCCTCGGAACCCCAGAGAGTGGAATAGGCAAGGGGAAAGTGTGAGCCTTTATGTACTTCTCAGCTTCTGAGATCACAAATGCCTACAGCCCTGAATTCTGTTTTGAGGAGGAGTCCAGGGAGGAGTTCCCACCGTATGATTGTTATTTATTTATTTATTTTAAACAGCTTAACGATGCCTTAGCTGGCTCTGGAAACCCAAACCCTCAAGGATGGCCTGCTGCATGGGGGAACCAGCCTGGGGCAGGGGGCTACCCAGGGGCTTCCTATCCTGGGGCCTACCCAGGACAGGCTCCTCCAGGGGCGTACCCTGGGCAGGCTCCTCCTAGTGCCTATCCTGGCCCAGCTGCTCCTGGCGCCTACCCTGGCCCAACTGCCCCTGGCACCTACCCTGGCCCAACTGCCCCTGGAGCTTATCCTGGACCCTCTGCACCTGGAGCCTACCCAGGGCAACCTGGGGCACCCGGAGCCTACCCTAGCGCCCCTGGAGCCTATCCTGCTGCTGGCCCGTATGGTGCCCCTGCTGGACCACTGGTAAGGAGGAAGGCTTGTTTCAGGGCCTTGACGCACAAGAGGAAAGGACATTAGGGGGAAATTACACCTTAAGCCTGCTGCTTAGAGCCATGTCTCAGGGGCCAGCCACGGGGGGGGGGGGGGATTGGTCTAGTGGAAGAGGGAGTGTGTCCATACTGAGTTTATTCTGTGACTTGTTATGATAAGGCATTGATAATGGTGCTTTAATATAAATCAAATTAAGACTGTAGTAAAGAGCCGGGCGTGGTGGCGCACACCTTTAATCCCAGCACTTAAGCAGAGGCAGGTGGATCGCTGTGAGTTTGAGGCCAACCTGGTCTAACTAGAGAAATCCTATCTCAAAAAATAGTTAACACTGTGAGGCAAGGTTGCATTGTTATTTTTTTCAAGGTTGTATTATTAATAAATACCAGCTGAGTGGGGCGGCTTGTAGCACTAACTGCAGTAAATACTGAGTGCCTCTCAAGGCCGTAAAGCTTTAGCTCAAACTGGGATGCAGGAGAGTGGCAGCGGGGACACCCCCAGTGCACACCTGCGCCAGGAGCCTTCCAGTTCGCTCATCTTCTGCGAGCAGCTCCAGGAAGCACACCCAGGGCTGGTACAGATCAGGGCTAGGCGTTTGGGGGAACAGCTGAACCTAGGAGGAAACATGATAAAAGGAGAGAGCAGAGGCAGGAACCGAGCTCTGGGGGTGTCCGCTGCCCCTTAAGCACTTTGCTCCACACTTGTGGAATGAGCTATAGAATCAGCGTCTCGTGTGCAAAGCACACCTGTGAGCACAGAAGCCCCAGGTGACACAAACCTTTCCCCAGGGACCAGAATTACAGTGCTGTATGTTATGTGACAAGGCAAATGTTACAGAAAGGATTCTGTGTGGATGGATCATGGGTTGAGACAGCCCTATAGCGATGGTCCTTATCTGGCAATTTCTCAGTTAATAGTTGTGCACACCGGGGACACTATGTCTCATCTCTTTAGGCCCTGGACAAGGTGGCCTCAGAATCTACAGAGAGTTCTGTGTTAGTCACATGCATTGTAACAATGTCCGCAATGTAACTTTACTCTCCCCAAGAAGACACAGTGCTTTACTGACACACGTATTCTTGGCTGTTCCCAGACAGTGCCCTACAATCTGCCCTTGCCTGGAGGACTCATGCCTCGCATGCTGATCACAGTCACGGGCACAGTGAAGCCCGGTGCAAACAGGTACAGAGGGGACCCTGACACCCAACAGATCTGTTGACTGGTTTTGGAATAAAGACTATGTTAATGAGGACTTTGTAACCTACACGTTAGAATCCAGGCTGGGCTATCACACGGACAATCCCACAATCAGCACTGGATCCCGTGTGATCTTTCTGTCAGGGTGTTTGGGGTGGATGGGAACATCCTCTAGGCTATAGTTTTGGTGTGAGTCATATGCTTTGATCTTCAGGTCTTACAACGGCAAACTGGGAAGCCTTCAGTGTGGATATCGTTTACTTAGAGGGTTTGAGAAGACTCTACCGTGTCTTAGTTAGGGTTTCTATTGCTGTGAAGAGACACCATGACCACAGCAACTCTTAGAAAGGAAAGTGTTTATTTAGTTGGGGCTGGCTGGCTTATGGTTCAGAGGTTTGTCTCATTGTCATCACGGCAGAGTGCAAGCTCTACATCTTGGTCCGTAGGCTGCAGGAGGAGACTGGGTGCCACACTGGGTGTAGCTTGAGCATAGGTGACCTCCAAGCCCGCCCCCACAGTGACATACTTCCTCCAACAAAGCCACACCTCCTAACGGTGGGTGTGGGCCTCCTATGGGCCAAGCATTCAAACACACATGTCTATGGGGGCCAGACCTATTCAAACCATCACATGCCTGTTAAAGATGTCATCAAGACAAATCAACCTTTGCCACTGAAACTGGTTTGACTGAGACGGACCATGTAATTTAGGCTATCCCATTTATAGCTGTCCATAAGCACCTCTAGTCATACTTACATAATATGAAGCTGACTGTGCAGAGTCATCTATGTCATCTGTCCCTGAGGTAGGCTAGTGGTGCCATCAAGGCTCCTGGAACCGTTAGTGAGTCCGTCTCTAAGTCTTAGGGATAAAAGGTAGACATTCTAGCCATCTGTACAGGTTTACTGAATAATTTTTAAGTAGGGCATTGGATGTGGCAGTGCACATGCCACCATCCTAGCTTGAGGGTGTTGGAAACAGGAGGAAACTAAGTTCAAGGACAGCCTGGGCTATATAACAGGACTCGGTCTCAAAAGGCGGGAATGAAGCTATGAATTGCTCTGTACCCGTTTGTACCTGGTAAAGGAATGGCGGCTGCATTCTGTCACCAGCTGGACACAGCTTTGATAGGCTCACACTTCCTCCCTCAGCTGACCTCCCCTGGCTGTGCACGGCAAGCACTGTCCCAAGCCATGCTTCTTTCCACACAGGCTAGAAATGCTCTAAGTGCAGGGTCCCATCACATGACGAAACTTGTCTCACAGTAAATACGCTTAATGTGTGTATAAGTCATATATACTAATGTTTTCAAAATATACATCTATACAGTCTGTTCCACATGATGTGGAACTACACAGTAACATTCACAACTGAGGGCTGTTGCACTAGATAATTTAGTTCTAGGTCGAATAGTAAGCAGTGTAAAAAAAAAAAAAAACCAACCTGTTGTGTGGCCCCACACTCTAATAAATTCATAGGAAAAGAGTGCTAGTGTGGCAAAGATGACCACCTCAGTTCACAGAAGGACTGGGGCCACTGGGCACAAATACTGCTGTCACTCTCCCTGGCCACTTCCTAAGTTACTCAGAACACTCAGAGAATCATCACGAGCTCTGGGTCCCACACACAGGCTTCTAGTGTTAGTGTTGGGAACAGGCCTTCAGAAAGCCAGGAGGAGGGCGGCCCCTGAGCGACAGACCTGTGTTTGCATTAACACCCAAGGGATACAAAGAATCAGAAGGCTCAAGCGGCACCTTCGCCAGTCCCACCTCACAGCATGGACTGTCCTGACTGTACAACAGGGCAACAGGGAAGGAAACATTAGCTCCATGTGTGTATCCCCGCTGTTCTGAGCTTTCTGGTTAACCATGGGCAAGTCAGGCACTTGATAGTTCTTAGGTAGCTGGCTTGCTTTTGACAGATATTAAGAGTAATCTACCCCTACCCAGATCCAGCCAACGGTCAGAACATTCTCCACAGTTGAGTGGAGAGTGGGATATGACTTTCTCACGTACTCTGGTGCCTCACATTTGACCATGTCCCCTGGAGGGGGAGACCTGGTGGCACTCAGAGGAAGGACAGCAGGTTACCAAGAAGAGACTTGATACCCTGTGAGCATGTACAGGGGGAGGTAATCCCCCTCAGGAACAGCCATAGGGGAGGGGAATAAGGGGAAAATGGGAGGGAGGGAAGAATGGGAGGATACAAGGGATGGGATAACCATTGAGATGTAACAAGAATAAATTAATAAAAAAATTTTAAAGAGTAATCAGGGCAGGAAAGAACCATTATTTATAGCAAGTACGAACTGCTCTTAGGATGGGTCTAAAGGATGTGCATGAGTACACGAGAGTATGTCTGTGAAGAGAAGAGAGACTACAGTCAGGAAGGATGGTACCAAGGTTAACGAAGCCCCATCCAAAAACACAAATGAGAAACACAGCCGGTGGCACACACTTGGGAGTCCCAGCCCTGGGGAGGCTAGCCTGGGCTACATAGTGAGACAACACATACTGTCCTGCTGCACTTCCAAGTTGACCTCAGTAATGAGAGGACTGGGCGGCTCTTCTTCTGAGTTGGAAGTGACGCTGCGGCTCATCTGCTTCCTGTACAGAAAAACGCTTCCTATATATTGTGAGAGGGTTTGCGTTTCAGAAAATGAGATGCTCTTGACCTGAAACACCCTTTGATATCTTTGATTTCTGGTTTAAAACAGGATAGTTGTAAATTTCGTGAGAGGGAATGACATTGCCTTCCACTTCAACCCCCGCTTCAATGAAGACAACAAGCGAGTCATCGTGTGCAACACCAAGCAGGACAATAACTGGGGAAGGGAAGAGAGACAGTCCGTCTTCCCGTTTGAAAGTGGCAAACCATTCAAAGTAAGTTGCTGCCGCTACTGTACACTCTCATGAAGGGGGTCACTTGGAAGGCTGTCCTGGGCCCCTGGCCAATCTCGCTCCCTAACCCAGTATGCAGGCGTAGCTGGCTGGGAATGTAGTGGGAGCCTCACCATGGCCACAGGGACCACTCCAAACCCACACTCTTCGACCAGTGCACCCCCTTCACGCAGGACGTCACAACACTGCCGCTTACAGGGGGGTTTGAGGGCGAATGTCCACTATGAGGAAAAGTGTGTTCCCGGACCTTTCCAAAACTGGCTATAAATTAACTAGTCCTATGAATTAATGTTTGTCATTAAGGAATTCTTTCCTATGTTGATGTTTTTAGGACCCCCCCCCCGACAGGGTTTCTCTGTGTAGCCTTGACTGTCCTGGATTCACTTTGTAGACCAGGCTGGCCTCGAACTCAGAGATCTTACTGCCTCTGCCTCGCGAGTGCTGGGATTAAAGGTGTGCGCCACCACAGCCCAGTTTTTAGGACCTATTAAAACTAAACTTTTTTTTTTTTAAGCAAACAAAACAAAAATCAGCGTTTCTTTGTGTTGACTAGGCTGGCCTTGAACTCTCAGAGATCTGTCTGCCTCTGCCTCCTGAGTTCTGGAATTAAAAGTGTGCACCACAACAGCCAGGCTAAAAGTAAATTTTTATGTAGGCAAACTAGGCTTTTATGGTGCCCATTATCTATCCTTCTGATAACTTTTTCTTTTTCTTTTGGTTTTTTGAGGTTTCTAGATTTTTGAGACAGGGTTTCTCTGTGTAGCCCTGGCTGTTCTGGACTTTGTTTTGTAGACAAAGCTGGCCTTGGAACTTACAACAATCCAACTGCCTCTACCTCCCGAGTACTGGGATTACAGGCGTGCGCCACCACACCTGGCTTCTTCTGATAATATTGATGTCTTTTTTTGTGGTCTGTGTCTGGCAAATCTAGATTCATTTCTGCTACTTGGTTGTTGTCTCTGGATCTGTATCATTATACAATTAACTGCCCCAGTTAATGCATGCTTTTCCTGACCGTTTCCATTTCTGGCTTCTAGATCCAAGTACTGGTTGAAGCTGACCACTTCAAGGTCGCAGCCAACGACGCTCACCTGCTGCAGTACAACCACCGGATGAAAAACCTCCGAGAAATCAACCAGCTGGCGATCTCTGGCGACATCTCGCTCACCAGCGCGTCACACACCATGATCTAGTCCAGAAGGGGGGGGGGGGGCTGAGACTGGCTCCGTGCTCAGAGCAAAGAGCCTCACATTTATCCCTCCTCATCCTTCTTCCATGTAATAAATATTCTCATGCTGAGAGATGCTGCCTTATTTTTTTCCATACTAGGTATCAAATCTTAGTACCTTGGGAATGCCAGGTCAAGTGTTCTATCACTGGGCTATGCATCCCCAGCCCTTTAAACTGTGTGTGTGTCATCAGGCCTCCTGGAGCTGGATTTACAGCTGCTTGACTGCAATGCTGGGTACCTGACTCAGGATGTCTGCTCATGCTCTGCGCCATCTGTAGGGGACGTACACGTTTTTGTTTTGATCCCAAGTGTGGGATGGGGAACAGACTTGTGAGAGAACAGGTGATGTTTCTCCACCAGAAGACGAACCACCTCGTGTGGGGGTTTGATTTTTGCCAGCTGAAACACATCTTAGTACAGACGCTGAGAGGAGATATGTGTGTGTGTGTGTACACACCCCCACCCCCACCCCCAAAACAGGAGGCAGGGCCTTTCTGGATCTTGGTATTGTTTGGCTGTTCATCTCTCCACTTTGAGACACTTGAAGAGAGAACCACTCCAGAGAACACTTTGAGGCTCCAGGTTCCGGCTGCTGTTCCAGGTTCCAGCAGCAACTCTGATGGAATTGCTGGTCTGCTGAAATCCTGCTGAGTATGCCAGGGGAATCACTCCCAGGAACTGAGTCCAAAAAGGTCTACTTCTCCCATTCCCATTAACTCCTTTTCTCTCCTATCTAGGGTAGGTGGGTTGGAAGGGAGGCATAAACATCAAAGAACCTCAAGTAAAGTAGGTTTAGAAAAGACTAAACCCTATAGCCATCGCTCTTGCCCTTTTTACCTTTGAGAGAGGATGGTTGAGTTGCCTACTCAGGCCAGGCCAGGCCAGGTCAGGCCTACCACTGCCTGCTCCAGTTGCCTGTCCCTTTAATTTGGAGCAGTGTAAGGAATGTAAAGGAAAATACGTAATATTAATAAACCACCCTGATTTTTTGAAAAAACAATTTATTTAACTTTATTTTATGTGCATTGGTATGAGACTTTCAGATCCCTTGGAACTGGAGTTACAGAGAGTTGTGAGACGCCATGTGGGTGCTGGGAATTGAACTGGGGTCCTTTGGAAGAGCCATCTCTCCAGCCCAGCCACCCTGATATTAAAAAGGAAGTGCAAACAGTTCCCCGGTAGACACTCACTACTGGCACCTGGGGATAGTCACGCTACTTAGTACTGTTAGCTGGTTCCAGGAGAAGACCAAAGGTGCACTTACACAATCCTAGATACAGACCAATCCAGGCACAGAAAAGGCTTTTGCCAGCACTGGCCTGCACCCCACCTCCCAGCATCACTCTGAACTACACAGACTCAGGGAGCAGGCTGCCCACACCAGCACCACCGCAATCATTCTCAATCATGATTTATGGGACAATCATGTACATCATCCTGAAATCTCTGCCGTGTAGGCTGGCCTCGAACTCACAGAGATCCGCCTGCCTTTACCTTCCCAGTGCTGGGGTTACAGGCATGCATCACTGTGCCTGGCTATATAGACTATTTTTAACTTAGTTTTCTTTTAAAGCCACAGGGCATAGCCTTCAAACCAGTATTCAATACCAATGAGACTTTCTGTGTCTTGATATCTGTGTCCACACCCTCATACCTGTTACTTTCTCTCTTTCCTATCACCAGCTCACAGATTAGGAAAAGTGTCAGAATTCTCTTTGTTCTACCATGTTATCTCCTCAGATACTTTAAACGACTCAGTTGTCAAGTGCGTGCACCACTCTTCCAGAGGACTTGTTTTCCAGCAGCTGCAGGAGGCGGCTCACAGCAGCATGTAATTCCAACATTCTTTTTACAGACCCCTGCCCCCCACCAACCCTGTCAATGGTAGCTGGCTCTGTTAAAAGGGAAAATTACCAGAGGCAGCAAGGATTGAATAGTAACTGTAATATGTGGACTTCACGATCCAGAAAACTTTATCTAAAGGACTGCAGGAAAGCAAAGCTATTTATTTCATGTCTACAGATAAATGAACTCAAATGCAAAGGTATAAAATGAGGGTGGATGCAGATATTCGCTTCACGTTTAACATTTTAAATAACTTGCGGAGTTTTAACAATATCACCACTAAAGTGTGTCTTGATGAACACTGAACATTAAAACATTGTGTGGGACAATATATTCCAAAATCTCCAACAGCTTAAGAGTGTATCAGGGAATTAACGACATGTATTTTTAAAATGTGTGGAATTACTTTTAAATTAAAAGTCCTCCTGGTGTTCTTTACGTTGGGGTCTTAGCGGTGAGAAGACGATGAGGTCACCACCGAAGGAGAAGAGTCTGGCGCGATCTTTTGGCCTGGTCTCCTCCTGCACGAAGGGGCTGGTGCAGCTTAGGCCTGGCTGAAGAAGACACCCAGAGATGGCACTGAATCGCCAGCAAGAGTCGCCCTGAGTAAATCCTCTACATCGCTAGGTAATTTAGTGCCAAAGAATGAGTACATTTCCCTATGTGACAATGAAATTATTGAAAACATAAGACCCAATACAAAGCTTTTTTCTTTTTCTCTTTTTGGCTTTTCAAGACAGGGTCTCTCTGTGTAGCCTTGGCTGTCCTGGACTCACTTTGTAGACCAGGTTGCCCTCAAACTCACAGCGACCCACCTGCCTCTGCCTCCCGAGTGCTGGGATTAAACGCGTGCACCACCACCGCCTGAGTGAAGTACTCTTTAATTTCCCAATCAAGCCCTATTTCAGCTTCAAAGGACGCTATTTGGCAGCACTAATTTGGGCCTAAACAGACAGGTGGACTTGGGTATCTAATGTTTAACATTTGTGGAAATGGAAAAAAATCATAGAAAAGTATGAAGTACTATGATTCAACGAGATAACCTATAACTACTACAAAGTGCCGCTGGCCACGCCACAGAGGCAAAGGCAGAGTACTTTTCAGATTTACTTATACTTTCTGAACCAATCATTCAGGGATGAGCCCGGCTGGTTATGCAAATTCGCCTTACAGGGCCGAAGTCCCTAATCTAAGTCTCAGGTTATGAGTAAAGGAGGTTGAGAAAGAATGTTCCTTGTGAACCATTTCTGCTCCTGACACACAGGGCAGCCCAGAGCCCAACCACAAAGACAGTACATCTGCAAGATAACAAGACCTGACACAAGTCCTTTAGGATCAGTTGCTTATGGAATACAAGTATCTGCTGCTATTTAATTCTCCATTTGCTGTATTGGGTCTTTTGTTTGTTTTTTATATTTATTTGGTGAGTGCATGCAAGGCCTCACATACAAGGGTAAGGAGGCCACAGAACAACTCGCAGGAATTGCTTCACTCTTCCCATCCTGTGGGTTGTGAGGGTTGAAATAGGGTAGTCAGGCTTGGTACAAGTGCATTTACCTACCAAGCCATCTTGCCAGCCCTGTGAGCTTTTTACCATTGAAACGGGAAGGGCTAGACAGGCTGCGGCTGTCACTACCCACCCAGGAGGAAACACGATTTCTGAAATGATGGTGCATTTTACAAATATAATAAATTCGGGCTGGAGAGATGGCTCAGAGGTTAAGAGCACTGGCTGCTCTTCCAAAGGTCATGAGTTCAATTCCCAGCAACCACATGATGGCTCACAACTATCTACAATGAAATCTGTTATCCTCTTCTGGAATGCAGTCTTTACATTCCATTAGAACACTGTATATATAATAAATAAATAAATCTTTTAAAAAATATAATAAATTCACAATGTACTCTTAGTAAGAGACTAAATATATATATTTATGATAGGCTTATACACCTATGTCTACATTAAATTGATATGGGAGAGAAGAGCATTTTTACAGGGAGACGTCAGAAGGGCTGACTGATATTGGACTAAAGGAAGAGATCACTGAAAGTCTGGGGAGTTTACAAATAAATTAGCAAAATCCAGGTAGTGGTGGTGCACACATTTAATCCCAGCATTCAGGAGACAGAGGTAGGCAGATCTGTGGAAGCTCAAGGCCAGCCTGGTCAACAGAGAGAGTTATAGGACAGCCAGGGCTACACAGAGAAAACCCTGTCTTAATCTCCCACCCTCACCAAAAAAGAAAAAACAGCAGAGCATAACTTTGTTTGTTTTTTGTTTTTTTAAGACAGGGTTTCTCTGTGTAGCCCTGGCTATCCTGGACTCACTTTGTAGACCAGGCTAGCCTTGAACTCACAGCAATCTGCCA
This sequence comes from Acomys russatus, assembly GCF_903995435.1. NCBI lineage: Eukaryota > Metazoa > Chordata > Mammalia > Rodentia > Muridae > Acomys > Acomys russatus. Next base: position 77,670,261 of record NC_067139.1, read on the forward strand.
GCTGCTGCCTCCCAAGTGCTGGGATTACAGGCGTGCACCCCCACACCCGGCAGCCTGGTCCCTATTTTGTGGGGGGGGCTCCTGAAACCCCTACAGAAGCAGAGAACTGACCTCCATCCATGTGCCGTGATATGTGCACACCCTCATAATAACCACAAATAAGATGAATCTGACCACACTTTTCTGCAAATCTAGAATATATAGCAACTTGCCAAATTAAGATGAAAACTTACTAGATTAAGAGGGGGGCATTCAGAAGTGAGGTTTCTGTGGAATAGAACTGAAAAACAAGAGAAAACAATTTTAAAAAAAATATTTTTTCGGTCAAGGGCTGTTACAAATGGACAAAGCTTTACTCAATCAAAAGCAAAAACAAAACTATGCTTGACTATGTCACATTGTTTTAATGTAATTAGATTTCTAGTTAAAATTCTTACTTTAAGCCGGGCATAGTGGTGCACACCTTTGATGCCAACACTCGGGAGGCAGAGGCAGGTGGATCGTTGTGAGTTTGAGGCCAGCCTGGTCTACAAAGTGAGTCCAGGGATACACAGAGAAATCCTGTCTTGAAACCGCCCCCCACCCCCCAATTCTTTTTTTTTTATTCTTGTTACATCTCAATGTTTATCCCATCCCTTGTATCCTCCCATTCCTCCCCCCCCCCATTTTCCCATTCCCCCCCATTCCCCCCCCAATTCTTACTTTAAGCATAAGGGCCTTCAATAAGTACCACACTTGTAACAGTAAAGGCATCCCAAAGTTGCTATGAAGAACAGAGGCCCAGGTGGTGGCATACACGTGTAATCCCAGCACTCGGGAGGCAGAGGCAGGAGGGTCTCTGTGAGGCCCTGGACAGCCTGGTCTACACATCAGGTTGCAGGCCAGCCTGGTCTATATAATGAGATCATGTATCACGCAGAAGTCGTCCAGGTGACAGACATTGGATGTCTTGTCTGTGTGTGGCTGTAATGTTTACTTCACCTCAGGCTCTGACAGACCTACAGAGCAGCAGAGGCAAACAGGCCATCAGTGTAGTGTAACAAACACGAGGCCAGTTCCGGTTATAGAACAGTCACAACATAGTCAATAGGCCTTAGGAAAGCCAGAGTGCTTTAAAGGTGGATTCTGGGACATGGGCTGAAGAAGAGAACGGAAGGACTTGAGTCTAAAAGTGAAGGCTCTAGAATACTCCTTGTCTTCAGATGGTTGGCACTTCTCTCTCTCTCTCTCCCCTCTCTTCTCTCTTTTCAAGACAGGGTCTCTTTGTGTAGCCCTGGCTGTCCTGGAACTCTCTTTGTAATCCAGGCTGGCCTTGAACTCAGAGACCCTCCTGCCTCTGCCTCCCAGGTGTTGGGATTAAAGGCGTGTGCCACCACCATGCCCAGCAAGCACTTCTCTTTCAAGCCTGAGGCTTAGAAGCAGAGCACTCTTGTTTTTGTTTTTCGTCTTGAGACAGTCTCACCGCAGCCTGGAACACTGTGTGCAGTAAAGGCTGGCCCTGAACTAGGAGCAATCCTCCTGCCTCTGCTTCTGTTCTGCTGGAATTCTAAGCATGGACCACCATGGCAGGCTGAAGAACAAAGCATTATGAAAGTAGTTTGTATGCGATATTTACAGTGAGCTTCTAATAGCTGAACTGTCACCAGAAACTGGCTCTCAGGATCCCATGACAGTCTGAAGTTAGGCTCTCTCAGCACTTCACCGCCTGAGAGGACAGTACCTGACTGGGGCGCATCAGCTGCTGCTGAGGAGTTCCTGTGCGAGGGGCTGGTTTTGTCAAGGTCACTCATCACCACATCCTGGCAGGTGACTTTAGGGTGCAGCCCGACTCCTTCCACACCTGGCACAGCTTCTTTTTGGTCAGTGTAAACATCCCCCGCCAGTCCACCAGCAGGAAGAGGCAGATCCACCCCCGCAGTTACCTTACTTCCATCCTGGAGGTAAAAAGTAGACAATATATGTTCCAGTTACCCAAGTTGGAACAACAACAGTCTTACTGCTGTTAACCCTAAGGAAAACAGAAGGCTGGCATATTAAAAAATCTAAAGAGCGATGGGCGTGGTGGCGCACACCTTTGGTCCCAGCACTTGGGAGGCAGAGGCAGGCTGATCTCTAGAGTTCCAGGCCAGCTTGGTCTATAGATCCAAGAGCCAGAGTTACACAGAGAAACCCTGTCTTAAAAACAAAACCAAAACCAAAACAAAAAGTCTAAAGAACCCCGAGCCCCACTGTCATGCTCCAGGACACCTGAGGGAGTCCTAAAGGACAGAGGACGGAGACAAGCTCCCAGCAAGCACCCGCTGCAAAGATAAAGTCAGTCACAAGAGCAGTGGCCCTGCTGGCCAGCGGCATGCTAGGGAGAGGGCTGCAGCTCAAGGCTCTCCAGGCAGACAGAATGTGCACGCAGGATGGCTATGTCATCATCAGGTGTGATTTCAAAAAAATAGAGGCCAGGGCAAGAGACGGCTCGGTGGATCAGCACTGGCTGCTCTTCCAGAGGATCTGCTTTGATTCCCAAGACCCACATGGCGGCTCGTGACCTTCTCTAAGTCCAGGAGAGTTGACAGCCATTCCTGACTCCCACAGGCAGAGGCAGGTGGATCGCTGTGAGTTCGAGGCCAGCCTAAGTCCAGGATAGCCAAGATCTCATAGAGAAACCCTGTCTCCAAAAACCAAAAAAGCACAAAAAACAAACAACAACCACCACCACCCCAAGAACCAAAACCATTCATATATGTAAAATATTTCTAAAAACATTTTTAAATGGGCCAAAGATGTGGCTCTTGCTCTAGTTCACCAGCTCTACACTCATCTTGCTGTGACTTGAAGAACACAAGACAGCATGTTTTCAAACAAGCCAGCGCCATTCAAGTGACAGTGATGACTGTGACTCACTTAGATTTCCAATGGAAATTCTGTTATTTTTCTTTCTTTAACAGAGACAGAAGTGTCTCCATTAAATGTGTGACATAGACAGATGGCATGGCTGGCTACCTTGCAGTAGGACTTACATAGTCTACATCACTTGAATCTTGTTCTCTGGAATGTGGAGCGCCCTCTACCCGGCTGCACCTGAAACAAGCAGTGGCATTCATTAAACACCAGTAATCAAACACATCACACCATTGACCTGTGCTTTGAGTCTGTCCTTCATGGAGGCCGCTAGTTTGCATAATGGGGTCAAACATAGAACCTGGCCCAGGAGCCCGGCCGCCCGACCCGCACAGCCTGGCAGTAACTGCAGGGTGGCCACGCAGATGGTGTGCACTCGTCCCTGGACGTTCACAGGACCCTTCCCACCAATCACGCAGGCTCCACGTGCACCATCAATCTTAGCCAAATCCACAATCACAAAACTAGGAAAAAGTCAAGATGTGGCTGACTTCTGAAGCAAAGCAACTCGACTGTGTGGCCAAATTTGTTTTGTTTTGTGTGACAGAGTCTTGCTGTGCAGGTTGGCCAAACCCAGGCTGGCTTCTCAATGCTTCTGCCTCAGTTTCCCAAGTGCTGGGACTACAAACGTGCCACCATGTCTGCAAGTTGGACACGTTTACCTGATAGTATAATTCAATATATTTTAATCATAAACTTAAGTAGAGACCAGATCTAGGTATGTACGTGCCCACAAATATACACAGACATAAGATACACACATAAAAATGGAACTGAACAATCAAGTACAGGGCTGGCGAGTACTTGCCTAGCATGCTTGAAGCTCCGTGTTCAATCCCAGGACCACCAAAACCCAAATCCATGAAAATGCCACAACAAAACTCATTCTTTGTATGTTGTTAATAAAAAACAAATTAAGAAGATTTATCTGTCATAATCGCTTCAGGAGCCAACAAGATGGTTCCTAGGTGAAGGAGCCTGCCAATAAGCCTGCCAACCCAAGTCCAACCTCCACGACTCACATGAAGCTGTCCTGACGCCCACACATGCCACGCCACGCCACGCATGCACAAATCCTCTGGCGCCCACACATGCCATGCCACGCATGCACAAATCTACCCTTGCAAAGTAAATAAACAGAGTGTCAACTTCAGGTTCTTCAAAGTTTGTTTTAAAAATATTCTCTTCCAGAGAGACGGAGTTTGCTGTTCTTACAGAGGATGAGAGTTTGGTTTCTATGCCGGTCAGCTTACAATTGCTTGTAACTCAGGCTCCAGGAAATCTGAAGCCCTCCTCTGGCCCATACCGGTGTACACACACACACACACACACACACACACACACACACACACACACACACACACACACACACACACACACACACACACACACACACACACACACACAGGCTCCAGGAAATCTGAAGCCCTCCTCTGGCCCATACCGGTGTACACACACACACACACACACACACACACACACACACACACACACACACACACACACACACACACACACACACACACACACACACACACACACACACACACACACACACACACACACACACACACACACACACACACACACACACACACACACACACACACACACACACACACACACAGCGCCCCTGCAGGTACTCACACATAGAGCTCTCGTCTCCACTTTGATGTTGTCTGTTGAGCCCGGGCCGCCAGGCTTGCCAGACAAGTGCCTTTACCCACCGAGTGATCTTGCTGGCCTCAGACTCTCATTTTAGGGGGACAAGTACTTACACTATAATTCAAATGCTATTACTGGTCTTCCTAATGTGGATAGTAAACTATAAATATACAAAGTAGTGTTACAATAAATTGGTATTTTAAAAAGCACAGATTTTTTTATGATACCAAAAGCTTTTTGTAGACCTAAAGGATAAAAATACCTTTGATATGTATTAGAAATTTAAAAAGACATTACAAGATAGTTAAGAACTTTCCTGTGTTTTCTTCTGTATGTTAACTCGAGGGGCCTGCCCTACCCACATCCACACCTTATTTAGTGGCACTTTGGCAATGAAGCTCAATACTTCCCAAACTTCAGATGGGTAACAAGCCCAACACCTCCTCTGACACCAGCTTGCACCTTTATCTGCTTACCTCAAGTCCCTTCTCCCTCTCATGCGCTACACACCTACTGATGAGTCGGCTGTAAGGACAGTTCATGCTGTTTTGCTGCATGTGTGTAAAGAACGGATGCAGTTTGAGCAATTTCAAGCTGAATTTCATTAAGACACCACTTAGCTTCTCACCCAGGGCCTGGCATGGCTGTTTTAAGAGATGACACTAGGTAATAACCTAAGACGGCGTCTAGGCTGTCTGCACACACCAGGCACTCCAGAGGCAGCAGAGCACTCCTGTTCTGGAGCCGAGGAAAGCGAAGCTGCGCTAAGTTGCCCCAGCTTGTCACAACTGGCGAGGCATGTGGTTGGTTTTGAGCTCAGAGCTGTTAAGCACCAGAGGACACCACACTCTTATTTTTCTCCTTTGCACAAAACCAGCCACTTCCGGCTTCCGTTGTCCCGCTTTGTTTTAGCCAGGCTGTGCTGCTAAGGCTGGTCTCAGACTCCCTGTTATGTCGTCTTTCTACCTCAGTTTCATGAGTGGCTACAATCTGAAAACTTAACTAAGTCTGTTTCCTCAGTTAGAAAAGGGTGTTACGGGGCCACATGTGAAATAACTAGAACCATGGCTGTCACGTCTCACCTGCTTAACTACATGACATGATATTTCATAGAAATACCTGCTTTCAAGAATAGTTGACAACAACGTCTCATCAGCCCGTTCACTGTCGCTGCTCTGAGGGTCAGGCTTCTGCAGTGACATCGTTTGTCTTAGAAGGTTCCCTGCAGCCCTGGTCTCAGGCACATCTCTGCTGGCAGATGCAAGCGTTCCAAATCTCTGAGAACGACGTTCAGAAGAAAGCCCTAGAAAAAGGAAAAAATAACCTCCATAGCAAATGTTGACCTTTCATTCAGAAAGGCAGTGCAAATCCTAATTAGGCCCCAGGCAGTGGTGGTGCATGCCTTTAATCCCAGCACTCGGGAGGCAGAGGCAGATGGATCTCCGTGAGTTTGAGGCCAGCCTGGTCTACAAAGCGAGTCTAGGACAGCCAAGGCTATTATATAGAGAAACCCTGTCTCCAAAAAGAAAGAAAGAAAGAAAGAAAGAAAAAAATCCTAATTAAGCCTTCTCTTGTCAGCATTGTTAAAGTCAAGTACCCAGGATGGTCTGTCAGAAGCGAATTATCACAGCAGACTATGCTTCCCTTTGACACCCCATGCCTAAGATGTCACAGAACTGGTCTTAAAAGGCAGGACCTTGGGCTGGAGAGACGGCCCAGCAGTTAAGAGCACGCGTGGCTCTTCCAGACGACGCAGCTCTGGTTGCACCTCATGGTGTCACAAGAGCCGCAACTCCAGGCCCTCGGGATCTGATGCTGTCTTCTAGATCCCAGAGGCACCAGACACACACGCGGTGCAGACAACCATGCAAGTAAAGCATCCATATACATAAAATATTAAAACTTAGAAGTAACAATAAAAGAGGTGCAACTCTGACAATAAGAGACAATAGTAAGCCTGGCATGGTGGCGCACGTCTTTAATCCCAGCACTCGGGAGGCAGAGGTAGGTGGATCGCTGTTGAGTTCGAGGCCAGCCTGGTCTACAGAAAGAGTCCATGATAGGCAAGGCTGTAACACAGAGAAACCCTGTCTCGAAAAACAAACAAACAAACAAACAAACAAACAAACAAAAGAGCGACTATAGTAAGAAAAATTTAGAAGGTATAATGTAAATTAGCAAGTGAGCTTCTCCTTAGCTAACTCAAACAATAAATGCTTGCTTGGGTCAAGACCCAGCAGCAAGGTGATATACACCTTTAGTTCCAGCACTTGGGAGGAAGTGGTAGGCGTTCACACAGCCTGGTCTCCATAGCAAGTTCTAGGACAGCAAGGGCTATACAGAGAAACCCTGTGTCAAACAAACAAAAACCCAGTCTGAATAACAAGTTCCTTCATTTAGTGCAGCAGAGTATTCCTAGGAAGGCTGAGACATCGGCTGTATCCGCCTGCCTCTGCCTCCCGAGTGCTGGGATTAAAGGCGTGTACCACCACGCCCGGCTCTGCATCTTCATTCTAACCTTGTCACAAACCGTACAGACAGACCGTGCAACTGCATGGCGCCACATGCTATGACACCACTTGGAAAACATAAACATGATCTTAAAGGATAAACCATGCACAAACCAGTAGAGCTGACCTTTAAGATGTGATCTGCATGTGGGCTTGCCAGCATAGACTCTGAGTTCTTTTTTTCGGGGAAGGGGATTTGAGACAGGGTTTCTCTGTGTAACACCCCTGGCTGTTCTGGACTCTAGACCAGGCTGGCCTCGAACTCACAGAGATTCACCTGCCTCTGCCTCCCGAGTGACCATCTTCCTATTTTCTGAAATATCTCTCTAGATTATATCTTTTTTATCTTTCGCCTTTTACTCAAGCCTGCATTTGGCTCAAATATTTCTCTTAAGCCTCAGCAAAAACACAAACCTGAAAATGACTTAACAGGACTCTCGATTCTGAAAAACCCAGCATCAAACACTATCTTGTCAACTTCCTTTGGCGTTTCCGCGGTTGCCACTGGGGCGCGCTCTTCCTGCCGCAGCCTCTCTCTCATTGCATTTTTTATGGCAGCGAGACGGTTTCTAGCGGCCTTTCGGCCATCATCATCCTGCTTTGCTTTGCTTGTTCTACCTGGCACAATTTTTTTCTGCAAAGAGAAATAGCAGGAATGAAAGGCGTCATTAGCACTCTCCCCCTGGTCCTGTGTGCTGAGGATGGAAGCCAGAGCCTTACACAGCAGACAATCTTTCGACTGCTGAAATAAGTTGCAAGCCCTTTTTAACATTTATTTTGAGGCAGGGTCTCACTGAGTTGTCCCACCTGGCCTTGAACGCGGGCCCACTTCAGCTTCAGGACCAGCTGAGATTAAAGGCGGGCATCACCCGCCAACTGAGTATCACCTTGTGTGGTGGTTGGTCCTCAGTTAGTAAAACTGTCGGGGCAGAATTAGATGTGTCCCTGCTGAAGTAGTGACCTTGTTGGAGGAGCTTTGTCACTGGGGGTGGGAAGCTTTGGGGTTTCAAAAACCACAGCAGCCACCACACCCCACCTCACGCGAACCCCTGCCTGCTGCCTGTGGATATAAGCTCTTAGCCACTGCTCCAGTGCCTCGCCCATCTGCGTCCCCCCACGATGATCATGGACTAACCCTAAAGGTGTAGGCAAGCCCCCAATTGAATCCTTTCTTTTATATGAGCTGCTTTGGTCATGATGTCTCTTTATAGGAAAAAAACTGTAGCTAAGACACCTTGTAAGAAACCACAAAAACACTTCCACTTTTGTTGTGGGTAAGGACCTCACTATGCCGTAGAGAACGGCCTAGAATTTCCCTGTCTGAAAATAAAACCAAAACCAGAAAGAAACTGTTGGAACGAGGTCCAGGAACGGAGTTAAGTGAGACTTCTGAGTGCTCGTGAGAACAGTGCAAAACACTCTTGTGACCTCAGTTTCTTCAAAACACAGAATTGTTTTTGGAATGTGTCTTGTGCTCCTCCCAGGTGTAGCCGACAGGAGTGAGTGTGCTATAGATTACTCTTTTTGTTGTTGTTGTTTTTTGAAGCAGAGTTTCTCTGTGTGTCCCTGGCTGTCCTGGACCCTCTTTGTAGACCAGGCTGGCCTCGAACTCACAGCAATCCACCTGCCTCTGCCTCCCGAGTGCAAAGGTTACGGCCATGCTACTTCAGATTACTCTTCTTTTTGTTTTTGGCTTTTTTTTTTCTTTTTTGAGACAGGGTTTCTCTGTGTAGCTTTGGCTGTCCTGGACTCGTTTTGTAGACCAGGCTGGCTTGGCACTCAGAGATCCACCTGCAGGTGTGAGCCACTGTGCCTTATTTTTTCAGGTCACTCTCATTGCTTGCTGTTATTATTTAATTAAATGTTTAAATTATCCTTTATATGCCTCTATGGAAAACCTTTATGATTTCATACAGCTTGAACTCATGAGAACTTCACTCATATGACCTTCCCTAACCCTCAGAGTGTAAAGTGTTTGAGGCTTTGAGTAAAGCTGGCTACTGCATGAGCCTTTAATCTGCCTCGTTTATTGGCTCCATTCTCCCAGGTTCCACAGCCTCTAGAGTAGTGACAGGAAATATTTAAATAAAATTGAGAGGACTTGAAAATCTACTGGCTGTATGTGATAGTTGTGCATACAGCAGGAAATGGCTTAGCAGTTGAGAGCACTGGGGTTTGATCCCCAGCACCAAGATGATGACTCAAAACCATCCATAACCTGAGTTCCAGGGCCTCCAACAGGCGTGCGTGTGGTGCACACACATACATGCAGGTAAAACAGTCAGAGCGAGAGGGTGAGGGATAGAGGTAGGTAGGTAGATAGGTAGATAGATAGGTAGATAATATGAGATCAAAGCAGAAACGCAGGGCTGGTGGCTGGGATCTCAACCCTGAGCATTGAGGAGGCTAAAGGAAAGAGATTACCTAGTGTGCACTAGAGTGCGACCCGGCCTCATGTTCTGAGACAGGAGAGTAGCCACGGAAAGGCTTGAGCAGTAAGTGCTGGGCGTAGTACAGATTCGGGACACCAAGAAGTAGGTTAAGATGCACAGGAATGGGGATGGGGGGGCAGCTCTTCCAGAGGACTGAGTCCCAGCACCAAGAGAGCTTACTGCCCTTCCAGAGGACTGAGTCCCTGCACCAAGAGAGCTTACTGCCCTTCCAGAGGACTGAGTCCCAGCACCAAGAGAGCTTACTGCCCTTCCAGAGGACTGAGTCCCAGCACCAAGAGAGCTTACTGCCCTTCCTGAGGACTGAGTCTCAGCACCAAGAGAGCTTACTGCTCTTCCAGAGGACTGAGTCCCAGCACCAAGAGAGCTTACTGCCCTTTCAGAGGACTGAGTCCCAGCACCAAGAGAGCTTACTGCCCTTCCTGAGGGCTGAGTCCCAGCACCAAGAGAGCTTACTGCCCTTCCAGAGGACTGAGTCCCAGCACCAAGAGAGCTTACTGCCCTTCCAGAGGACTGAGTCCCAGCACCAAGAGAGCTTACTGCCCTTCCAGAGGACTGAGTCCCATCACCAAGAGAGCTTACTGCCCTTCCAGAGGACTGAGTCCCAGCACCAACGCTGGGCTGCTACTAGCAGCCTGTAACTCCAGCTCCAGGGCATCCAACACCTTCTTCTGGCCTGAGAACCCACACACATAAACACATTTGGGAGTGTGGGGGAAAGACTGCATAGGAAGGGGCTGGGCTGTAGTTTAGTGGAAGGGCATTTGCCCAGTGTACATGAGGTCCCAGGTTCAATAAGCACCCACAGCAAAGACCAAAAAATAAAAATAAAAACCAAACAAGCAAAACACATGAAGAATATGTATGAATGGAGAAAAGTAAGTTCAAGTAGGAATTTTGCATATTAAATATTTAAGGAATCATGCAAAACAAACCTGCAAACATGCAGAGTGGACCGTGGTGAGTAAAATAAGAATTTCAAGAAAGAGGGCACAGACAACAAAGGTTAGAGTATATAAATCATGTGCCTTATAGCTTCAGCAACTAGTGGGTTAAAACCCTTGACAAGGTCTCTGGAGGCCGAGCGTGCTGACACAATATGTGACCACATATGCATGCTTTTCAGAAAACTTTGCGACTGAGAAGAAGGAGCTGAGAGTGGGGCGGGGCGTGCAATAAGATGGAGTGAGCGGGCAAGCTGGCTGGGTCAGTACAATCAAGGTTAGAGCCTGACACATTTACAGAGGGAGTAACAGAAACAAAGGTAAATGACAAACCGAGAGGGAGGTGTATAAGAGTTAAAGGACATGTTATCAAAGTATAGGTAAAAGTTAGTTTTGTTTGATTGGCTGTAAGGGCAAGCTGTACAGCTCAGACGTAAAGCACTTGCCTAGAGGACACACTGCCCTGGGATGATCCCAGGAATAAGTTCTCCCAGCCAAGAAACCTTAGACTAAACCAAGGCAGGAGAGAGACATCTGGTGACCACAGGCAGAATTACAGTTCTTATATGATACAGCTAAGCACTCAAATAGGAAGCACACTGCTCCTCAATCCACCTCTTCTTCATCTCCTCACCGCCCCCACCCCTCCTCAGCGCCCCACCACCACCCCTGGTGACAGGAGCATTCCTTGTTTGAATTCAGGCTGGGATATTTAATGAGACACATGCCAAAAACCAAGTATCACTGTACTAGTACCGTTTAGAAGTAACAGCCTTTACTGTTAGGGAAGATTGGAAAGTATTCGCTCGTCTAATCACTGCTTTCAGATCCTTGTAGTGAGATTCCATTGGGATGAAGCTTCTTTTAATTCTCTAACAGTTTATGCTCCTACGCCACGCCCATCCACCCACTGTCTAGGAACATGAAAGTCACCTCTGTGTTGGCTGTACTTACTTCCCCCTCAAAGGCAATTAGAACGTGATAAACAACATATTTAGTTTGTGATACAAGAAACCCAACACTGGGCTGCAGAGATGGCTCAGCGGTTAAGAGCACTGACTGTTTTTCCAAAGGTCCTGAGTTCAATTCCCAGCAACCACACAGTGGCTCAAAATCGTCTATAATGAGATCTGATGCTCTCTTCTGGGCTGCAGGTGTACATGCAGGCAGAGCACTGTATACATTAAAAAACAAAACAAACCCCAGAGCTAAAATGTTTAAAGTTTACATGGTAGAAGTAAAGAACCAATGCCCCCAAGTTGTCCTCTGAACCCTGCATGTACTCCATGGCACAACCAGACTACCCTACCCAACCACCCACATAAATATATTTTTTAAAAACAAAAGCCAGAGAAGAATCTATGTTGGAAATTTGAGTAGAACATGCGCAGACCTACCCGGGGCAGCATCGTGCTTGGGTCCCTGTCTTTCCACCCAGATTCCTCCAGTTTGGTCAGGTTGTTGAACTTTTGTTTTACATCCTCCACCTGTTAATAAAAGCCCAAGTTCATCCATTTAATGCTACGTTAAAGCTGCTACTTTATGACTCTAAAATTACTGTATTAAATAAACTGAAAATGGCAACCCAGGACCATGGTGAGTTATTAAATTTAAAATCCTGAGTGGGGGAGGTGTATGTGTATCGGGATGGTGAGAAAGACTGTGTGTGTGTGTGTGTGTGTGTGTGTGTGTGCGCACACGCGTGTGTGTGTGTGTCATGTCAACCCATCATGACCCACAACTTGCTATATCGTCCAAGAACATACTTGTACTCCCAATCCTCCTGCTTCCCAAATGCTGGGGTTATTCAGCCTAAGTCACTGTAAATTTCAAGACATCTTGTTTTGTCCAGATGTCGGCAAATACAAATCATGTTGTTCTGATAACTACACACAAATCTTATATGAACACAAGCTATTAATCATGTGGGTAAACACTCAGGATGGTGACTTTGGGACCACACAGTCAGAATATATTTAGCTTTGCTGAGAACCTGGATCTGCCATTGGCACCCTCACCAGCAATGACAGAGCTCCTGCTGCCCCGCAGCTGCTGCTTGCTCACCAGCACTCACTGTCAGTGTTCTGTACTTTTGCCACACTAACGAGTGTCTGGTTATCTGTCACTGTGTTGCTTTAATTGCTACTTGCCTGATGGCATAATGCTGAGCATCATTTCATAAGCTCACCATTTCATTAGTCACCATCTGTTTGCACTCTGTACGAAGGCATCCATTCAATTCTTTTTCCAAATCTTTAAATTGGGTTCTTCATTTTCATGTTTCCTCCCTCCCTCCTGCCTCCTTCCCCCTTTCTCTCTAGGGGTTGGGGGGGGGCGGGGAGGGGGAAGAGGGGAAGAAAAGGGAGGGGAGGAAACCCTAAAAATGCTAAACCCAGAGATGAGAAGAAGGTATAACTAATGACCAAGCACTTGCTTGGCAGAGGGAAGGCCCCGATGTAGGTGCTCGGCTTCACACTAGAGGAGGTAAAATCCTTTACATAAAATGTCATGGGATTTGTGTGTAATCTATGCCCATCCTCTGTACAGTTGAAGCCCTCTATATACGGTTCGTAATTCTGAATGCAAATTCTATAGAATTAGATTCCCAGGGTGATGGGATTAGGAGTATGCCACCACACACACGCTTGCTTAGTTTTCCTTCAAGATTGATTTTATTTCGTGTGTCTATGTTACATGCATGTGCCTGAGTGTATATGTGTGACCCAGGTGGCCATAAGTGGGAGTCAGATTCTTTGAAAGCAGAGTTACAGGCACTTGCACACTGTCTGGTGGGTGCAGGACCAGCAGGAGCAAGTGTTCTACTGGTCTATCCCCTCAGCTCCTCACATGTTTATCTCCTTCCCTTTTTCTTTCTTGCTTTGTTTTTGTTTGTTTGTTTGTTTTTGTTTTTGTTTTTGAGACAGGGTTTCTCTGTGTAGCTCTGGCTGTCCTGGAACTCATTCTCTAGACCAGGCTGGCCTTGAACTCAGAGACTCATCTGCGTCTGCCTGGGACTAAAGGCGTGCGCCACGCTGCCCTGTCCTACCCGGCTTTTGGTCATTTCTAACTACCATGTCGGGCACACAGAAGCAACGCAGTAACTGTACGAGTTCATTCCTCACATGTATAATTCTCATAGACCGACAACATGGGCGGAGGACAGCGCAGCTTCCACTCGGCCTCCTGAGAGCTCCCCCATGACGTCCTAAGAAGCAGAGCTACCATCCCACTCACTGTTGATAGAACAAATGGACAAACACGCGACACATACCTGAAAACCAACCATATCCCAAAATCCATCCAGATCCGTGCAGGTCGTCTCCTTTTCACCTCGTTTGTATTCACAATTATCCACCAGTCCTTCAAACTGTTTGAATCTCTCCTTAATAAGGAGTCTTGTTTGACCAATTGCTGTTCGAATAAGATCTTTAGCTAAAGAAGTCAAAATGACAATGGGCCTTTATAGCAAGCCAGACAGTGAGACTTAACCTCAATACCCTAGAGCTTACAGGGTCCCATTCTTACAGCTAAACAAGTACCACCCCAAAAACCTCCGCATTAGCGCTGAGTGCCAGTTCCTTGCTTCCAGTCCCAGTAACAATCAGCAGTGTCCATCCTCAATTGCGCACGGCTTCACATGAGCACCGTTCGCTTTCTCCTTGCAGTTTATGAGATATCAGCCTCAAACAAGTTAAAATACATAAGGATCCAAGGCCCTCACACTGCTAACTTCTTATAGAATGCTTCTCTAATTGTTTTCATATTGATGTACAAGATTATTATTCAGAACACACACATACATATAATATATACATTTCTATTAAAAAATTTTGTTGTTGTTACTTTGTTTTTGGTTTTGAGACAGGGTTTCTCTGTGCAGCCTTGGCTGTCCTGGAACTTTCGCTGTAGACCAGGCTGGCCTCAAACTCATGATCCACCTGCCTCTGCCTCCTGAGTGCTAGGATTAGCACAGAAATATTAGGAGACATGTGTTAGACAATTCTACAAAGCTGAAAAACACTAGAGTTTTCTTTTCTTTTCTATTCTTTTTTTTTTTGGTTTTTCGAGACAGGGTTTCTCTGTGTAGCCTTGGCTGTCCTGGACTCACTTTGTAGACCAGGCTGGCCTCGAACTCACAGCGATCCGCCTGCCTCTGCCTCCCGAGTGCTGGGATTAAAGGCGTGCGCCACCACGCCCGGCAACACTAGAGTTTTAATGTTGAAATGAATGCTACAACGTTGAAGGGACAAGGGCCGTGGATACAGCTCGATGCTCACGCACTTGCTTAGCACATGCAAGATCCTGGGTCAGTCCCTACTGCTGCCACAGACAAACAGAGAGTCCTTAATGCACACACCATCATTTTTATGGTGAAGTGTGCTGAGATGCCTGGAAGCCAAGCCCTTGGGAGGTGGAACAGGATGACCAGGAGTTCAAGGTTACCTTCAAGTGCAGAGTGAGCTCTAGGCCAGCCTGTGCTGGAGAACCTCTCTAACAACAACAACCACCACCAAAGAAACCTACGATACCCTTTCCTCACCGTCATCAGGAATGTCCAGCCCCAGCTTCCTCTCCCACTCCAGGCAGTGCGAGGTTAACGTGTCAGTCTCTGATTGGAGAATCTGTCTAAAATTGGGACATACATTTTAGTGTTTCAAGTGTTCTCCACCTTAATTCAGCCTTACCGTTTTAACACTAATACTTAAGACTAGAACATTTTAAAACAAAGGAATGAAAAAAAAAAAAAAAACCAAAGGAATGACAGCTGGTGGTGTCATTCCTTTAATCCTTTAATCCTAGCTCTTGGGAGGCAGAGGCTGGTGGATATCTGAGTTTGAGGCCAGCCTGGTCTACAACGCAGTTCCAGAACAGAGACAGCCAGGGCTACAGAGAAACCCTGTTACTTCTCCATGTATCAGAGCCCAACATCCACTATGGTATAATACATACTCAGGTGCTCTTTATGGAACAAAGGACAAGCAGAGTGCTCAAGACAAACCTGTGGCAGGGTGCAGTGGCACACGCTTTTTTGGGGGGGGGGGCTTCAAGACAGAGTTTCTCTGTGTAGCCTTGGCCATCCTGGACTCACTTTGTAGACCAGGCTGGCCTCGAACTCACAGCGATCCGCCTGCCTCTGCCTCCCGAGTGCTGGGATTAAAGGCGTGCGCCACCACGCCCGGCATGGCACACGCTTTTAATCCCAGCACTCGGGAGGCAGAGGCAGGTGGATCTCTGTGAGTTTGAGGCCAGCCAGGGCTACACAGAGAATCCCTATCTTGAAAAACAAAAACAAAAACAAAACAAAACAAAACAAAAAAAGATAACCCTGTGGAGTCTAGCATTAAAGTTAGAGGGCTTCACTTTGGCACAGTGATGCACACCACCTTCAGTCCCAGCACTGAGGAGGTGAGGCAGGAGGAGCTCTGTAAGTGAAAGGCCAGCATGGTCCACAAAGCCAGATCCTGTCTCAAAACAGAAAGCAAGAACAAGACGACACAGCAAACTGGCCCCAGTAGGGGATAAGGCCTTATGAAGTCTAGCAATTAGATGGTGCTTCCTAGCTGAGCCAGTTTGGTTCGTGGACAGCATTTAATGATGTCTAGAGACCTTTTTCTTTTGAGATTTGTTGTTGTTCAAGACAGCGCTTCTCAGGTAGCTCTGGCTGTGCTAGCACTCCCTCTGTAGACTCGGCTAGCCTTGAACTCAGAGAGATCTGTCTGCCTCAGCCTCCCTAGAGTGCTGGGATTAAAGCCGTGTCCTCACGCCCCCCCCCCCCAGCCCTGGCTGTCCTTGATCCTGGGACCAAGGCATATGCCACGGAGCCTGTCTGGAGGCATTTCTGGTTGTCACAATAGGATAGAAATGCTGTCAGCACTCAACAATGTACAAGAAGCACAGACTTTGCACTGTAAGCAATGATGCTGATGCTGACGCTGACGCTACGCCTGTGGGCATACAGGCATCCCAGAGTGCAGAGAAGCCGTCACCTCCAACACCCAGAAATACACATCTAGGTGTACATCAGTGAAGTGAAAGCAAGGTCTCAAAGGCATATTGCACACTCGTGTTCACAGCTTCTAATTGATAAGAGACAGAAGCGAGCCAAATGTCATTACAGGTAGGTGTGGTGGCACCAGAGTCAGACACAGAAGGATCAATCTGGATCGGAGACTGTGGTAGTGAGTTCTGAGCCAGTCAGGAGAATATAGCATGACACCTTCACAAACAACAATGAAAACACAACAAACAACAGAAATGTAAATGACAGATATATGGACAAGCAAAATTACTGTTATGTGTATCAGTGCTTTGCCTACATGCTATGAGTGTCTTTGGAGGACACAAGAGGTTCTTGGATTCCCTGGAGCTGAAGTGACAGCTGGCTATGGGCTGCCATGTGAGTGCTGGGCACCAAACTCCTCCGCGAGAGCAGCCATGTGCCCTTAATGCCTAAGCTATCCCTCCACACCAGCCCCTTAGAAAGGAAAACAGGGCACAGGGCTCGTGTCTGTATCTCAGCACTTGTTAGGCATAAGTAGGAGCATGGCCCATGGGTGGGAGGCCAGTCTGGTCTACAGAGGAGGTACGTGCCAGTTAGGACTATACAGTGAGATCACAACTCAAAACAAGGAAGAAATTCTAACATTACACATCAATCTTAGGGACACTATGCTAAGTGAAAGAAACCAGTCACAAAAGCGAATCAATACTGGCCTGGGGTGGCAGATAAATGCCCAAAACCCCAGAAGGCTGATACAGGAACATCTCCAGTCTCAGGGAAGTCTGTGCTACTTGAGACTATCTTTAAAATAAGTTAAAGGCCTGGGCACTGGTGGCACATGTATCTCTGAGTTCAAGGCCAGCCTGGTCTACATCTACGCAGTGAATTCCAAGACAGACAAGGCTATGAAAGAGTCCCTGTATCAAACAACTCTCCACAAAGAAATTAACTAAATAAAGGCAAATAGATTCTATTCAATTATGTGATGCCCTTAGTCAGTAGAAGAAAGTTGGAGACAGAAGCTAGAACGGTGTTTGCTAGAGGCTCTTAGGAGAAGCAGGATTTGTCTGGGAGATGGAGAATACGGAAGATGAAAGTCACAGAGACGGGTGGCAGTGATGGACACAACACCGAGTCTATTTAATGCCTGTGAGCTGAACACTTAAAGTAACATCTGCATGATGTACATCTAACCTTAATAAAGCAATTGAAGAAATATCAACACAAACTCAAGGGAGATAAAAACAACAACAAACAAGGTGTGGAGGGGAATGGAAGATTATCCCATAAACTCCCTAATAAAAAACCCAGAGGACAGTTTTGTTTGCTGGTTTTTAAATCTTTTCTTTTTTTTTCGTCATCATCATCATCACCATTATTATTATTATGTTGTCTGTATTGTTGTTGTTGTTGTTATTATTATTATTAGTCTGTATTATTATTATTATTATTATTATTAGTCTGCATGCACACCTGCAGGCCAGAAAAGGGCATCAGATCTCAGTGTAGATGGTTATGCGACACCATGTAGTTTCCGGGAATTGAACTCAGGACCTCTGAGAGAACAAACTGCTCTTAACCTCTGAGCCACCTCCACAGGCCCAGTTTTGATTTCTTTCTTTTTGGGGGGGGGGGGCTTTAAGACAGGGTTTCTCTGTGTAGCCTTGGCTGTCCGGGACTCACTTTGTAGACCAGGCTGGCCTCGAACTCAGAGATCTGCCTGTCTCTGCCTCCCGAGTGCTGAGATTAAAGGTGTGCGCCACCACGCCTGGCCCAATTTTGATTTCTTAAAAGAAAAACTAGGCCTAGAGATGCAGTTCCGTGCTAAAACATCTCCACAGCATAAGCAAGGCTCTGGGTTTAGTGCTCAATGGTGGGAGCATCAGAAAAGATAGGAAACAGAAAAGGGTTACTGTTTACAGCCAGTGGACAAACATAGAAACAAATGACTGAAGTCATGAGGAAGTGTACACAGCTGAGCCCTGGACTTACTTAGTTGGGTAAACTGCTTGTTACTCCAGTGACTCAGTGGCACAAGAGACTAGTGCTCACCTCTAGAAGGCCTTACATTTGAAAAGCCTCACTGTGGAAACAATTCAAGGGGTTAGTAACATGAAAAACTCAGAAGCAGATGATTAAAACCTTAGAAGATGGTTCATCGGTTAGGGTTAATGGCTGCTCTTCCAGAGGATCCAGGTGGGATTCTCAGCACCCACAGGGCAGCTGACAGCCATCTGTAACTCCACTTCTAGGGGGATCTAAAATCCTCTTGTGGCCTCTGCAGGCACCAGGACCCACACAGTGCACTAGCATACATGTAAGCATGTCTCCCACGCATATTACAAACCAACCAAACAACAACAAAAGTACAACAGGAAGGTGATGTCCTCTAGTTGGTTGAGAAGTTTCTAAAAAATGCTACAAGCAGTAACCTGGGAACATAGGAGCCTTCACACGGGAGGGAAGGTTGTCTGAACTTGGTATTGGTTATGTATTCCCAAAGACAGATCTGGTCCCCACCTCTCACTGACAGCTGATAGCTTTAGGGGATGGACAGTCAGGTTCCTTCCTGGTAGGTCAAGCATACCCCAGTAGATGGCCCCGCGCCCAGCAGTGTATGGGCAACACAAAGAGAAGCCCACGGTTATTTAAAACAAAAACCAAAAACCAAAAAACTTGTTG
Source organism: Acomys russatus (assembly GCF_903995435.1). Lineage (NCBI taxonomy): Eukaryota > Metazoa > Chordata > Mammalia > Rodentia > Muridae > Acomys > Acomys russatus. The sequence goes on from NC_067139.1 coordinate 77,689,405, forward strand.
GTAGGTGCTGACCAGGAAAGAGTTAAAAATGGATGCTGGGTGAATGTGTTATATAGCCAAGGGTGACCTTGAACTCCTCCTGATCCTGCTGGGGTGAATGTGTTATGCAGCCAAGGGTGACCTTGAACTCCTGATGCTCTGTTTCTGGCTCCACCTCCTGAGTGCTGGGATTATGGGCCTGGCCAGTTTATCCAGTCTAGAGATCAAACCTAGGACTCCATGGATGCTCGGATACACTGCCAACTGACACCCCCAGCCCCGTCCTGGGGAAGATGCTTTCTCCTTCAGCGCTGGCTTCAAGATGAACCAGCTGCACCCTGTTACACCCACCAACCGAGTCCCAGCAAGCAAACCAAACCAGCCAGGGCCGGACAACTGGGTATTATGACCCACACAAGAATAGAAGGTCATCAACACTTAACACTAAACGAAAACAAAGCAAGGCATTTTCAAAAGACAAAAGGTCTGTATTTGTCCTCAAGTGCATTGTTTATCTCTCAAAGTATTCACACAAAACGACTAAGGCCTGCATGGCCGGGTGCAGCTGTGGGTGGGGAAGGACACTTTTCCCTGGCAGATTTGCCTTTGAACAGAAACCACATTAATGTCGCACCTACTAGGAAAGTTAAAACTGCAAAGTAAAAAATGCCCAAAGCCAGTTTCTGCCCATTTATCATAATAAATATTTATGCATAAAATTAAACACTTTAGTTTAGGACTAAATGCCTAGATGTGAATGCAGATTCTTATGGTAATTAACAGACAAACCTGAAATACAGCACGTCATGCTGCGGCTGAGCCGTCTGGCCTTCGCCTCCTCCAGGTGCTGTGACTTCCCTCACTGAGAGGGGATTCGAGTCTGAAGTGGGAGCTGTTTTGTGATGTAAGCCACGTTCTATGACATGAGAGAAAAACCATCATTAAAGCACAATTCTTACATCCAAACCGCATGCCTCAAGAACAATTCCTACATCCGCAAACGGCATGCCTCAAGCACGCTCCGCTTTCTTTCTGAAAAGGCTTCTTCCCAGGGCCTGAAGTCCAGCTGCAGTGTCCCCACCCCCCCCCCCCCCAGCGCTGGCCTCCCTGGTCCTGCCCAACCCCAAACAGCTCTGCCCTTCGGCTCCATGCTCAGTGGCTGAACACTGTCCCCAGCTCCTTCTCCGCACTTCCCACCTCATCCAGACCCTGGTCACATCACATGAACTACACACAAAGTTCTGCAAAGTCATAAGCCAGAGAAGTGACATCTTAATTATAATACCGTACCTTCATTACAGTCTGTTAGTGAATCCAAAGCGGATCGTGATTTATTCAACTTTTGCTGTACTGAGATTTCATTTGCTGTGTCTTGAGTTGTAGTGCTAAAAATTAACAGTAAAAAGTACACATCAGAAAAAATGAAGTTCACATATATGAACTGAAGGTTCTTAAGTTGTGTTGCTTAAAAAAAGAGGATAAAGTAGGAATGTTTGGCTTTTTGAGAGTAGGCCTCATTCTGTAACTCACACCAAGTTGCTTGTATTTAAATTTCTACCCAGGCCTGGTGATACATACCCTAACCAAACATAACCAAGAATGAGAATAAGCATCTATAGAACACTAATAATGGGAGATTAAAAATCAACAGCCATGGATGATGCTGAGTGATTTTTGAGACAGGGTTTCTGTTTGTAAACCAGGACTCTCTTTGTAGACCATGCTGGCCTTGAACTCATAACCATCTGCCTGCTTCTGCCTTCCGAGTGCTGGAATTAAAAGTGTGTACTACCATGCCTGGCTGTGACTCATAGTTAGTATACATTACTAACTAAATAGTGCAGAAAGAAAAAAAAAAAAAAAAGCAGAAACGTGGGGCTGGAGAGATGGCTTGGTGGCTAAGAACACTGGCTGCTCTTCGAGAAGGACTGAGTTCAATTCCCAGCAACCACATGACAGCTCACAACTGGAACTCCAGTTCCAAAGGATCTGACCCTCTCACACCAATGCTCATAAAATGAAATTAAATAAATTATTTTTTTTAAAGCAGAAATGTGAGACAGGCCTTTGTTATTCCTTTTAGGAAAGTGTATATTTAGATTATTCATGTATTAGTATTTGTGTCTGCTTAAAAAGTATATCTTACAGCCAGGCGTGGTGGCCCACGCCTTTAATCCCAGCACTCGGGAGGCAGAGGCAGGCGGATCGCTGTGAGTTCGAGGCCAGCCTGGTCTACAAAGTGAGTACAGGACGGCCAAGGCTACACAGAGAAACCCTGTCTCGAAAAACAAAAAAAAAAAAAAAAAAAAAAAAAGTATATCTTACACTTCTGGTTTCAAAAGGTTCCAATCACAAGTGGGTATCAAGAAAGCGTTGGCACTTCTAGGACTCATAGGAGTCACTCGGTAGGTCTTCAGACCACATGGTGGCTGAAATACACAATGCTTAGGTGCAAAGGAATTCCGTTCTTTCACTTTTGCAGGAGCGGTCTTAGGCAAGCTTTCCATTGCTTGGAAGAGTCCGCCTGGATCCATTTCATTTGCTACGCTGGTCTGTGAATCTTCACTCTCAACTTTAGAAGAAATGACCTAGGCATAAGCAAGCAGAACAGAGTTGAAATTTCTCTTCCAGGAATGCATCCAACCATTAAAAAGGAAACACAAATAACAAGAGCAGCCACCAAAAACCCAAGTCTGATGATGTGATGGCTCATGCTGACTGGAATTCAACAGGACTCAAATTTCCGCCACACCAACAGTGGTGGGCAGCACCATTTTTGCCAACTTAATAAACACGAGAACGTGAGTTGAACAGAGGCATTTGCTGCTGTTTCCAACATGTGACCAATTACCTCAAGACTCCACAGCTAGGGTGACTATATCCTTGAGCTGTGATTTCCCTTTCCAACTTAAGTTGCTTGGGTCAGCATTTTATCACAGCAATAGGAAAGGTACCAAGAGAACATCCACATGCGTTATTTGAGACAAATGTGGATGCCCTTAAGAAGGTATGTATGAGGGCATGCCTGGGACCTGGCTTAGTACCTAAGCGTGCTTGCTGGTCTTCAGAGAGCCAGAGGCTGATTCTCAGCACTCCTGTCAGGCCGCTCTCCACTGCCTCGAACTCCAGCTGTATCTTTTTAAAAAATATATATACTTGAAATCAGAGGGTCAGCCATACTAAGCCAATGCTGTAATTCAGAGCGAGTCCTTATTAAGGGAGCAAACTGTACTTTGTAGATATTATAATAAAATATATATTAAAGCTAAAATGGAAATATATTAAAGCTAAAAATACATTAAAGCTAAAATGAAACAAACCCAACTAACAAAATATATTTTTACCAAAATTTACATGGATTACTGCGAGGCTTTGAGAATGACAACCCTAGTATTTATTGAGTGACTCCTACTCAAGAGGACCAAACCCTTTGTGAAAAATAAGCTTGGATGTGGGAGCTAGAACAGGGGATCTGTGGGAAAGAGCCTGGCTACCTCTCCAGAGGACCTGGGATTCCCAACACCTACACAAAGGCTCACAGTTACCTGTAACTCCCATCCCAGGGACCTGACTCCTCCTCTGGTCTCCTCAGGCATCAATCACAAAAGTGATGCAAAGTCATATGTGCAAGTAAGACACCCACACATGTGAAATAATTAAAAATAAATAAATAAATGAATAAAAACTAACCTTAGGGGCTGGGCGTACCCCCCAGAACTCAGGAGGTAGAGGCAGGTAGATGCATGTGAATTTGAGGTCAGCCTGGTCACAAACGGAGTTCCAGGACAGCCAAGGCTACACAGAGAAACCCTGTCTTGAAAAAAACAAAAACAAAAACAAAAAACACAAAGCAAAACGCCTCAAAGGCCAATGTGTCAAAACTAGTAATAGCATTTAGAGGAATAATAATTGTTAAACATACTTATTTTTCCTGTGTGTGTGTTTGGGGGAGTGAATACCTTGGCATGAGTACAGATTGGGACACACCTTCCAGGCGTCAGTTTTCTTCCTCCTGGGACCCGGGAATCAAACTTGGGTCAGGAGGTTAGACAGCAAGTGCCTTTACCCACTGAGCAACCTCACGGGCCACCAAAAATAAATCTTAATAACTCTTCCCTTAAGGCCTGGGTGGCTTAAAAAGATTCCCTCTCCATTTCCTTCCCTGGAAGCTTGATATTTGCTGTTCAGCAAGGCTCTTGACAGCTTTCTTGCTCTTCACCATGAGGCTTTTTGGTTTGGTTTTCTTTTTTCTTTTTCTTTTTTTTTTTTTATTAATTTATTCTTGTTACATCTCAATGGTTATTCCATCCCTTGAATCCTCCTATTCCTCCCTCCCTCCCATTTTCCCCTTACTCCCCTCCCCTATGACTGTGACTGAGGGGGACTTCCTCCCCGTTTATATGCTCATAGGGTATCAAGTCTCTTCTTGGTGATTTTTTCTTTTTCTTAAAAGGTTAAAGTTACATTGTATGCTAAGAAACTAGGAACTCAAAATAGTTCCTTAATTTTTTTTTTTTTTTTTTTTTAATTTCTATGTGTGGAGGTCAGAGAGCAGCCTGCAGGAGTGGGTTGTCTCATCCCACCATGTGGGCTCTGGGGACTGAGCTGAGGTCATCAGGCTTGGCACCTTCATCTGCTGAGCTGTCCTGCAGGCCCAGGTCCCATGTTTTGAGGATGTCATTGCTAGATACTGTCAGAAACCCTCACTTACTGAATTCTTAACAACTCTAAGTAGGAAATTCTATGCTAGAGATAGAAAAATAAACAAATTCCACAGCGTGCCCCCGTCATGCAGCCAACTGGAAGTACAGACAATAAGGTGGCAGCACTAATCTCCACTTCCTCTGCTAGTCAGACCACACTTTCTTTAGCTACAACTGTGAGATTAAGACACCTAACCAGAAGCATGAGTCCCCTTGTGCTGCTTCCTTAGAGTGCACGGCTTCAGCGTGCATGTAGGTTAGCTCTCTGAAGCAGTCTGCACGAGTCACCTCAGCTTCATATGGCGAAGCATTGAGCAATGAACAGAAACCTGCTCTCTACCTTGCCTGGCTTGGCGTCTTCCTTTTTGGCGGGTCTACCTCTGCTCGGTCCAGTTCTTTCTGATCCGGTCTCTAAAACAGAAAATGAAGTAGCACATCCATTTCAAAACAGACAAGCAATGCTACATCAAAGCTGTAGAGTTGACCTTCATTCACGGTGTAGTAAGCTATGTCTCTGCATATTCCATTGTTAATGCTGACCTGGCAGTGCGCTAAATACTAACAGAGTCAGTCACTGTTATTGCTCATGAGGAATCTCCTGTCTCAATGTTGTATAAAAAGTACTCCCTAGTTATCTGATTAATTAATAAAAACACTGAAGAGCCTATGACTGGGCAGAAAGGACAGTAGGTGGGAGTTGTATTCCTAGATTAGAGCGGAAAGAAGGGAGGGAGGGAGGGAGGAGGAGGTCGCCAGGCCATGAAGACAAAGACGGAGCAGGCAAGACGAGATGGGCCGTAGCATGGGGCACATGGCTGGAAGTAGCCAGGATAGCACAGACCTGTCAGAATAGACCATATCTGGCAGCTATAGTGATGTAAAGCTTGTTATTTAGTCAATAAATGTAATAGGTTTTCATCCCATTATTTGGGAGATAACGCAGGCACAGAAAGCATTAATTCTAACATAAAGCACTAGACGTCTTGGTGAAGCTGGAGAGATGACCGACACAGGAGCGTGTGCCTTCAGCTTTCCTGATCATAGTCACACTAGAAAGGGACAAAAACAAGGGAAAATCCTGTCAGATATAAATCATCTTTTCAAAATAAAGGTGTTTCCTTTCTCTTTTTCTGATTACCAAACACATACTTATTATTAAAAAAGAAGACAGAGCCAACACATCTTATTGCCAACACTAAACCAACCAAAGCAGACAGGTAGATGCCTACGCCTGAACCCCAGCATGTCCTTGGAAGCCCAAGGCAGCAGGATCAAGAGCGCAGGCTAGCCTCAGCTATGTGGGAGGCCTTGTCTCAAAACAGACTGGGCTGGCGAGATGGCTCGTGGTGAACAGCACTGGCTGCTCTTCCAGAGGGTGAGTCCCAGCACTCACAGGTTGCAACCAGCCTCAGAAGATCAGATGCCCTCTTCTGGCCTCTGTGGGCAACAGTCACACATGGGGTACGCAGATACAGACAGGGAAAACCCAAACTCATAAAATAGGACTAAATCTCGAAGAAAGGAACAAAGAAAGAAAGAAACCAGTAAAAAAATAGTCTAGAACAGTCCTTCAGTTGGCAGAATGCTTACTGGAAACACAAAGTGCTAAGTCTGCGCGCCAGGACTCCTGGAGAAAGCTGCACGCTGCGGCACTCACTGACAGTCAGTGCTAGGGAAGCAAAGAGCTGCAGCCTGGGGTCTAATGACCAGCCAGTCCAGAGACTACACCTCGAAAGCAAGCTAGAGAGTAATTGAGGAAGATAGCCAGTGTTGACCTATGGCTTACACACACACACACACACACACACACACACACACACACACACACACACACACACACACACACACACACACACACACACACACACACGATCCCATTAATGATTTGATACTTTGGTGTTTGTTTCCAGCATTTTTTTGTGTTATTAACATCCTCTATGTCAGGGTCCTGATGCTTTTCTGTGTGGTACTGTGTATGTGCACACACATAATAATCTCTTCTTACCACTGGCAGCTCTTGTGACTGGCTTTCTTATAGTAGACGGGACTGTCCGGGCAATCGTCTTTGTCCTCTGAGTCGCACCTGATCCAGTCACTTTCCATGATGTGGACACCATGGGCTGCACAGCTGGGAAAAATAATCTATCAGATGCTTTTTGTCATTCATAAGTTATTTCTGTGGCAGCACTAAGTGCACCACTGTTGCTAATATTCCTACCTTTTTTCTCTTTGTCCATTATTTTCTTTTCAGGAGGCTGCCTGTGGCCAGACTGGGTTGCCTGAGGGACAGTCTTGTTGTCTACCTGTGAGGACAGTAGGAACTGTGTTATTCAACTGCATAATAAATCAGAGCGCACCTCCAACCTGTAAACTGACCTACAAAAAAGTCAGCAGGCCAAGGGCAGCCACAGCCAATAAGGAGTCTCAGAAGAGTCGGGGCCATGTGTGACCCTGTCTCAAAAACAAAGCCTTTAATCCCAGCACTCAGGATCAGAGGCGGGAAGATTTCTCTGAATTCCAACCCAGTCAGAGCTCCAAAGTGAGATCTGCCTCAAAATACAAAAACATAAAAAATTTAAAAAAAAAATTTTTTTTTTGGTATGCTCATTTGAGAATTCTGAAAATACTAACATTAACTATGTCTTTCTTGCCCTGAGATAAGGTCTTATTGTGTTGCCTAGGCTGGCCTCAAACTCCTGTGCTTAAGCTATCCCCCTGCCTCGGGCTCAGGAGGAACTGTGAACAGTGAGCAGCTTGGGCCGCAGTCTAGTTATTTGCTCCGTGGATGCGAGCACACCTAACATGCACAGACCGCAGGGCTCTGTGGTTCCAAACACTGCCAGCAAGTAAAAACAGCAGCAAAAATCTCTGAATATTATATTTCTTCTAGGGAAAAAGTGTTTTCCTGGGGTTCACTTACTTCCGTTAAGGCTACGCCCACAGGTAATCACCTCAGTAGGGTTTCCTTGACTGCTCCAATTAAAATGTCCCTCAATGCCTATTCCTAGTGTCGTCCCCCATTCGACATACTACGCATATCAGTTTTCTTTCTAGGCCCACACTATGATCCACGAAGCCTCAGATTTTCATTTAGCTCTGTATGTATCCACGAGGCCAGGGAAGTTACAGTCACATGGCAGTGACTCCGATTTGTTAAAAACATAAAACATGCTGGGCATGGTGGCACATGCCTTTAATTCCAGCACTCAGGAGGCAGAGGCAAGCAGATCTCTGTGAGTTCGAGGACAGCCTGGTCTACAAAGAGAGTTCCAGGGCAGCCAGGGCTACACAGAGAAACCCTGTTTCGAAAAAACAAGCAAACAAACGAAAGAAGTGTTTATACAAAGAATACAATGAGTGAAAACTTCCTTGGCACCAACCAAAAACTGCTGTAAGTCATGACTACTTTTCATACCTTCAGTTCAGATAAATTATTATATTTATATCTGGTCTTACGTTGAAAATGGAATTACAAACTTTGAGGGGGGAAAAGGTACAACGTGTTATTTTAATAGCAATTATCTATACACAATGATACCTTAGTCTGTTCCATATGGACTCTGACCTTTGATCTTGTAATCCGCCCACTGTATGGAAAAGCCTTTAAACAGCCAAAAGAAGACCAATTAAAAAATAAACAAAACCAAAACACACTGGCAAAATTTATTCCATTCTCACTTTCAAATTTAAATTTTATCCTTAATAATTTATGGCATAAAGATACTTGCTATGTTAAGTATGATTTTTTTTAAATTCCAGAGTTAAAGGAATTATTTCAAGCTAAAATCATAAAGGAACCTTTTCTGGCTCAGCTCTGACGCTCCGCTGGTCTGTGGTGAGGAATCCCGGTGCGGCAGGTCTGTAGAGACCCACTTTGAACACTCCGCGTTTAGCTTTCTCTCGCTGTTCTTTTAATTTTTGAAGCTGCTTTTCTTCTTTGTACTTTTGGAGGAGTTGTTTCCGTTGGTCACTCAGAACCACTTTCACTGCCTCTAAGGGAAGGAGGAGTCAAACAGTCCATAAGACATTTTAGGCGCCAGGTGGTGGTGGTACACGCCTTTCATCCCGGCACTCGGGAGGCAGAGGCGGGCGGATCTTTGTGAGTTCGAGCCTGGCCTGGTTTACAAAGAATGTCCAGGACAGCCAGGGCTCTGTTACACAGAGAAACCCTGTCTTGAAAAAACAAACAAATAAACATTTTAGGCAAAATAGTATGTCACATTTTAAAAAAAGATTTATTTATTTATTCTATACAGTGTTCTGCATGTATGTGTGCATGCACACCAGAAGAGGGCACCAGGTGTCTATAGATAGTTGTGAGCCAACATGTGGTTGCTGAGAATTGAACTCAGGACCTCTGGAAGAACAGCCAGTGTTCTTAACCTCTGAGCTATCTCTCTAGCCCCAGTATATCACATTTCTAAAGGAACTTTAAAAAAAAAAAAGATTTATTTATTTATTATTATGCATACAGTGCTCTGCCTGCATGTACACCTGCAGGCCAGAAGAGGGCATTATAGATGCTTGTGAGCCACCATATGGCTGCTGGGAACTGAACTCAGGACCTCAGTGCACTTAACCTTTGAGCCATCTCTCCAGCCCTGAAAGGAACATTTTGTCTAACTTCATCTGCTAAGAAGAAATGCTTGTAATCCTCAACACTCTAACACAATTATTTTGAGTTCTAATCATTTTGAAATTATATTCATTGTATATGATGTCATTTCCTCAACTTTTTTTTCTTTTTTCAAAGATTTACTTATTTATTATGTATATAGTGCTCTGCCTGCATGTAACGCCTGCAGGCCAGAAGAGGTCACCAAGCCACATTATAGATGGCTGTGAGCCACCATGTGGCCGCTGGGACCTTAGGAAGAGTACCCAGTGCTCTTAACCTCTCCAGCCCCATTTGCCCAACTTTTACAAAAATATTAGTATACTGATTACTTCAGGCTGAATTACTCAAAGACCTCTGGAAAGGGTTATCTGGTTTGCCTTTTCCTACATGCGACAAATTCTTTTGGTATCTTTTGACACGTGGCTCTGATCGTATTTGAGGGGCTGAAGCAAGAGGGACGCGAGTTCTTGGGCACCCTGGCGTTAGCAAATTGCGGCCAGACAGAGGTGGCTACTGAGACTGGTCTCCAAAACCAAAGGCTCTTCTGGGAGCTGGGAGTGTTGCTCAGTGGTAAAGTACTTACTTAGTTGCCTGCATGACTGAGGCCTTGAGTCCAGTCCCTACCACCTACAAACAAAACAACAACAAAACCATTCTTTGGGAGGGCTGCCACTCACACACAAGCCTTTCTTACTGGGGCTCCAAGGATCTGAGGAAATCAACTCTTGCACTAGCTTTACCTCTTCTGCTCTGTCACTCCTCACTGACCTTTGCTCTAAGCAGCATTACACCTTGGCCATTCCTTCGGATCTCAGTCTCTCTATGAAGACAGCACCCCAACCCCGTGCATTTTACAAGCTTTGCTGTAAGTGTCAGGCCCCTGGCCAGGCCCACGCAGCTGGCCCCTGGCTCTTGCTTATTTCAAGAGTTGTTCCTACTCCATGTTTCTCTACAGGATAGAAATTACATCTAAGGGCTTTGTGGACTCAGGCTCAGCCTTTGAAGCAAGACTGTGTCTTAGATGATTCCTCCATTCTCTTTTGAACCCATTCCTACCCGGCATCCCTCCCTCCCACGCCCGAGTTAAGCCAGCACCTCACGAGACAGTCCTGGCTGGCTTTAAACATGCCTCTGCCTCCTGAGTCCTGGGATTAAAGGCATGAGCCGCCACGTCAGGCCACACAATTACTCTTAAATCATCGCTCCTTACCTGCCTAATAGGCAGAACTTCAACATGTCTAGCAGCAGGCTGTAGTCATATATTTGTCCATACATGTACACACATGCATATGTATGTAACAATAATAAAAGAAAAGGAGACTATCAGTTTGAGATGGGGCGTGGAAGGGCTCAGAGGGGCGATACCTAAGGACAACTGGAACAGGGAAAGAGCGGGGAAATGAGGTCATTGTATTTTAATTTAAAATGTATTTTTTGAAAAATAAAAATAAAAATTTAATATGTCCAAAATTGAACTCTTCATTCTTAAAATACCCTTCCTTAAAAATACTGCTGCTCGGACTGGTGAGATGGCTCAGTGGTTTAAGAGCACTGCCTGCTCTTCCAAAGGACACAGGTTCAATTCCCAGTACCCACATGGCAGCTCACAACTGTCTTTAACTCCAAGATCTGACACCCTCACACCAACGCACATAAATTAAATAAAGTATTAAAAAAAAAAAATACTGCTGAGCTGGGCGTGGTGGCACACATTTTTAATCCCAGCACTCGGGAGGCAGAGGCAGAAGGATCGCTGTGAGCTCAAGGCTGGCTTGGTCTACTAAGTGAGTCCAAGACAGCCAAGTCTGCACAGAGAAACCCTGTCTTGAAAAACAAAACAAAAAAAAAAAAAACAAAAAAAAAACCCAAAACCCAAAATCAAACAAAAAACCAACTGCTGTCTTCTAAAATATTCACTGTGTATTTTAGATGTGCTCAGACCAAAAAAAAAAAAATTCTTTCAAAATTCTTTGATTCTAGGCCTTTCCCTTTCCTTAGATAAGTTGCTATTTTCTCTCTTCAAACAGACTACCAGGCCAATTTCCGTTCTTCTTCAAACAGGCACCAGTCACTTCAGATCAGAAGAAACAAAAACCTGTAACTGTTTTGCCCAGTTCTTGCCCCGCAGTTCTTCAGAAGCACAAGAACAATGAATCTGGAAGAGAGTGGGCCTCCACGGAGAGCGGGCCTCCACGGTACACATACAATCTTTCAGCACCAGTGCCACCCTTTACAAAGCCAGGTTCAAACGCACCAAGTGCGCAGGCCACACTGATTCTAAAAAACTCCAAAATAAAACTGCGAGGGGTCAGGAGCTCAGACCACAGTGCCTGCTAAGCAGCCCTAACGACGAGGGTTGGATCTCTGGAGCCAACCACAAAGGTGGAAGGAGAGCGAAGCCCAGAAGTGGGCCACTGCCTTCCACATCCTCACACAGCGTGGCTCCCACTACGCCCCACACCCCCAGCAAGAGTAGATATTAAACAAAACCCCTTCTGAAAGAGCATGCCACTCTCCACCCAGCCTTGTTTTGTACTGCTGCCATTTAGTTCCTAACACCTGCTACGTAACGAGAACAAGACAGGACTTCAGTGACTCCCCTAGAGGTAAGCCATGCCTCAGTGCTCTTTCTCCACGCTGGAACCCTCTTGCCTACAACACTCTATTTCCACTCACTTTATCTTTTTCTGACAATATTCTTTTTTGTTTATTTAGTTCTTTCTTTCCTCATGGCCTCAAATCATTTGTGGCAAATTGCAAAAATGATCTCTTTTCTCTGGGTGACTGGCAACTTTTTTTTTTTGGTTTCTCTGTGTGTCCTGGAACTTGCAGAGATCCTCCTGCCTCTGCCTCTTGAATGCTGGGATTAAAGGCATGTGCCACCATGCCCAGCTCTGTGGAAGTATTTTTATATTTCAAAGGTTCTCACCAAGGTATTAAGAATGATTTTCCTTTGATTAGTGGAGTTCTTAATTTCCTTTCTAGGCATTAAACCAACTTTCACTTTTCTTTTAGTATTTATCTGATGTGCATGTGTGCATGGTGTGCCTGTGGCCATCACAAGAGGGGTCAGATCCCCTGAAACTGGAGTTACAGGTGGTTGTGAACCACCATGCTAGGAACTGAACCCAGGTCCTCAAAACTCAACTGCTAAAGCGTCTCTCCAGGCCCAACTTTTACTTACTCGTAAACATATTTACAAGTATGCCTAGCCGTGGTGTTGGTGCACGCCTTTAATGCCAGCACTCAGGAGGCAAAGACTGGGGGATCCCTGTGAGCTCCAGGTCAGCTTGGTCTAGAGAGGAAAGGGCTGCACAGAAAAAGCATTTACAATTACTTACTTGTTTTGGTGCTGGCCTTTTCTGGAGCGTGGTCTTGGGACGTCTCAAGTATATTAACAAGATCTTTACCTTCCAGGGGAATGTTGACGTCTTTCAAGCCGAAGCATCTATTTCGTTCATATACCTTGTGTCTGTTCTCCTTTTGAGATAATGACTTTCTGTGAGCAATGTTAGTTCTAATCATTTCAGTGCTCAAATCTTTCCTTAGTCGACTGGCAAAATGTGACACAGGCATCCTGTCAAAAAGGAGAAGCAGACAACAACTTAAGTGGATTTTCATTTTATTATTATTATTGTTGTTGTTGTTGTTGTTGTTTTTGAGACAGGGTTTCTCTGTGTAGCTTTGGCTGTCCTGGACTCCCTTTGTAAACCAGGCTAGCCTCAGCTGGGTGTGGTGGCGCATGTCTTGCCTTTAATCCCAGCACTCGGGAGGCAGAGGCAAGTGGATCACTGTGAGTTCAAGGCCAGCCTGGTCTACAAAGCGAGCCCAGGAAAGTCAGGGCTACTACACAAAGAAACCCTGTCTCGATAAACCAAACCAAACCAAACAAAACAAAACCAGGCCGACCTCGAACTCACAGAGATTCACCTGCCTCTGCCTCCCAGTGCTGGGATTACAGGCGTGCGCCACCACTGCCCTCTCATTTTATTTTATTTTATTTTTTTGTTTTTGTTTTTTGAGACAAGGTTTCTCTGTGTAGTCTTGGCTGTCCTGGACTCACTTTATAGGCCAGGCTGGCCTCGAACTCACAGCAATCCACCTGCCTCTGCCTCCCGAGTGCTGGGATTACAGGCGTGCGCCACCATGCCCGGCCGCCCTCTCATTTTATTATCTTAAAAAAATCAAAACCTCAGGTCAGGCTGTGCTGAGTCACCTCTAGAATTATCAACACTTGGGAGGCTCAAGCAAGCAAATCCTTGTTAATTTGAGGACAGTCTGGGCTAAAGAGTAAGTCACTCTCTCAAAGACCAAAATAAGCAAATTAATAAATAAAAACAATTAAGATTTTAGTCCATCTCCTATATAACTTTGCACTCCCTTGAAATGAAAATATCCCAACTCACAGCGGAATAAATATGAAAGTAGAAAAGTTAGCAAAGACAAGACACCATGGCCTGTGTTGGGGGTTCTGGGTAGGAAGCAGCTCAACAGATTAACATCAAGCAGAAGATGCTGAGACTCGCAGCCCAACTCTGGGCAGAGCGCAGGGAGTCTGATGGAAGAGAGGGGGATAGAAGGGCCTGGGGATGGAGACTGACGCACCAAGGACTGCACATGGAGAGGAGCCCTGCTCAGATGTAGCGGATAGGCAGCTCAGGCTCCATGCAGGACCCCTAGTAAGGGGAGCAAGGGCTGTCTCTGCCATGGACTCCATGGCCTGCTCTTCGATCACTTCTCCTGGTGGGCGGCCTTGCCAAGCCACAGAGGAGGAGGAGGCAGGCAGCTCTGATGGCACTTGACAGGCTAGAGTCAGACGGTAGGGGAGGAGGGCTCCCCCTTTCTGAGGACTAGGGGAAGGAGATTGGGGGGGGACGAGAGACAGAGGATGGGACTGGGGGGAGATGTGGGAGAGGGATAAGATCAGAATGTAAAATGAATACAGTAAAAACATTTAAACAGCTGGGCGTGGTGGCGCACGCCTTTAATCCCAGCACCCGGGAGGCAGAGGCAGGCGGATCACTGTGAGTTCAAAGCCAGCCTGGTCTACAAAGTGACTCCAGGACAGCCAGGGCTACACAGAGAAACCCTGTTTCGGGGAAACAAAACAAAACAACAATAACAACAATAAAAAACCCAAAAAAAACCAAAGAGCTACATTACAGAACCACTTCCTTAATTTTTCCCGGTGACAAATAAAAGAGCCTCAGCATTTCTTTTTTTTTCTTTATTTTTGGTTTTTCGAGACAGGGTTTCTCTGTGTAGCCTTGGCCATCCTGGACTCACTTTGTAGACCAGGTTGGCCTTGAACTCACAGTGATCCGCCTGCCTCTGCCTCCCGGGTGCTGGGATTAAAGGTGTGCGCCACCATGCCCGGCTCGCCTCAGCATTTCTTAATCCCAGCTTAACTCAGAGGCAGAAGCAGGCAGATCGATATGAGTTTGAGACCAGCCTGCTCTACAAAGTGAGTCCAGGACAGCCAAGACTACACAGAGAAACCCTGTCTCGAGGAAAAGCAAGCAAGCAAGCAAAACTGGTCTGGGGAAATGGCTCAGTCCATAAGTAGCTGCCACACCACCAGGATGGCCTGAGGTTCTCCAACACCCACGTGAGGGAGGGCGCAGCACTGCACTAACTCCAGTGCTAACCAGGGCAGACAGGCAGTTAGTTCCTGGGGCTCTTCTGCCAGCAAGCCTAACTCAGTCAGTGAGCTGCAGCTCCCCCACCCTCACCCAGCGCGCAAGACAGGGTTTCTCAGACCGGCCCTGGTGGTACCAGCACTTGGGAGGCAGAAGAAGGCTGATCTCTATGAGTTCAAGGCCAGCCTGGTCTACAGAGTGAGTTCCAGGACAGCCAGAGCCATACAGAGAAGCCCTGTCTTGAAAAACCAAAGCAAAACAAAACACAGGGTTTCTCTGCATAGCCTTGGCTGCCCTAGACTAGCTTTGTAGACCAGGCTGGCCTGCCTGCCTTGGCCTTCCCAAGTGTCGGGATTAGAATCATGTGCTGCGAAGCCGCACTGAACTCCAGCTTTAATGAGAAACTGTCTCAAGAAATAAAGAGAGAGCAATGGAGGAAGACGCCTCTTATTAACCCCTGGCCTCCACATGCACGCCAGCAGGCACACCCACCCGCACAAACACACATCTAATATGCACACACTGACAATCCTAGCAATAGCGACACAGAGGCTGACACAGAAGGATCAATGGGATTCAAAGCCAGATTGGGCCACAGAGTGAAATACGGTGTGAAGGCCACCCCTTTCACTCCACACCCTACTGTGACTGTAGCACCTGGCTAAACCCAGCCTATCAAACATAGCGAGACCAAAACCACAAAATCAAAACATAGAGGGCTAGCTCACAGCCAGGCCCAGCTCCAAAGGGCACTGAGGCTGGTGGGAGCTACATGAAACCTTATTTACTCCTCCCCTCCCAAAAGGAAAACAAGCCAAACACAAGATTAACTACTAGAGAAAGAGTTTAAGAAAAACTTAGTAATACGGTTAACCTCACTGGCTTGCCTCATCACTTTTGTCCACCTTAGAAAGCATACTCTCAACTGGCCTTTTCTTAGTATGACCTTTGATAATAAGAGGACAGTCAGATCTGTGATATTGTCTTAGTTTCTTTTCTTAGTTTGCTTTTCTGTTGTTGTTATTATTAAACGCTGCCCAAAGCCTCCGTGGGGGAGGAAGAGGTTTGGGTGGCTTACAGTCCACCATGAGGGAAGTAGGGCAGCAGCCCAGAGGTAAGAACCGACGAGGAGACCACAGAGAAATGCTACTAACTGACTAAATCAGCGGATTGATTCATTGATCGCATCTGTGCCAGAAGGTAACAGACCTTCCTCCTAGGTGCTGACGGTGGAAAGGCGCCCCTCACGTCAGCTCCCTCGCCAGCGCGCTCACCTTACCCCCCAGGATTCGAAAACACCATACGCTGTAGCTTTTCTTTAAGATCTTCAATTTAATACGTACAGGTCGTAACAAGTGACAGCTTCTTCAGGAAACGCAGAATCCACTGCCACTTCTGGGCTCTTGTGATTCTCGTCTCTAATACTTTGTTAATGCCAATGTTTTACCTTTTTTATTTACGTGTACGTGTGTGTGTCCGTGCACGCTGGTGTCCAGAAGAGGGTGTCGGACCTCCTGATGCTGGAGCCAGCTTGTGAGCTGCCTAATGTGGGGTGCTGGGAAGCTAACTTGAGGCCTCTGCAAAAAACCAGCAAGCGCGCTCAACTGCTGCTGAGCCATCTCCTGGCCATTTTTTATTTTTTTGAGACAGGGTCCCATGTAGCCTCGGCCATTCTCGATCTGGTATGCAACCAAGGAGCACCTTGACTTCTTGGTCCCACTTACCTGAAGCAGCTTCTGGACCGACTCCCAAAAAATCGCGCAAAACAGAGAAACCACCGCAAGTGCACAGCAAGTACGCCGGGCCGACCTGAACCGAACTGAAACTTCCCGCTGCCAGCCGCTGATTGGCGGGGCTTTTGCCGACACTCCCGGAAGCTCCCGCCCCTTCCCCTCGGGCGAGGCTTGTGATAGGTTGGTTCTGTGCGATGTTTGAATTGTTTGGAGGGCGAAAGGTTGGGAGGCGGAGGGCAGTAAACGGCTGGGCGGGGGAGGCGAAGCCGCAGTCTCCACCGGCGGCGTGGAGGAACTTCTCTGTCGTCCCGACTCCAAGCCGGTTTTAACCTCCTTTCATTTTAAAATATTTGTTTGTTTGTTTGTTTGTTTACAGGGTCTCACTATGTCGTTTGCCTGTCGTGGGACTCGCTATGTAGACCAGGCTGGCCTCGATCTCACTGAAATGCTCTTTCCTTGCCTGTCTCCCAGGGCTGTGATTAAAGGTGTGAGCAACCACGCTCAAAAAAAAAAAAAAAAAAAAAAAAAAAAAAAAAAAAAAAAACGGTTTTAGTAAGGTTAAATGAGATAATTTATTTTATTTCTGCTTCCAGCTGACGGTAAAGTTAACCGCTGCCGTAGAGGTCAACTGAGAAACAACGCAGACAAACCAGGTCAGGCCCATGCCATGAGGTGTCAAGAAAACAAAACAAAACAAAACAAAAAACCTCTTGGGCTAGCGCAGCTGTACTGACCTTGTGTTTATAGACTGACGGGTATCCTGTAGACACTGCGTCAGTAAATCAGGAAAGCTTTTGTAAGATTTTGCCGTTTGCATACCCCTGCTAACCTCTGTTTTTTAACAATTAGACTATTATTTTTTAATATATTTGATTAATGTATGCATATTACATCTCAATTGTTATCCCATCCCTTGTATCCTCCCATCCTCCCTCCCTCCCATTTTTAGACTTTATTTTTTTTAAAGATTTATTTGTTATTATTTATGCAGTATTCTCCCTGTATATGAGCCAGCAAGCCAGAAGACAGCAGATCTCATTGTAGATGGTTGCGAGCCATCGTGTGGTTGCTGGGAATTGAATTCAAGACCTTTGGAAGAACAGTGAGTGCTCTTGACCTCTGAGCCGTCTCTAGCCCAACAATTAGACTTTACAGTCCATCGATCCTATACAAGAGGGGAAAAGGGTTAAAGAGAAACAAGAAAAACTTCCAGTATCTGTTCCACAGGACAGATCCCCAGGTGTAGGTGTCTCTGGCCTGCACACTGGTCTGGCTTGTAAGCTGGTCTCTCCCCAAATCCATGTGCGATCCTGCTCCAAAAGATGCAACCTTTTCCTCTCTCCTCCGCCTGAGTCTCTCTCAGGGTGTGTGTGTGTGTGTGTGTGTGTGTGTGTGTAGGAGGGAGAGTCATTGTTTTTCTGTGGTACTGGCTGATTGAGTGCACCAAGGATGACCCTGGTTATACTCGATCGAAGGGGTGTCACAAAACAAAATGGAATGACACAAACATGTGAAAGAGTTTTGTAGGGAACACATCAAGGAAGAACACGCTTTTATTAAAACCTTTCGGCTGGCATGGTGGCACACACCTTTAATCCCAGGACTCAGGAAGCAGAGGCAGGCGGATCGCTGTGAGTTCGAGGCCAGCCTAGTCTACAAATTGAGTCCAGGACAGCCAAGGCTACACAGAGAAACCCTGTCTTGAAAAAACAAAAAAAAAAAAAAAAACAAAAGTGAAATACAAATGTCTTAGTTACTGTTCTATTGCTATGAAGAGACACCATGACCAAGGCAACTTTTGAAAAAATATTATTATGTATACAGTGTTTCACCTGCGTGTCACAAGAGGGCACCATATGTCATTATAGATGGTCATGAGCCACCATGTAGTTGCTGGGAATTGAACTCAGGACCTTTGAAAGAGCAGTCAGTGCTCTTAACCTCTGAGCCATCTCTGCAGCCCCCTCCCCCCCCTTTAAAAGCATTTAATTGGAGTTCCCTTATGCTTTCAGAAGTTACTTCATTATCGTCATAGCAGGAAGCACGGTTGGACACATGGTGCTGGAGCAGTAGCTGAAAACTTTACACCCTGGTCTCCTGATGGGCAGGCAGAGAGAGCCTGAACTTGGTGTGCACCTTTGAAACCTCAAGGCCCACCACCTGCAGTGACACCCGACTCCTACACACTTCCTAGACCTTCTAATCCTCTCAGACAGCTCCAGCCCTGGGTAACTAAGCGCTGCAACAGATGAGCGTGTGGGGCCCATTCTCATCCAAATCTCTGTAGCTAGGTTGGCGGCAGGGGCAGGAGAACCACTAGTTCAAGACCAGCCTGAGCCATGTAAATGAGGTACTGTCTTTTAAAAAAAAAATAGTGAAAAGGAAAAAAAAATATTGATTGGAAAACTGTCTTAGCTAAGTTTCTATTGCTGTGGTAAAACACTGGGCAAAAGCAACGTGGGAAGATGGTTCATTTTCATCTGGCGTGCATCTTCCTGGTCATCACCCACTGAGGAAGTCTGGCCAGGAGCCTAGAGGGAGGAACTGAAGCAAAGGCAGGAAGGAACTCTGCCTGCTGGCTTGCTTCTCCTGCCTCCCTTAGTTTGCTTTCTTATACATCCCAGGACTGCCTGCCCAGCACTGGGGAGGCCACCGAGTGCTGGACACTCCCACAGTAAGGAAATGGCCTACAGACTTGCTTCCAGGCGGTCTGGTAGAGGACTTTTTTTTTTTCAACTGAGGTTTTGCTTCCCAGATAATTCTAACTTCTATCAAGGTGACAAAAACAACAACACAACCAAGACAGAAACCTCACATATCTTTTTTTTTTTTTTTTGGAAAATCACAAATATAGCTGGAGATATAGCTCATTTGGTATAGCTTTTTCCTGGTGTGTACAAGACCCTGGATTTAATTCTTAGTACCCCCTCCAACTCCCCCCCAAAACCAAAACAAAACAAAAAAACACCGTAGAAAAAGTTACACAAAGTAAAACTACAAATTAAATATTTTTATTTTACGTGTATGGCTGATTTGCCTACACGTGTGTCTGTGCACCATGTACATGCTAAGTGCCCTCAATAAGAACGTCCCAGATAATTAAACTTTATTATACAACCCAGCTAGCTTACACAAGAAGGAAAAAAGGTTAAAGGGACAAAAGAGTGAACCTTCTGGTATCCGTTTCACAGGACGGGTCCTTAGGGGTCTCTCTGGCCCGCATGCTGGTCCAGCCTGTTCGCTGCTCCACACGGGCTCAAGCCCCAGCTGAACCTGTTGTTCTCTCCTCCCCACCTGCCTGAGTCACGTGGGAAGGGCAGTCTTCTTCTCCCGTTGAGGGTCAATTAAAAAAAAATAGCCCAGGTGGGGCTCCCAGGTCTGCTTCCTGAATTCCAGGCCGAGGATGGCTCCACTCAATCTGTCACAAGGTATTCATGGGGTGCCCCAAGGGTAAAGCCCACCAAGACTGCTTCCACCTGTGACAAAGCTTAATCTTTCCCATAGATGAGCCACCATGTAGATCTTGGGAACTGAACCCAGGCTCTTCTGCAAAATCAGTGAGTGGTCTTAACTGTGGGTCATCTCTCCAGCCCCTGAAATTAGAAATCAAGATGATAGAAAACATTTCAAATAGATAAATATGGTAAGTATAAATGCTGGTAAACTCACAATTTGATGATAGATGTTTGCTGTTTACAAGCTATATTCTTGGGACTGGAGAGATGGCTCAGCGACGAGCGCTGGTTGCTCTTCCAGAAGACCCAGATTCAGTTCCCAGCACCTACATGGCAGCTCACATCGGTCTGTAACTCCAGTTTAGAAGATCTGACACAGATATACAGTAATCTACTCTTTGTTTTACCATCCCTACACATCTCTATACACCCCTTTCTTTCTTTACAACCCCTATCTCTATA
The DNA here is from genome assembly GCF_903995435.1 of Acomys russatus. Taxonomy (NCBI): domain Eukaryota; kingdom Metazoa; phylum Chordata; class Mammalia; order Rodentia; family Muridae; genus Acomys; species Acomys russatus. Next base: position 77,709,994 of record NC_067139.1, read on the forward strand.
CCTTTTAATGACAATGTACATCTATAGTCCAAGAAAGCAACCAAAAACCTACCCAACCCCCCCTTAAGGGAAATGGAGCGTCTTCCTCTTAATGTTTCTTTAAGCTGATTTGGGGCAGAGAATACCTGTAGGGGGCCCAAATACAAAAATTGGTTAAAGAAGCTGGGAACAGTATTGGTGGTCCAGTCTCTAAATGTTGAGAAATTCCAGGCTTAATATTAGTCCTGTGTGGGGCAGTCTGAAATGCTGGACCAATTTGGATCAGGAGGTTTTTTTTGAATCTGTCCTTTTTTGATGAGGAACAGCAACCAAAGCACTTGGGCCTGGAACATGAAGGATGCAGAACGTCAGCGTCTCGGCATGCTGGAGCAATGAATCCTGTCAGGTCTGATGCAGTGTCAGTGTCCGGCTCTTTTATTCTGAAACATGTATTTCTCACAAGCATTGTACAGTCCTAAAACTATGAGTGTATGAGGTGTGCAGGATGCACGTGTCTCAGCCAGTCTCACAGCTGTTCCCGTGCAGTGGGACTAGCAATATAAATTAACTGCTTGTTCTGCAGTTTGAATTTATATAAACATAGACTTTAAGTTAGCAGTCTCTCTTTTATCTCTGTCTGTTTCAGTTTGACCTCCTTTAAAGACAAAATATAACGTCACCATTAACAATGAACATACAATTATCATATTGGAATCCAAATAAGATTGTATAGTTTTGGTTTTTTTTTGTTTGTTTGTTTTTGTTTTTTTTTGAGACAGGGTTTCTCTGTGTAGCCTTGGTCATCCTGGACTCGCTTTGTAGACCAGGTTGGCCTCGAACTCACAGCGATCCGCCCGCCTCTTCCTCCCGAGTGCTGGAATTAAAGGCGTGCGCCACCACGCCTGGCTAAGATTGTATAGTTTTAAATGTTCTTTTTAGGCTCTGTGGTGCTTGATGTGTAAGTCAGGCCGCAACCTGTTTTCCGAAGTGCTTCTCATTTTAGAAACAAGCCGGTTGCCATGAGTAGGAAAAGAAGGCATTAAGTTTTAAATAAACATCAGACAGATTCTCATTTTATCTTAGGGTTTATGTATACAGTAGGTATCTTGTACCTACGTAGGCAGCTTGTATGTTTGTTTCTCTTTTTAACCTTGGTCCTTATCTTGACCAACAAAATATATTTTTTAGGCCGTAAGTATCTTGTACATGGCTTTTTACATTTATTTTGGGTGGTTTTGCCTCACCCTTTCTTTACGAGGGAGCTCTGTAGCTTCATGTCTTTCTCCCCTTTCAACCTATGTCTTTACCTTGACCAATAAAACATACTTAAAGCATTTTTATTACCTTATTTTTTTTTAACATAAATCTCAGATTGTTGCGTATCTATCCTTTAGGTCAGTAAGTATATACAATCCATTGTTAAGAAAGAGGAACATACCAAAAAATGTGTCAGTTTAAATCTTGAGCCATCTCTTGTAAGTAACTTATCAGCAGGGGGTCAAGCAGATGGAGGCCAGGTTGGAACTCAGGCATCCCTCCTGGCTTTTGTCTCTGTTGTGTTGGGATTAAGGGCTGGTGCTACCACCGCCCTCTTTAACTATTTCGTCTCAATTTAGTCAAAATTTTTAGAAATCTCAGTAAAAAAATCAAACTAGGAAACCAGAAAAGTCTAAGCCTTGGGTCATTTGTGTCAATTTAGGCTTCAGTTAGTGAAATCCTGTCCACCGTTCCTTGGAATTTAGTTATTGCTATCTCCCTTTGGTGGACCTTTTCCAGAAAGCCCTGACAAACACCTTGCAGCTAAGGAGCTTAGAATTCTAGCTGTTACCGACTTTATGGAGAAGAGTTCAGATCCTCTGCCTGTCGAGTGGTTAGTAACTTAGTTTCACATTTCTCTGCTCTCTGTCTTTCTCCCTGAACCTTTTCAGAGAGGGTAAGGAGAAGTGTGACTATGACTAAGCCCATTGTAAACAAATTTACAAACACCAAAACAAAGCCAAAAAGGATCCCGGAGTCTTCTGTCATGGCGCCTTGGAGAGGGACCATAGTAGTTTTTATTTTATTATTATTTTAGGCACTTAACTCCATCCCTCAGGCTAGTTTAGAAGACTGCCAGTCTCTTAGATCCGCCACGTGTATGTAGCCATCTTTGCTCTGGCCCATGGAAGCTCTCTGGGAGATATTTACCCTTTTCAGCCTATGACAATATGATTTTTAAGAGTGTGGATTCCTGCCCCACACTGGATGCCACTTATTGTTTTTAAAATTAAAAGTGTTATCTGTTGGCCCAGCTAGCAATCAATCAAGACACAGATACTTGTTATATTTTAAAATAGCCTTGGTTAACCTGGGGCAGGGCAGATATCAATCCTCTAAACTACCTCCCATCCACAGTCCCAAATACTTGCTCATGTTCTTTATCTGGGGCGGATTCTCCATCCACGCCGCCGGCCATGTGCTTCTCCTCCGTCTATCCCATGGCAGGCTTCCTCTCTTCACTTCAGGTCTCTCTCCTTCTCCTCTTGGCCGTCCTTTCTTCTTCCCAGAATTCCTGTCTCTCCTAGCCCCACCTATCTCCTCTGCCCTGTCCAGGTGGGATGGCTTTTTATTAAGCAAAAGGTGGGTCAGACAGCAAGCTATAATTAGCATCAAAATACACCAGACCATCCCCCAACACACAGGCATGAATACATATATACATACACATATACTAAACAATCTGACAATAAATGAAACAAAAATGTTAGAATTATATAGAAAAAAATGAGAAATCCCTACTATTATTGTGGAAGATTATATTGTTCAGTTTCTAATACTATAACGCACTCTCCAAGGCTGGGTAAGAAATCTGTAAAGAGGCTGGGCATGGTGGCGCACGACTTTAATCCCAGCACTCGGGAGGCGGAAAGGCAAGCAGATCGCTGGGAGTTTAAGGCCAGTCTGGTCTACAAAGCAAGTCCAGGACAGCCTAGGCTACACAGAGAAAACCTGTCTTGAAAAACAAACAAACAAAAACCAAAAATCTATAAAGAAAAGAGGTTTGTTTATCTCCTTGCTCTGAAGACAGAAAGCCTAAACAGCAGAGCACAGAGTCAGGCCAGGATCCCTTGAGACTCTATCTGGTGTCAGGTGGCATCATGGTGGAATGTGCTGTAGACAAGAAGAGATCACAGGGCACAACAGGAAGCCGAAAACATCCCGACCAGCGCTAGAGCCCTGGTGAAAACTATTCCTGTGATGATTAGCTCACTCCCATGGGCACAACAAAGCATACCGAAGTCTCTTTGAGGAAAAAGTGAGCTGAATCAGATGTGACTACATCAAAATGCTTTGGAAAGTGTATGTAACACTTAAAAGAAAGACTGTATAGATCGACTGAGAAAAGCAAGTTTATCAAACGTTTTCACCCATAAACACTGCACAACAGTCACCAGGCTAGAAGACATATCCACTCTAGCCTTCTGGGCAAAAGACAGGTTTTGCATTCCTTCTCTCGAAGGAAGAACCATGTGTGCTTAACATTCCAGGCTCCCCTGGTGCGTGCTTGTGAGCACAAAGACCTCCGTGCCCCGTGTAGTCCTCTGACTTCCACATATGCACCCACACTTCTGCACCATAGAACACACACAGAGGAAATTAATAAAAATGTGTTGTAGGGTATCCACCTGATGGGTTTAAGCCAATACAAAGTCTTTATTAGCCTGCTGGTGATGACGCTGGATTTTGGGGCCCTGGTATAGCCCCGAGCCTTTCTCAGGGTGAGCTTTTAAGTACAAAAACCATGTCCTGGGTTGACAGACTTCAGTTAACAAGAACAGTTAGCCAGAAGCAGAACCACAGATGCCAAAAAGCAAGGTCAGTACGTTAGGGACGTTCTCAGAACCATAGACTTTGATGGATCAGGCCTTTGTTTTAGTTTTGGCAGGTGGTGCTGTCTACGTGCTGAGTTTTATGGCCTGAATTGCACTGGCATCGTGGAGTCAGTTGTGCTAAGGTCTGGGGGGCTACAAAAGTCTGGGTGTCTGTTACAAATGTAATAAAAATAGTTCTTCTAGATCAAATAATATGAATGCTTGTTGACTAAATTCTTTTTCCAAAAGATTACGTGCTCACTAATGCTGTTTTGTTAATTTTGTTAATTTTTGTTATGTTATAAGCAATTTATAGTTGTAGCTTTCCTTCTGGAGGAAATTATTCATTTGTAGAAAGGCAAGGATTTTTTAAAAAATTCTTTGCTTATTCTGTATTTTCTGTGTGCTTGTTTTGTTCTTTTCTTATTCTTTGTGTGTTTGACTGCAAACATGCCATGGTGTACATGCAGAGAGCAAAGGACATGGTGACATGCGGAGGGCAAAGGATATGGTGACATGCGGAGAGCAAAGGACAACTCACAGGAATCAGTTCTCTTTCAGCATGTGGTTTCCAAGGACTGAACTCAGCCTCCCAGGCTTGGCATAAAGTGCTTCTAACCACTGAGCCATCTCATTGGCCCCAGGAGTTTTTCTTGAATATTTTTAGAAGTTGTTTATGATACAGGAAGAGATTTAGAAGTGAATTTAAAAAGTGAAAACCTAGTGACCACAGGCATTTTTTAATGAGTTTTTCATTAATTATATCTTATAAATATTAATGATTCTCTGTATTAAAAATAGCCTTGTTTATTTTTAATTAATCTAATTTTGCTAGTAAAAGTGTTACAATTCATATAATATAAAAAATTAGAATAAAATAAGCCTAATATGGAAAAATTAAATCTCCCTCTTTGTTTAGCTCTTTCTCCCGATCTGTAATTCATTTCTATAAATGATGGTTTTATATATTTTAGTTTAATATATTTCTGCTCTTCAAGTTTTATCAGATTTACATAGAATCAATAGATTTTCCTCTATAAATGCTTAAGATTTTATTATGACCTACCTATCCCTTTGTTTGTTCATTTGTTTCTTGGTTTGTTTCTTCCTTTTTGGAGCAGAGTTTCACTAGGTAGCCCAAGCTACCTGGAGTTCATGAGCGTCCTGCCTATGTCTTTTGAATGCCAGGGGTGTTAGGTGTGCAAGAGCGCTTACCTCCTCTGTGTTGTTATTACTGCTATTTCTTATTAGATAGTGTCTTAGGGTTCTCTAGAGGAACAGAACTTCCAGAATGAGCTTATAAAGCGGATTTATCCCAATGGCTTGCAGGCTGTGTTCCAGCTCGTCCAACAATGGCTGTCTACAAGTGCCAGGCCCAAGACTCTAGTCCCTGTTCAGTCCATGGGGCTGAATGTCTCGCTGGCTATTGTGAATAAAGCTGCTGTGAACATAGTTGAGCAAGTGCCCTTGTGGTACAGTGGAGCATCTTTTGGGTATATGCCCAGGAGTGGTATAGCTGGCAACTATCAGCTGTGGACAAACTGGAGCAGCCTCCATCTCCCATGCCTGGGATTAAAACAAGAACATGTTTACATATAACCCCAAACTTCCAGAACAGGGAGTCTTGTGAAAGAGGGGGAGAAAGGACTGAAGGAGCCAGAGATCAAGGACACCACAAGAAAACCTACAGAATCAACTAACCTTGGCCCATAGGGGCTCACAGAGACTGAACCACCAACCAAAGAGTGTGCACGAGACAGACCTAGGCCTCCTACACATATGTAGGCGATGTGCAGGTTGGTGATGATGTGGGTCCCCTAACAACTGGAGCAGGGGCTGTCTCTGACTCTGTCGCCTGCCTTTGGATCCCTTTCCCCTAACCGGGCTGCCTAGTCCAGCATCAATAGAAGATGCTATTAGTCCCCCGAGGAGAAAGGGAGGGAGGAATGGGGCCAGGGGACGGGAGAAGAGAGGGAGGGACTTAGAGGAGAGGAGGGAGGGGAAGCTGTGGTTGGGACATTAGTTAGTTAACTAATTAATTAATTGAGAATGGTATTTATTTATTTATTAAAGATTTATTTATTATACATACAGTATGCATTAGATCACATTATAGATGGCTGTGAGCTACCATGCGGTTGCTGGGAATTGAACTCAGGACCTCTGGAAGAGCAGACCGTGCTCTTAATCTCTGAGCCATCTCTCCAGGCCCCGACAATGGTATTTATAAATTTATACTTATGAATGTGTATGTGCATAGGTGTGCTGCTACCTACGTAAAAAGGCCAGAGAATAACCTCCAGGAGTTGGTTCTCACCTTCCTTCATGAAGGTTCTGAGGAGTGAACTCAGGTTGGCAGGCTTGGTAGCAGGTGTCTTTACCCGCAGAGCCATCTTGCCAACTCTGGGAATTATTTCTTCTTTCTTTCCCTTGCTTCCTCCTTTCCTTCTTTTCTTTTTCGTTTTCTTTCTTTTTTTGTATAGAGTCTCACTCTTCTTTAACCCTATATCCCAAGCTGATCTTGAACTCACTGTGTAGCCCAGGCTGGCTCTGAATTCTTTGCCAATCCTCCTTCCTAGGTCTGTTGAGTCCCGGGGTAAGCCGCTCAGGCCTGTCTTAATGCAGTCAGGTTTACAGTGAGGATTAGCCGGTACAGTTCCGTCACCATGTGTCTGAATAATATTTTACAATAGTAGTTCATGCTTCTAATGTAGCTTGTATTTCCCTTTACCATTCTTCCGTTCGGGAAAATAACCAGCTGCATGTTCTCTCACCTCAGGGAGGTTTGATACAGGGATGAAAGCATGATTAGCAGGTACATTTTTGTTTACTGCAAACCCACTGTTTGCGTGGTAGCCCCATGGAAACAGCGAGGCAGGAGCTTGTCAGAGGTTTCTCTGCAGAGTAGAGAGTCGGGCAGTGGCAAAGCTGTGTGTTCTGAGACCCTGCTCGGGGTTGGCTGTCTAAGGCATGGGGTAGCCTCAGAAGAGCTTGAGGCAGCAAATATGCAGGGAAGATTGGACCCTTGCTCAGGCTTCCGACGCCAGCTAGCATTCATGCCACACACTGGGCCCCAGCGGCAGGTTCTCCGTACTCTCTGATGCTTTGGCAGCCATGTGTCTTGACGATCCTGAGAGGGGGAGGAAATCTCAGAGCATCTGCCGCTCGCTCCTTATTTAGCGGTACTCGCAGGCGAGGAAAAGAGAAAGAGATTGTCCCAAAAGAGGGCTTATTTTTATTATTTTGGTGTGTGGATGTACACGCGTGTGGGTGTATGTCTGTTGTGTGTGCCACAGCTTGTGTGTGTGCAGGTCTGAGTAGGTTTTCTCCTTCCAGCACGTCATCATGTTTGGTGATAAATGTGGTATCTTGCTGAGCCATCTCACTGGCCTCAGAAGCAGGCTTTTAAGTAGAAGTATAGAGGAAACAGTGGAGCCGGGCGTGGTGGCGCACGCCTTTAATCCCAGCACTCGGGAGGCAGAGGCAGGAGGATCGCTGTGAGTTCGAGGCCAGCATGGTCTACAAAGCAAGTCCAGGACAGCTAAGACTACACAGAGAGACCCTGTCTCGAAAAACCAAAAAAAAAAAAAAAAAAAAAAGAGCGTTAGCCCGACAGAATGGCTCCCGCAAAGAAGGGTGGCAGGAAGAAGGGCCGTTCCGCCATCACCGAGGTGGTGACCCGAGATACACCATCAACGTTACAAGCGCGTCCATGGCCGTTGCGCCGTCACCGAGGTGGTGACCCGAGATACACCATCAACGTTCACAAGCGCGTCCATGGAGCGTGCTCCTCGGGCACTCAGAGAAATTCGGAAATTTGCCATGAAGGAGATGGGGACTCCAGATATGCGCATAGACACCAGGTTCAAGAAAGCTGTCTGGGCCAAAGGAATAAGGAATGTTCCATATCGCATCCGAGTACGCTTGTCCCGAAAGCGTATTGAAGATGAGCACACACCCAACAAGCGCTACACACTGGTAACTTACGTGCCTGTTACCACATTCGAGAGTCTACAGACGGTCAATGAGGATGAGAACTAACCTGCTGAATGTCAAATAAAGTTACAGTACTGCCTCCAAAAGAAAGAAAGAAAGAACCCCGCCAAAAAAGAATAATAAAATTAAAATAAAATTTAAAAAGTAGTATTTCTCACACTTGAATTTACTGAGATTTTTACCCTGCCACATTTGTTTCTTTGTTTGTTTTGTTTTTCGAGACAGGGTTTCTCTGTGTAGCCCTGGCTGTCCTGGACTCACTTTGTAGACCAGGCTGGCCTTGAACTCACAGTGATCCGCCTGCCTCTGCCTCCTGAGTGCTGGGATTAAAGGCGTGACCACTACCACTGCCTAACGACCACATAATTCTTAAATTGTCAAGGTTTATTATGCATACGCACCATTCCTTATTAAATCTTCTGTGCTTTAGATATTCTTTGAGTCAACATTAGACTGGGGGTGGGGAGGCTGGAGAGATTGTTAGCAGGTTGGAGCACTTGCGACTTTTGGTGAGGACCCGGGTTCAATTCCCAGCATCCTCATGGTGGCTTATATCCATCTGTGGCTCCAGTTCTAGGGGACCCAACACTCTCTTCTGATCTCTGTGCACTCCAGGCACACATGTGGTACATATGTGTGTGTGTGTGTATTTACATATATGATATATGTATGCATATACATATACACACATGTATGTGTGTGGCCAAAATATATACATATAAATTCTAAAAATAAATAAATACTATCTGGTGGCTGAGAGGACAAATGCTTGCCAAGCACATACAAGGACCTGGGTCCTGTCCTCAGTGACCCCTCCCTCCAACACAAACACAATAAATATTATCCCTATGTTGGCAATGTGAATTGTGCTAAGGTTTTATATATATATATATATATATATATATATATATATATATATATATATGTACATACATACATATATACATGCATATATATACACACATATATGCGTGTGTGTGTGTGTGTGTCTGTGTGTCTGTGTGTCTGTGTGTCTGTGTGTAAATGAAACCAGGGGCTGGAGAGATGGCTCAATAATTAATGGCACTTGTTGCTCTTGCAGAGGCCTCATGCTCAGTTCTTAACACTCATATGATATCTCACAACCACCTATAACTCCAGTCCAGAGAGACCCTTGAAAGCCCTAGACATGGTGGGTGTGTGTGCACAGACATACATGCCAGCAAACACTCATACACATGCACTTTTTTTTTTTAAAGATGTATTTATTTATTGTATATACAGTATTCTGCCTACATTTACACCTGCACACCAGAAGAGGGCACCAGATCTCATTATAGATGGTTGTGAGCCACCATGTGGTTGCTGGGAATTGAACTCAGGACCTCTGGAAGAGCAGTCAGTGCTCTTAACCTCTGAGCCATCTCTCCAGCCCCACATGCACCTTTTAAAAGCCTAAGCAAACATAAGCACTAGGATGTACATACACTATTGTAACTTGTTAAAACTATCATCCTCCCTAAGTCAAATAGTATGATTTGACCTAATTTAGAGAGAAAAAAATTCTGAGAGTTTGCCATTTCATTTCTTACTGTTCCTAGTCCCATGCAACTGTCATTATTATTGTGTAGCCTGGTGGCTTAGACCCGGCTTTGTTGAACCAACTTCCTCAAGTGATTCCTCCATGCCAGGAGTGAATGTTAAACCTGCTTTTTTACTTCCCAAATTATTTTATTTTGGCCTCATGCTGAATTAATACTAATAATGCAGAGTTAAAAACCACTTTCCTGGGGCCTTTGAAGCTGTAGGGGCGTGTTCTCCGGTGTCACCATTTTTCATCCGTTTACACTAGCCCAGGTGAAAAGAGTTGAGTTGAAGCCGCCGCCTCTCCTCCGTATCTCTTGCAAGTTTTGCTTTACCAATGCTGGTGCTGTGTCATTTGGTACACAGATGTCACAGCTTCATTGTGAGCTCTCCTTTGTTGTTGTGGTTGTCTGTCTGTCTGCGTTTTAGAGACAGGGTTTCTCTGCGTAGCCTTGGCTGTCCTAGATGCTTGCTTGCTTTTTGTTTTGTTTTGGTTTTGAGACGGTCGGTCTTTCACCTTGTAGTGTAGACTGACCTCAAGCTCGCTAGGTAGCCCAGGTGGGTCTCCACCTTACAGCAATCCCCCTGACTCGGCCTTTCAAATGCTAGGATTTTAGATGCGAGTTACCACAGCCCGATTCAAACCCTGGTTTTGGAAGGTGACTCTCGTTTTCTTAGTAGATCAGTTCATCTGCTTTCATCATCACCTACGTCCAAATACGGTCTACGCGGCCATTCCCAGTCAACCCGCCACACCAGGTGAAACCGCTGATGCCAAGCACGGTCTACGCGGCCATTCCCAGTCAACCCGCCACACCAGGTGAAACCGCTGACGCCAAGCACGGTCTACGCGGCCATTCCCAGTCAACCCGCCACACCAGGTGAAACCGCTGATGCCAAGCACGGTCTACGGGGCCATTCCCAGTCAACCCGCCACACCAGGTGAAACCGCTGATGCCAAGCACGGTCTACGGGGCCATTCCCAGTCAACCCGCCACACCAGGTGAAACCGCTGATGCCAAGCACGGTCTACGCGGCCATTCCCAGTCAACCCGCCACACCAGGTGAAACCGCTGACGCCAAGCACGGTCTACGGGGCCATTCCCAGTCAACCCGCCACACCAGGTGAAACTGCTGACGCTTCATCTTATGCAACTCCCAGATATGTACTTTTTTTTTAAATTATCTTAAGTTTTAAGTGCATTGCAGATGTTGCACAGCACCAGCTATCAATTAAAGAAGATATAGAAATTATTGCCAAAGATTGGGTGTAGCTCAGAAGCAGAGTGCTAGTTTGCAGACACCCAGTCCTGCAGAACAAACCACAACAAAATTACTTGCCGTTTATGTCAAGTTCACACTTAACTGGACATCCTGTGTTTTAATTTTCTAGAATTCTGTGTAGCTTGACTTTTGGATACTTTATGGGTTCCCCTTTTCTGCCATCCTACTCCACCTTTATCCTTTCCACCACCCCTCCCCACACCCCAACACTAGGTGGGAGAGACAGAAGGGTAGAGGGGAAGGTGGTGTGGATATCCTTGGACTACTTCCTTATGGTTAGGGCAGCGAGTTCCTTGGAGCAAGTTTGGTCTTCTTTGTCAGGGTATATCCAGCCAGCAACCAGGAACAGTGACGGCCTTTGCTCCTGGGGCTCTTGCATTTATATATGCTCTGAAAAGTCCTCAGAATTCCAAACATCACACACTCACAAAAACTATCTGCAGCTGGCAAAATCACGCACCTGTCAGAGCATGAGGCAAACCATAGTCAGCTGCTGTGGAAAACCTAAAGCAGCTCCATAACCCGCACCTGGCATGAACACTAAAACATATTCTCATAACATTCCTGTTTATAAAGATTCTGTATTTGCCAGGCACGGTGGCACTCACATTTTTTAAAAAATTTATTTGTTTATTATTTATACAGTATTCTGTCTGCATGTGAGCCAGCAGGCCAGAAAGGGCACCAGATCTCATTATAAATGGTTGGGAGCCACTATGTGGTTGCTGGGAATTGAGTTTAGGACCTCTAGAAAAGCAGCCAGTGCTCTTAACCTCTGAGCCATCTCTCCAGCCCAAGGCACTCACCTTTAATCCCAGCACTTGGGAGGCAAAGGCAGGTGGATCTCTGTGAATTTGAGGCCAGTCTGGTCTACAGAGAAAGTCCAACCAAGGCTATCAAGGCTATACAGAGAACTCCTGTCTTGGAAAAGAGAGAGAGGGAGAGAGAGAGAGAGAGAGAGAGAGAGAGAGAGAGAGAGAGAGAGAGAGAGAGAGAATTCTGTATTTATATTTGTTAAAATTTGGCCAACCCACAGATAATTCCAGGTGCTTACTACTATTTTTAGTTTGTTAGTGGATGAAACCCTGGGTTTATTGAAGAATAAATACCTAATTGCTGGATTATTTGTTTTTGATCCTCTTTGCTTTGGGAGTAATTCTTAGTAGCTATATAATAAGGTCCTGTGTGACTACCACTCAGGCTAAGTACTATGTGGGATGCTATTAGACCTTAGCGCCCTCTGTTCCCACTGTCCTTGTCTTGTTAGGGTTTCTGTTGCTGTGAAGAGACGTCATGACCACAGCAACTCTGTAGTGGAAACCATTTAACTGGGGCTGCCTTAAAGTTCAGAGGTTTAGTCCGTTGTCATCCTGGGGGCGTTGTGTGGCAACATGCAGGCAGACATGGGGCTGAGAGATCTGCAGACAGCAGGAAGAGAGCGAGACACTGGGCCTGGCTTGAGCATCTGACTTCATCTGTGACACTTCTCCCAACAAGGCCATGGCTCCTAATAGTGCCATCCCCTCCGGCCCTGTGGGGGCCATTTTTCTTGAGACCAACACAGCTCTCCTTCTTTCCCACTACCCGCAGAACAATGGTAACTGGTCTCTGGGTTTTGGGGGGTGAAGGGGGGGTGTTTGAGACAGGGTTTCTCTGTGTAGCCCTGGCTGTCCTGGACTCACTTATGTAGGCCAGGTTGGCCTCGAACTTACAGAGATCTACCTGCCTCTGCCTCCCAAGCGCTGGAATTAAAAGTGTGTACCACCACACCCAGAGTTCTCTGGCATTTTTTTTAAACAGTGGACATCCCTAAATATATTTTATTTTGAATATTTTTGAACTTTATATAAAAGTTTACATATAAATGCTCTTTGTGACTTTCACCTGGTACTGTGTTTGTAAAGTTTATAGACGTTAATAATGCAGATACGGCCTCTTAGCCTCCATTTATACAGCATGCCTACCTGTCACCATAATGCTCAGGGTTTATCTACCTGCATGTTTTGTTATGTGTTATTATGTGTCTTATTTATTATTTATTTATTGGTTTTTAAGACATGGTTTCTCTGTGTAGCCTTGGCTGTCCTGGACTTGCTTTGTAGACCAGGCTGGCCTCGAACTCACAGAGATCAGCCTGCCTCTGCCTCCTGAGTGCTGGGATTACAGGCGTGTGCCACCACACCTTGCTACTTCTGATAAATTTTGATATCTTTTATTGTAGTCTAAATCTGGCAAATCTAGGTTCATTTGTGCTCCCTGTGGATCAGATGTAGAACCCTTGGCTCCTCCTCCAGCACCATGTCTGCCTGCATGCTGCCATCTCTCCCACTGTGGTGATAATAAACTAAACCTCTGAAACTGTAAGACAGTTCCAATTTAAATGTTTCCTTAATAAGAGTTACCATGGTCACAGCGTCTCTTCACAGCAGTAAAACCCTAACTAAGACATCTGGAAATCTACACTACACACATTATGCAAGAAGAGGCAGAGTGATGACCACACAAGCCTCAAGAAGAAGAAAAAATAAAATAATATAAATTAGTCTGACCCTAAGCTCCTTCTGAACAACAGTGTAAATGCAAACTCTAAGTTCAGCCATTGTTGTAACGTGAATTTACAAGCTGTGCCAAATACTTTCTATCAGCCAAAAGCAACACCAGCAAATGTTTCAAAGAGCCATCAGTTTTTCCTAAAAATCACCTGTCTCCTAGTGTATCAGGCTCTCTTAGGTTTTGATGAATATATTATGCAAGATAGCCCTGTGGTTATGCTTAATGAGACTCAATGGGTTGGTTTTGTTGTTGTTGTTGTTTGTTTTTTTCTGATTTGGAGCCGATGCTCAGCAATGAAGTTGCAAGGCACACTACTTTGTTGCGTCTAGAGCTTTCTATTTCTGATGGCTTGCCATGTG